>NC_091166.1:16198747-16512031 GCF_040958095.1 Procambarus clarkii
GTGTTCCTCCTTTACGGACAACCCAACCCACAACTCGGTAGAGTTCTTATACTTCACTAGGAGATCACAATAGGAGCTTCTGGCTCTTGGAGAGAGGCTCAACGTCACACGTTTAGGGGATGCGGCTCCAACACTTAGCCTCGTTGTCACGTGCACACACCCACTCGAGCCACTGTGACTCCCCACTCTCTCCTTATGTGATATGATCTCCTCAATCCCCTTTAACTTACTAGTTTTTGTCCTACCCTGTCCACAGCAGTGGTTCTTGGTTCTTTCTCTCTCTCTCTCTCTCCTTTACTATTTCCTGGGAAGCCTCACTAGGACAAGGGCAAACACCAGCAAATTGGAATACATTTACTGGACAAGCACATACACAATACATACACACATATAATAATAATGAATCCTATACTCTATACTATTACAATCAGGTTGCACGCCAACACCATCAGAACTCTATCATCGGCTTATCAAGTGGTATCCTATCTCCTGGTTCACCACCTGATACTATCAACCTCCTCAAGTTGATCAAGTCTACATACACTGTTGCACCATCAGCAAGAGAATATATATATGTATCTATAAATGTGTACAAAGAAAATCAGCATGTGAATGCAGTAACATATATCAGTAAAAATGTTCCTTGATACACATTAATGATCAATCGATCACTCTATCAGTCCTAGAACACATACATCTGTAGGTAATCCAGCCTACGACTGTAACTCTAAACTTCAGTATAAAACACTCCTTGACATAAGAATGCAAACAATCACTCACCTCTCACTGCGACTTGCACGCTAAGGACAACCAAACACTATCAACTCCCTACAGGTAATCCACCAGAACTTCCCTTCCACCTCTGGAAGTTCACTACCCTAATCTCTTCAGGTTCTTCCGGGTTTAACCACCAGGATCCTCTTCAGCTCCTCCAGGCTGCTACCATGAAGTTTCCTTAAACAACTATGGTGCTTCACCACTTCTACTAGGGTCCTCCACAGTTCTCCTGGCTGCTACACCATGAGGCTCCTTGGAGAAACTATGGTGCTTCACCACCTCTACAGAAGCACGTGACACTCCTCTTCACTGCTTCTCCTCACAGCTCGAGGTCCTCTCCTCCACTACCTTGGTGTCTCACCAACTACTCCCTAAGTGCTGGCTTCGAAGATCTCAGCAACTTCTTCTCCAAAGACAAACCTGCAACCCATCGACACTCCGATAAAAATTTTTCCACTTTAACATATAAACAAAAATAATCACACAATATGTTTGCCTCCAACCCTTCCTGTCCTCTACATACTGTGAGAGTGGACTCCCCCGTTGGGCGGGTCCATGCTCCACCTCGCCCAGCGGGCCTCCACACTCTCCTCTGCCGCCCCTCAGTCAGTTGGCTCCAAGCGGTCGAAGGGAGAGGATGCGCTGCTCGTCCCTCCAGCTGTCTCTCTCATCTCTGTCCTCTTATTTAGGTTTCTTGCCTTACCAAAACATTTCTAACTCATCAATAAACATTGCTACTGTCGCTGGGCACACGACCAACTACAAGCAATCACTATGAACTGGCTTAAATCGTGCTTACCACAGATTGTCTCGTTGAGGGCGCTCCTCCCTCTGACGGAGCCTGGTCAGGGCGATTCCACAGCCCACGAAAATGTCTCTGGGCGGCTTAATACTCTCCTCGTCGACCAGGACTTGAGACCACAACGTTCGCAGCTCGATTCTACAGCTGGCACGTCTGCATACTTCTCTTCTCTTAGAGATATATCACTAGGGGTTCATTACTGACGGGAGCTCAAACGGAGGGCGGTTTTCCCCTGCGATGTCTGGCGCTCAAGTGAGGTCAAAGCCCTCCAGAAGCGAGCCTCAAGTCTCCAGCAAATTATACACATATCCTAACCAGTCATTTATCTGCTTTCTTATGCACTGCCCATAATCTCAAATTGTTCATTAAATCAAACAAACTATTTTACATCTGTGTTTTCGCCTCTATATTTCCTATACTTTCTAGCTAGGTCAGGCTTGTTGAATAACTCTCAAGGGGAGACTCGTTTCTCCTGTAGGCTGAGATCATAACAGTGGTGTAGTGGCGTGGTGTAGTGGCATGGTGTAGTGACGTGGTGTAGCAGCCTGGTGTAATAGCCTGGTGCAGTAGTCTGGTGTAATTGTGTGGTGTAGTAGCCTGGTGTAGTAGCCTGGTGTAGTGGCATGTAGTAGTTTGGAATAGTGGCATGCTGTTCTACCATTGTGTAGTAGCCTGATGTAGTGGCATGGTGTAGTGTAGTGATGTGGTGAAGTGGCATGGTGCAGTGATGTGGTATAGTGGAGTGGTGTAGTGTAGTTGTGTGGTGAAGTAGTCTGGTGTAGTAGCCTGGTGTATTACAGTGGTGTAGTAGCCTAGTGTTGTGGCGTGGTGGAGTAACCTGGTGTAGTGGCGTGGTTAGTAGCCTGGTGTAGTAGCCTGGTGTAGTGGCATGGCGTAGTAGCCTGGTATAGTGGCGTGTATTCACGTAGTGTAGTGGCGTGGTGTAGTAGCCTGGTGTAGTTGCATTGTGTAGTGGTGTGGTGTAGTGGTGTGGTGTAGTACCGTGGTGTAGTGGTTTGATGAAGTGGCGTGGTGTAGTGACGTGGTGTAGCAGCTTGGTGTAATAGCCTGGTGCAGTAGTCTGGTGTAGTAGCCTGGTGAAGTGGCATGGTGTAGTGACGTGGTATAGCAGCCTGGTGTAATAGCCTGGTGCAGTAGTCTGGTGTAGTAGCCTGGTGTAGTAGCGTGGTGTAGTAGCCTCATGCAGTGGCATGTAGTAGCCTGGAATACTGGCGTGCTGTTGTACCATAGCGTAGTAACCTGGTGCAATGGCGTGGTATAGTGGCATGGTGTAGTGTAGTGATGTGGTGAAGTGACATGGTGCAGTGGTGTGGTATAGTGGCGTGGTGTAGTGTAGTGATGTGGTGAAGTAGTCTGGTGTAGTAGCCTGGTGAAGTACAGTGGTGTTGTAGCCTGGTGTTGTGGCATGGTGCAGTAGCCTGGTGTTGTAGCATGGTGTAGTGATGTGGTGTAGTAGCATGGTGTAGCAGCTTGTAGTGGCATGGTGTAGTAGCCTGGTGTAGTAGTGTGATGTAGTAGCATGTAGTAGCCTGGTATAGTGGCATGGTGTAGTAGCCTGGTGTAGTGGCGTGGTGTAGTGGCATAGTGTAGTAGCCTGGTGTTATGGCGTGGTGTAGTAGCCTGCTATAGTGGCGTGTAGTAGCGTGGTGTAGTGGCGTGGTGTAGTAGCCTGGTGTAGTTGCGTGGTTATTATAGTTGTGTTGGTTGGTGTTGTTGTCGTCGTGTTCCTCCTTTACGGACAACCCAACCCACAACTCGGTAGAGTGCTTATACTTCACTAGGAGATCACAATAGGAGCTTCTGGCTCTTGGAGAGAGGCTCAACGTCACACGTTTAGGGGATGCGGCTCCAACACTTAGCCTCGTTGTCACGTGCACACACCCACTCGAGCCACTGTGACTCCCCACTCTCTCCTTATGTGATATGATCTCCTCAATCCCCTTTACTTACTAGTTTTCGTCCTACCCTGGCCACAGCGGTGGTTCTTGGTTCTTTCTCTCTCTCTCTCTCTTCCTTTACTATTTCCTGGGAAGCCTCACCTGGCCAAGGGCAAACACCAGCAAATTGGAATACATTTACTGGACAAAGCACATACACAATACATACACACATATAATAATAATGAATCCTATACTCTATACTATTACAATCAGGTTGCACTCCAACACCATCAGAACTCTATCATCAGCTTATCAAGTGGTATCCTATCTCCTGGTTCACCACCTGATACTATCAACCTCCTCAAGTTGATCAAGTCTACATACACTGTTGCACCATCAGCAAGAGAATATACATATGTATCTATAAATGTGTACAAAGAAAATCAGCATGTGAATGCAATAATATATATCCTTATAAATGTTCGTTGATACACAACAATGATCAATCGATCACTCTATCAGTCCTTGAACACATACATCTGTAGGTAATCCAGCCTACGACTGTAACTCTAAACTTCAGTATAAAACACTCCTTGACATAAGAATGCAAACAATCACTCACCTCTCACTGCGTCTTGCACGCTAATGACAACCAAACACTCTCAACTCCCTACAAGTAATCCACCAGAACTTCCCTTCCACCTCTGGAAGTTCACTACCCTGATCTCTTCAGGTTCTTCCGGGTTTAACCACCAGGATCGTCTGCAGCTTCTCCAGGCTGCTACCATGAAGTTTCCTTGAACAACTATGGTGCTTCACCACTTCTACTAGGGTCCTCCACAGTTCTCCTGGCTGCTACACCATGAAGTTCCCTCGTGCAACTATGGTGCTTCACCACCTCTACAGAAGCACGTGACACTCCTCTTTACTGCTTCTCCTCACAGCTCGAGGTCCTCTCCTCCACTACCTTGGGGTCTCACCAACTACTCCCTCTGTGCTGGCTTCGAAGTTCTCAGCAACTTCTTCCCCAAAGACAGACCTGCAACCCATCGACACTCCGATAAAAATGTTTCCCCTTTACCACATAAACAAAAATATTCACACAATATGTTTGCCTCCAACCTCTATCTGTCCTCTACATACTGTGAGAGTGGACTCCCCCGTTGGGCGGATCCATGCTCCACCTCGCCCGGCGGGCCTCCGCACTCTCCTCCGCCGCCCCTCAGTCAGTTGGCTCCAAGCGGTCGAAGGAAGAGGACGCGCTGCTCGTCCCTCCAGCTGTCTCTCTCATCTCTGTCCTCTTATTTAGGTTTCTTGCCTTACTAAAACATTTCTAACTCATCAATAAACATTGCTACTTTCGCTGGGCACACGGCCAACTACACGCAATCACTATGAACTGGCTTAAATCATGGTTACCACAGATTGTCTCGTCGAGGGCGCTCCTCCCGCTGACGGAGCCTGGTCAGGGCGATTCCATAGCCCACGAAAATGTCTCTGGGCGGCTTAATACTCTCCTCGTCGACCAGGACTTGAAACCACAACGGTCCCAGCTTGATTCTACAGCTGGCACGTCTGCATACTTCTCTTCTCTTGGAGATATATATCACTAGGGGTTCCTTTCTGACGGGAGCTCAAACGGAGCGTGGTTTTCCCCGGCGATGTCTGACGCTCAAGTGAGGTCAAAGCCCTCCAGAAGCGAGCCTAACGTCTCCAGCAAAATATCCACATATCCTAACCAGTCATTTATCTGCTTTCTTATGCACTGCCCATAAACTTAAATTGTTCATTAAATCAAACAAACTATTTTACATCTGTGTTATCGCTTCTATATTTCCTATACTTTCTAGCTAGGTCAGGCTTGTTGAATAACTCTCAAGGGGGAGACTCGTTTCTCCTGTAGGCTGAGATCATAACACTCCCCTCCCCTTATTTTTGAGAGTTATTCCAGTGGCAAAGCTCGGGATAATACATCCGCCACCACACTGTCTCGTTCTTCAACCGATTGGTTCGACCGGTTGATCTGCTTACGTACTCCCTTAGGAGTCTGCAATTAGTTCATTGCTCCTTGCAACATCTGGCTCAGAACACGCCAGAAACATGATCTTCTCACAAACGATCTGACTTCTCTGGCACCTCTTGGCTAGGCTGTCCTCCTTGGACGCATGCACTCCATCAGTCCACTCTACTTATTGTTTCCACTCTCCGTTTCCTCGTCTTCTTCTCTTCACGTCCAGAGTCAGACATCTGCTGTCTGTACCACCTCTGTCGTCTTCACACTTCCTTCTGCTGCCATTATACTTCCTTCTCCTGTCATCATACTTCACTCTCTCGTCTTCACCGACGATTCTCCCTTTCGTCTCCTCATTTATCCGAGACCTCATCCTGTTTGACTTCCATCGAGTCCTCGGTTTTCTTCTACTCCTCCATGCTTGTATCATCATCGTCTTCCCACACTTCTCACCTCTATACAACTCCATTTCTTCTCCTTCAGCTCTTCTTCGTTCCCTAGAAGTGTCTTCGAGCACTGTACTACACCCAACAGCACTCGACCGTACATGTCGCTTTGCCTCTCCTAGAGTGCTCGTAAGCATCTCTCCACACATACTGTTTCTTCTCCTTTCATTTTCTTGGCTATTACTGTTTCATTATCTCTCCTCCATGTTTTCTGTGAAACATGCCAACTCTTGACATCTCCCACAACTTAACTCCACTATCCATATGCCTCTGTGCTCGTGGACAACTTGACGCTCTACTCCCGTCCTCAGTCTGTCCACATCCTTCTTCATTTCTACTCAGCACAGTTGCATTCATCTTCCGACTCTTAATTTCAGCAGTCTGGGCTCTACTGAGGTCCGCTCTCTTCACATGATTCTTCTTCGGCTGGGCCATCTTCACTTTTGACCTCACCGAGACTTCATTTTCCTGGGCTGGACCTTCATCAAATAACCACGCTATATCTACGTCGACATCTTCCACCTGGTTGAATCGACACTGTTTCATCTTCTCCAGCGTCTTCCTCGTCAGCCACCTCTGCCTTCATCACTACCGAGACAGGGTTTTCAATGGCTTGGCGGTCTCCTGACTCATCTCCTCGGATGTCAGTCAGGTTCACACTCTCAGGTGTCCCACCCATGCCGTGGCCTTCTGGGCACTCCTCTGGCACATTCTACAGCTACGACTCTCGGCAACACCTTTGTCCCGCACAAGTCATTCCCCAGGATCACTTGGACTCCTGGAACAGGTATGTCGGGGCATACTCCCAACATCACCTCTGCCGACACATATTCCGACCTTAGCTGGACAGTGCATACAGGCATGTCACTCTCAGACAATAACCCGTATACTTTCATCTTACTCCTTCCAGCTAACCGTCGATCATTCCCAATCAGGCTTCTTATAATCAAGCTCTGATTAGCTCCGGTATCTCTTAAAATACCAACTTCTACTTCAGGTTGGCCTCCTATACTGATCCAACCTTTGCTCATGAACGGCCTATACCTCTTGTTCACTAAGTTCACCTTCTGTGGTTTGTCTTGGAACACATTAGTATATCTACTTCGGGGGTCACACATGGCCAGGGTCACAACTCTTTTGCCCTGCCGACAGTCTCGCATCACGTGACCCAATCCGTTACAATTGTAACACCTCACCTGGGAGAAATCTCTCCTATACGAACCAGAGTGGCTCTGAACTTTGTCCACACGCATGAGAGTACCTCGGGCCAGGCACACTACCTGCACTCTGTGGGGCTGTACTGGACTCTTGATTTCCTGGATAATGATCAGTTTCTCGTTTAGCTCCTCCATCTTCACTTTCAGACGAAGTGCGCGACCTACTCTTCTGAGTTTTAGGGTACTAACTTTTATCTGCCCATTTATCAAAATTCTTCTCACCCCAGACTCCTCTGGGTCGTCCACAATTTCTTCCTCCACAGACTCCACTGGATCTGCCATTGCTGTGCCTCACCTCGTTCTTCACTCTGTTCTCCCTCAAGCTCTTGTATGCTTCAGTAATCATATCTGCCCTATCTGCGGCATCTTTCACCTCCTTTATCCCTGCTTCTTGGATCTTGAACATTGTTTTGGGATGCATCATCTCCAAGAACTTCTCCATGACCATCAGTTGCTTCAGGTCAGCGTAAGATCCAACTCCAGCAGCCTCAATCCATTTCTGGAATCATCTTTCCAGATCTCTTGCTGTCTCAGCAAAAGTACACGCTCCAACCTTCACCATCTCTCTGAAGCGCTTTCTATAAGCTTCTGGAATTAACTGAAACGAGCGCAATATGCTGCTCTTTACTGTGGCATAATCCTGGCCCTCTTCCAGTGACAATTGGGTGTATGCCTCCCTGGCTGCACTGGTCAATCTTAACTGGACCAGATGGGCCCATTCCTCCTGTGGCCACTCCTTGATGCTGGCTACCTTTTCAAAGTGCTCGAGAAAGCTCTCTTCCTCTTCGGGAACAAACAAGGGAATGTCCTTCTCCCTAACCCTAACATCTGGTGAGTGTGATACCAGGGTGGTGCTCTCTGGCAACCCATGTTCGATCCTTTGCTCAGCCAAGGTTCTATTCGCTTCTGTCTGCATTTGTTTTGTTCTCTCTTTTTCTTTTTCGACCTGGGCTTTTTCTTTTTCTATTTCCAGTCTCCCGGACAGGCCCTCAACTTATTATAGTTGTGTGTGGTGGTGTTGTCATTGTGTTCCTCCTTTACGGACAACCCAACCCACAACTCGGTAGAGTGCTTATACCTCATTAGGAGATCACACTAGGCGCTTCTGGCTCATGGAGAGGGGCTCAACGTCACACATTTAGGGGATGCGGCTCCAACACTTAGCCTCATTGTCACATGCACACACCCACTCGAGACGCTGTGACTCCCCACTCTCTCTCCTTATGTGATATGATCTCCTCAATCCCCTTTAACTTACTAATCATCCATCCTACCCTGTCCACAGCAGTGGTTCTTGGTACTTTCTCTCTCTTTCTTTTTTTCTACTTCCAGTTTGGTTTTTCTTTTTCCTTCTCGGCTTCATTTTTCATCTGGAGTTCTAATTTCATCTTTTCCAGCTGGAACTGTCTCTCCTCACGCTGCATCTGGAGCTCTAACTGGAATCTCTCCAAGCTCCTATTTCGGCTACTCCTGCTACTGCAGCTACTCTTGCTGCTCCTAGTCGATCCCTGGGATCTCACTTCATCCTGCCCATCATCCTCCTTTCCTCTTTCAGCTCCTTTTAGGGCTCCTTGCTCTGCCGCTTCACTTCTGGCTCTCAACTGTTTCAGGATCTCATCCTTCATCCCAGCTACTTTAGATGCTTTCAACCTAATGCCACATTTTTCTGCTATTTGTTTCAATTGATCCCTCGTGCAACCTTCCAAGTCCTCAGGCTTGCCTGACTCCGCAAATGCTTGCACCTTATCCATCTTTGTCCTCTGAGTCTTCCCAAGAGAGAGAATATACACCTGCGGTCACACAGTTTATTTCAGCAAGGGTGTACAAATCCACTCTTGGACAGGGTGTGGGTGTGTCAGTTCACTCTCCCGGACAGGCCCCCAATTTATTATAGTTGTGTTGGTTGGTGTTATTGTCGTCGTGTTCCTCCTTTACGGACAACCCAACCCACAACTCGGTAGAGTGCTTATACTTCACTAGGATATCACAATAGGAGCTTCTGGCTCTTGGAGAGAGGCTCAACGTCACACGTTTAGGGGATGCGGCTCCAACACTTAGCCTCGTTGTCACGTGCACACACCCACTCGAGCCACTGTGACTCCCCACTCTCTCCTTATGTGATATGATCTCCTCAATCCCCTTTAACTTACTAGTTTTTGTCCTACCCTGTCCACAGCGGTGGTTCTTGGTTCTTTCTCTCTCTCTCTCTCTTCCTTTACTATTTCCTGGGAAGCCTCACTAAGACAAGGGCAAACACCAGCAAATTGGAATACATTTACTGGACAAAGCACATACACAATACATACACACACATATAATAATAATGAATCCTATACTCTATAATATTACAATCAGGTTGCACGCCAACACCATCAGAACTCTATCATCAGCTTATCAAGTGGTATCCTATCTCCTGGTTCACCACCTGATACTATCAACCTCCTCAAGTTGATCAAGTCTACATACACTGTTGCACCATCAGCAAGAGAATATATATATGTATCTATAAAGGTGTACAAAGAAAATCAGCATGTGAATGCAGTAACATATATCAGTATAAATGTTCCTTGATACACAACAATGATCAATCGATCACTCTATCAGTCCTAGAACACATACATCTGTAGGTAATCCAGCCTACAACTGTAACTCTAAACTTCAGTATAAAACACTCCTTGACATAAGAATGCAAACAATCACTCACCTCTCACTGTGTCTTGCACGCTAAGGACAACCAAACACTATCAACTCCCTACAAGTAATCCACCAGAACTTCCCTTCCACTTCTGGAAGTTCACTACCCTGATCTCTTCAGGTTCTTCCGGGTTTAACCACCAGGATCCTCTGCAGCTCCTCCAGGCTGCTACCATGAAGTTTCCTTGAACAACTATGTTGCTTCACCACTTCTACTAGGGCCCTCCACAGTTCTCCTGGATGCTACACCATGAAGCTCCCTGGAGCAACTATGGTGCTTCACCACCTCTACAGAAGCACGTGACACTCCTCTTCACTGCTTCTCCTCAAAGCTCGAGGTCCTCTCCTCCACTACCTTGGTGTCTCACCAACTACTACCTCTGTGCTGGCTTCGAAGTTCTCAGCAACTTCTTCTCCAAAGACAAACCTGCAACCCATCGACACTCCGATAAAAAAGTTTCCACTTTAACACATAAACAAAAATAATCACAAAATGTGTTTGCCTCCAACCTCTTTCTGTCCTCTACATACTGTGAGAGTGGACTCCCCCGTTGGGCGGGTCCATGCTCCACCTCGCCCAGCGGGCCTCCACACTCTCCTCTGCCACCCCTCAGTCAGTTGGCTCCAAGCGGTCGAAGGGAGAGGATGCGCTGCTCGTCCCTCCAGCTGTCTCTCTCATCTCTGTCCTCTTATTTAGGCTTCCTGCCTTACCAAAACATTTCTAACTCATCAATAAACATTGCTACTGTCGCTGGGCACACGACCAACTACAAGCAATCACTATGAACTGGCTTAAATCATGCTTACCACAGATTGTCTCATCGAGGGCGCTCCTCCCTCTGACGGAGCCTGGTCAGGGCGATTCCACAGCCCACGAAAATGTCTCTGGGCGGCTTAATACTCTCCTCGTCGACCAGGACTTGAGACCACAACGTTCCCAGCTCGATTCTACAGCTGGCACGTCTGCATACTTCTCTTCTCTTGGAGATATATCACTAGGGGTTCATTACTGACGGGAGCTCAAACGGAGCGCGGTTTTCCCCTGCGATGTCTGGCGCTCAAGTGAGGTCAAAGCCCTCCAGAGCGAGCCTCACGTCTCCAGCAAATTATACACATATCCTAACCAGTCATTTATCTGCTTTCTTATGCACTGCCCATAATCTTAAATTGTTCATTAAATCAAACAAACTATTTTACATCTGTGTTATCGCCTCTATATTTCCTATACTTTCTAGCTAGGTCAGGCTTGTTGAATAACTCTCAAGGGGAGACTCGTTTCTCCTGTAGGCTGAAATCATAACAGTGGTGTAGTGGCATGGTGTAGTGACGTGGTGTAGCAGCCTGGTGTAATAGCCTGGTGCAGTAGTCTGGTGTAATTGTGTGGTGTAGTAGCCTGGTGTAGTGGCATGTAGTAGTTTGGAATAGTGGCGTGCTGTTGTACCATTGTGTAGTAGCCTGGTGTAGTGGCATCGTGTAGTGGCATGGTGTAGTGTAGTGATGTGGTGAAGTGGCATGGTGCAGTGGTGTGGTATAGTGGAGTGGTGTAGTGTAGTTGTGTGGTGAAGTAGTCTGGTGTAGTAGCCTGGTGTATTACAGTGGTGTAGTAGCCTAGTGTTGTGGCGTGGTGGAGTAGCCTGGTGTAGTGGCGTGGTTAGTAGCCTGGTGTAGTAGCCTGGTGTAGTGGCATGGCGTAGTAGCCTGGTGTAGTGGCATTGTGTAGTGTAGTGATGTGATGAAGTGGCATGATGCAGTGGTGTGGTATAGTGGAGTGGTGTAGTGTAGTTGTGCGGTGAAGTAGTCTGGTGTAGTAGCCTGGTGTAGTATAGTGGTGTAGTAGCCTAGTGTTGTGGCGTGGTGAAGTAGCCTGGTGTAGTAGCCTGGTGTAGTGGCATGGCGTAGTAGCCTGGTATAGTGGCGTGTATTCGCGTAGTGTAGTGGCGTGGTGTAGTAGCCTGGTGTAGTGACGTGGTGTAGTGGTGTGGTGTAGTAGCCTGGTGTGGTAACATGGTGTAGTAGCCTGGTGGAGTGGCGTGGTGTAGTGGCATGTAGTAGCGTGGAATAGTGGCATGCTGTAGTACCATGGTGTAGTAGCCTGGTGTAGTGGCATGGTGTAGTAGTCTGGTGTAGTGGCATTGTAAAGTGGCGTGGTGTAGTAGCCTGGTATAGTGGCATGTAGTAGCATGGTGTAGTAGTGTGTAGTGGCTTGGTGTAGTAGCCTGGTGTAGTACAGTGGTGTAGTTGCCTGGTGTTGTGGTGGGGTGTAGTAGCCTTGTGTTGTGGTGTGGTGTAGTAGCCTGGTGTAGTGGCATGCTTAGTAGCCTGGTGTAGTGGCGTGGTGAAGTAGCCTGGTATAGTGGCATGTAGTAGCCTGGTGTAGTCGTGTGGTGTAGTTGGATGGTGTAGTGGCGTGGTGTAGTGGCGTGGTGTAGTAGCCTGGTGTAATAGCCTGGTGTAGTAGTCTGGTGTAGTGGTGTGGTGTAGTAGCCTGGTGTAGTAGCGTGGTGTAGTGGCATGGTGTAGTTGAATGTAGTAGCCTGGAAGTGGCGTGCTGTAGTACCATGGTGTAGTAACCTGATGTAGTGGCGTGGTGTAGTAGCCTGGTATTGTGGCATGGATTAGCATGGTGTAGTAGTGTGTAGTGGCATAGTGTAGTTGCCAGGTGTAGTACAGTGGTGTAGTAGCCTGGTATTGTGGCATTGTGTAGTAGCCTGGTGTAGCGGCATTGTGTAGTAGCCTGGTGTAGTACCCTGGTGTAGTTGTATGGTGTAGTGGTATGGTGTATGTGAGATTTTATTCTTCTTGACAGGTTATCAAAAGAATTAAGTCCTATTGATGTTACGTTAATCGTAACTACCTGGCAAGAGAGGCAGACCTTAAACAGCAAGAGCTGCCAGTGGCAGATATTTAATCTTAAAGCCTAAGATCATAGGACCGCGGGAGCAAACCGCCAGGCGAAACTACTCGGGTAACACCTGTCACTTAGGTCGCTGGCTCCTCCTAGTTAACAAACTAATAAAGGGTAGCCGACGGATTCTCACCTCTTATTTATAGAAGTGTGGTGCTGTGCAATGGACTCGAGCTTTAGATACAGACTGAATATGAACATAAGCAGGCAAAGCGTTGCAGAACATAAAATGTGGGGCAGTAATATTGGAAGGGTTGACGTAAACGACCGCTTCTATAACAAAACAATTTATTCACAAAGCAAAACTAAAACTACTACACAGTGAATTTACGTTACTTTACTGTCACTCCAGTGGCACATTAAAGAGCAGCTAATCAACAGCCTGATGGACCCACGGTCTCCTTATCCCGTCGTCGCTGACTGAACAATGACACTAACTGAACAAAGTGGTGCCCACTGGTGACGCAAGCTTGCAATCAATATTGTCACGGCTTCACGGTGATCAATACTATAATCACAAAAACTTGACTGGCGCTCGCTACCCACAACGAGGTACCAAGTAACAAGGCGGTTAATCCAAGAATGATAACTCCTTATAAAAAATCTTACGTTAACACTTGTCTCTCAGGACAATCAAAACAAACGTTACTGTAATTGAATTTAAACAATTACGTTAACACACACGTGTCTCAACGACACTTAAATGGCATCAATGACTCGTAAATCAATTAATTACCTCAACATGAAAGTCAAGCATTCGGTGAGTAATTCCCAATTAATTACTGAATACAACAGCCTATTAATTCAGACGAGTATTGATAAAGCCTACTGTCTCTCAACTGACAGTTCACTTCCGGTGTTACGACAAGATTACCTTAACGAGGGTAGACTACTGTACCACACACAATGTTCCAATACTCCGTGTAAACAACAACATCAACACCTGGTGAATTCACTAAGTGGCGATTACTAATTATCTTTAATTAGCTACGCGTGCTTAATCACTCTGTCCGCAGACAGAGCTGATCAGTCCAACGAATTACAACAGCTTAATTACAGCGCAATTGACTCCGATCATAACAGACCGTCAACCCCTTACGTTAATCACTCAATTAACGACAGCTCGTTAAATCGTTAACACTACGTTAGTCTTCACTTGACAATTCCTCCACTGTGTGAACTTCACTGTGACTGTTGCCTTTACACGTCCCTACGTTAATCACAACAATGTTCAACGAACAAGTGACCTCGTTAAGTAAATCGTGACCCCTGGTGACGCTAACTGACTTTAATTCTCACGGAATCCTTCACAGTACACAACGCCTTCCACCAAGGTCAAACTTGTCTACGGTTTACACACACACACAGTACATCCTTGCCACTCACGGCAAAACTTGTAAATGACTTCCCCCTGTAAATTATCCACCAATAATTCACACTTTACCACAACACAACAGTAAAATATATAACCAAGGGAAATCTCCCTGTTACCACTTTTCACTGCTGAAAAAGGGAATCAAATTACAGCGAATACATACACGACACATAGAAAAAACATAGAAGTAAATAACTCACTTTACTCTACCTCTGAATGTGTCACTAGGTGTCTTCACACACGTCAAAAATCACAGTTGGGCCCAATCCTCAACTTGATGACAAACAGGGTAGACTCACACGTCTCCAATTCCCATTCACCTCCCCAGGTGGTCCCAGGGACAGAGGACAACGGAACACTGGGGGCGAACCCAGCTTCAGAGTTTTATTACCCAAACGGAAACAGTGTACTTACATCAATCATGTGGGGCCCCTCTTTCACTCACACATACACGTCAATCACACTCCCACTGCTGCTGCTGGATGACGACGTAGGCGTCCTCACTTCCTACACGTGTTCAGGTGGAGCACAGGGTCCTAGACCACGGGGTTAGCTCTACACACACAGAGACCAGGATGGCGCAGACACACCGGCACAGGCAACCAAGATTGCGCACAACAGCAGGGATGCGGTACCACGCCCCTTCCACTTTACACGGTACCCCAGGATACGACGGTACACGGTGTTACACGGTACACGAGACCCGAGATGGAGTCCTTCACTGTTCCTCAGAATTATAACATTTAAGGTTTCTCTCATAACACTGAAACCTTTTCTGGCACGTCTCACAGCAGTATCTTCAAGCACAGATACGATCGACGGCGGATGTCACTTTTGTAGCCCGATAATTACGCCTCACTCAGTCCAGTTCCTCTAAGATGGCGTCCCACAATTACGCGGCTAGATGACAAGTTCACACGGCTCGATACAAGCCCCTTTCCGATTACCGGATTCTTACGCACAGCACACGGAAAGATAGCAAGATGTAGGCGTGACTTTAGTAACGTTGCAGGCGGTATTTCCCGATGCTTGGCCTAGCACGGGAAATGTCGGCCTCACTATGCAGCGTCTTAGGTAAGAATGTCTTTCCCGCCAACATTATGCCCGGGGTACCATGCAGTACCCCTCAGCGTCATGGCCAATCACGATTCAGCATTTCTGAGGCCCAAGAGCCTTAGCCAATGCCCTACCTGCCCCATGACGCTACCCCCTCTCACACGAGGTGGACACGTGATAGGGGGGGTGGTCTACGGCCGTTAACCCCCCATACCTCCCTCTCTACACTTGACTTGTACAAAAATTTCCCTGAAATCAACTCCCTCCTGTAATTTCCTTCACAGACCTGATATAGCAATCAGAATGACATCAATGGCTAGCAAATGTCATGGGCTGTCCAACGACACCCAACACGACTGTGGAAAAGATATATACAGAAAGTTGAATCACGGTGCACATCACTGGTGCACTGTGCAATTTCGTACTTAATTCAGTGCACGAGAGAGCAGGGAAAATATGTCCCCTGACAGTGTAGTAGCCTGATGTAGTACCCTGGTGTAGTGGTGTGGTGTAATGCCCTGATGTAGCACCTTGGTGTAGTGGTGTGGTGAAGTAGCCTGGTGTAGTAGTGTAGTGGTGGTGTAGTAGCTTGGTGTAGTAATGTAGTGGTGGTGTAGTAGTAGTTGTAGTAGTGTAGTGGTGGTTTTGTAATAGTAGCAGTAGTGGTGTAGTGGCGTGGCGTAGTGGCGACTACACCCACACACGACTACACCCACACATGACTACACCCCCACACGACTACACCCCTACACAACTACACCCTCGACCAGCTACACACACATCCGGCTACACCCACACACGACTACACCCACACTCGACTACACCCACACTTGACTACACCCACACACGACTGCACCCACACACGACTTCACCCACACACGACTACACCCACACATGACTACACCCACACACGACTACACCCCCACACGACTACACCCACACACAACTACGCCCACACACGACTACTTTTTTCTGATCATAAAATAACTAAATGTATTTTGAAGGTTTCATTCAGCCATTAAATATCATTCACAATTTATTAATGAATTTTACAAAAAAACATCATAAATGATATATTTAAACATGTAAAAACTATTTGTAATACATTAGGAACAAAATAATTCTAAAAAAACATTTATTATAAAACCTATGTGTTTGTATTTTTGGATTAAAAGTTTCTCAAATGTTCTCCTGCACCATTTTCAATGCAAGTTATTCTTAAACCTATGGGAAGAGATATGTGAAAGTTTTCGCAACGTTTTGTGTTTGCTGGGATGTGGGTCCCCATTCTCCCTGTCAATCTTTCCATGGTTGAAATCGCCATGATTAAGAGTCTTGAGCCACTCATGTAAGCAACTGAGGCTTCTCTCTCTATATATATTTTTATTGGTTGCCATGCTGGTCCTAATCAAACTCCTGTCTGGGTCATCTGTCAAATAATGGAGGGTTGTAAATGACTGCCACTATTATCTTAGGTCCACCCATTGTTATAGTTCCTGCAATGTAATCTCTGACTCCGTCACAGCCCAGAATTTCCATCTCATCAAAACACCAGTCCTTCCTTATCAGCAGAGCCACTCCTCCACCTCCTCTCCCTTCCCTCTCTTTCCTTACTATATAGTAGTCCTTTGGAAACACAGCATCTGTTATGACTGCTGACAATTTTGTTTCTGTGAGTCCTATTACATCTGGGTTTTCTTCCTGCACCCTTCCCGCCAGTTCACTTGTTTTATTGGTAGTCCTATCAATGTTTGAGTACATTACCTTGAAACTCACTTTCCTATATACATTTTCACCCCACTTCCCCACAAGTGTAGGAAGTTGTTCCATGAGCATTGCTACTTGGGTAGGCTCATCCTCCTGTGGGGTAGTTGCCAGAGGTTCAGGGGAAGGTGGGATGGAGGATGGAAGGCTTAGGTCTTGCCCAGGCCTACCAGGGGGCAGTGCTCTTGGGGTGAGGGCACGCCCTCCTGTGGTGTAGTTAACAGGGGTTTGGGGTGAGGCTGGGTGTGGGATGGAGGGCTTAGGGCTTGGCTGGGCCTGCTTGGGGCAGGAAGAATAGCAGTGGGATGGGAAGGTAAAGGATACTCGGGGTAAGGCGGGAGGAAGGATTTGGGTGATATGGTGGGCATTGTGTAGGGGCAAGGAAGGTTTTGTGCTGTTCCCTATGGGGTAGTGGGTTGGGGGTGTTGTAGTTCTCTCTGGTGTTCCTAAATTGGATTGGGGTTCCCCACTCCCCTCTGGGATTTCTGGATGGGGGGCTGAGGTTCCATGGATCCCTTCCCTCTCCTTGCACCGTTTCCTTGCATGTGCTGCCCTTATTATCTCGTCCCTGGTCATGTCCCTCTGAAGGTATATCCCTGAGTAATTCTTTGCATTTTTTAGTTTGCTCCTCTTTACTAGGATGTCCTCTTTGATAGCCTTGTTCCTGACTGCTACTTTCATCATCGTTTTTAGTCTTTATTGTACTGGCCAATCCATAAAAACTGTTCAATGTCTCGTTCAGTCCCTTCCATTCCAATCTCTTTTAGTATCTCTGACACTGCAGCTTTGTCCTTAGTCCTTCATGGAACATCCCTAATACCTACCACTACTACAGCTCTTTGCCTCTCCATTAGCTGGCTCGTGCATCTAGCTGCCTCCTGTGAAGTTACTGCTTTCATTACAACTTCCTTCACTGTGGACATGGCATCTGGGCTCTTCAGTATTTAAGCACTCTTCAGTATTTAAGCAAAGGTGGCACCCATTATAGGGGTTCCTGTAATTGCTAAATCCCCTGTTACCTAGGCCAGGGTCTGAGGAGGGCCTGGTTTTAGCTTTTTTATCGCCTCTTGCTCTGCACTGAGTTCTATCTGCAGTTTATGTATGGTTTTCCTCATGTCCTTACCTTTCCCACTGAGTTCTCTCCATGCATGAGCAATCATCTCCATGTATGACTCGTCCTGTTCCTCTCCTCCAACTTTGTTCTGATATCTTACCATCCTGCTTGACCTATAGTCACCTATTTGTACTTACATATTTGTGCTTGCAGGGGTTGAGCGTTGGCTCTTTGGTCCAGCCTCTCAACTGTCAATCAACTGGTGTACAGGTTCCTGAGCCTACTGGGTTCTATCATATCTGCACTTGAAACCGTGCATGGAGTCAGCCTCCACCACATCACTGCCTAATGCACTCCATTTGTCAACCACTCTTTCACTAAAAAAATTCTTTCCAATATCTCTGTGGCTCATTTGGGCACTCAGTTTCCACCTGAGTCCCCTAGTGTGTGTGCCCCTTGTATTAAATAGCATGTTCTTATCTACCCTATCATTTCCTTTGAGAATTTTGTATGTGGTGATCATGTCCCCCCTAACTCTTCTGTCTTCCAGCGACGTGAGGTTTAACTTCCGTAGTCTCTCCTCGTAGCTCATACCTCTCAGCTCAGGTACAAGTCTGGTGGCAAACCTTTGAACCCCCTCCAGTTTATTCTTGCTCTATGACTAAATATTGACTCCATGTTGGGGCTGCATACTCCAGGATTGGCCTGACATAGGTGGAATACAAAGTTCTGAATGATTCCTTACACAAGTTTCTAAATGCCGTTCTTATGCTGGCTAACCTGGCATATGCCGCTGATGCTATCCTCTTGATATGGGCTTCAGGTCTGGCGTGATATCAACCACCAAGTCTTTCTCTCTCTTTGACTCTTGGAGAATTTAATCTCCCAAATGATACCTTGTATCTGGCCTCCTGCTCCCTACACCAATCTTCATCACATTACATTTGCCTGGGTTAAACCCAAACAACCATTTGTTCGACCATTCCTTCAGTTTGTCTAGGTCTTCTTGAAGCCTCAAGCTGTCCTCCTCTGTCTTAATCCTTCTCATAATTTTGGCATCGTCAGCAAACATTGAGAGGAATGAGTCTATACCCTCCAGGAGATCATTTATGTATATCAGAAACCGGATACGACCGAGTACAGAGCCCTATGGGACTCCACTGATGACTTCACGCTAATCTGAGGTCTCACCCCTCACTCTAAATTTGTGCTTCCTATTGCTTAGCTGCTCCCTTATCCACTGGAGCACCTTACCAGTTACTCTTGCCTGTCTCTCCAGCCCATGTACCAGCCTCTTATGAGGTACTGTGTCAAAGGCTTTTCGACAGTCCAAAAAAATGCAGGCCGCCCAGCCTTCTCTTTCATGCTTAATCTTTGTCACCTGGTCCTAGAATTCTATTAAGCCTTTAAGGCAAGATTTACCCGCCTTAAACCCATGTTGACGATTTGTCACGAAGTCCCTTCTCTCCAGATGTGTTACTAGGTTTTTTCTCACGATCTTCTCCATCACTTTCCATGGTATACAAGTCAAGGACACTGGCCTGTAGTTCAAAGCCTTTTGTCTGTCACCCTTTATGTATATTGGGACTACATTAGCCGTCTTCCATATTTCTGGTAGGTCTCCCGCCTCCAGTGACCTACTATCTAGAGGTTATCTTGAGATGATTTCGGGGCTTTAGTGTCCCCGCGGCCCGGTCCTCGAACAGACCTCCACCCCTAGGAAGCAGCCCGTGACAGCTGACTAACACCCAGGTACCTATTTTACTGCTAGGTAACAGGGGCATAGGGTGAAAGAAACTCTGCCCATTGTTTCTCGCCGGCGCATGGGATCAAACCCAGGACCACAGGATCACAAGTCCCGCGTGCTGTCTGCTCGGCCGACCGCCTCCTCTCCTATACACTATGGAGAGTGGCAAGCAAAGTGCCTCTGCACACTCTTTCAACACCCATGGTTAGATCCCGTCTGGCCCAACAGCCTTTCTCACATCCAGAACAAACAGGTGTCTGTTGACCTCATCTCTTGTAATTTCGAACTCTTCCAAGGCCGCCTGCTTTACTGCCCCCTCTCCTAATGCAGTGACCTCACCTTGTTCTATTGTGAAGACTTCCTGGAACCTCTTGTTAAGTTCTTCACACACCTCTTTGTCATTCTCTGTATACCTGTCCTCGCCAGTTCTAAGTTTCATTACCTGTTCTTTCCCTGTTGTTTTCTTCCTGATGTGACTGTGGAGTAGCTTTGGTTCGGTCTTGGCTTTGCTGGCTACATCATTTTCATAATTTTTCTCTGCTTCTCTTCTCACACTAGCATACTCATTCATCCGGTATCTCTCTCTGCTTTCAGGTGTTCCTTTATTTCGGGAGTTCCTCTACGCCCTTTTGTTCAGTTCCTTTGCTTCCATACATACCCTATTAAACCATGGATTCTTCTTTTGCTTCTCGGATTTTACCTTTTGGGCCGGGATAAACCAGTTTACTGCCTCGTGACATTTTTGGGTGGCATAATTCATCATGTCTTGTACAGATTTCGTTCTGAGGTCTGTGTCCCATGGTATTATATCACTTAGGAAATATGCCAGCCTTTTGTTTCCTAGTTCTTTTTGTGGGGGGAGATAAATCCTAGCTCTACCAGGTACTCAAAGATCAATATACTGTGATCACTCATTCCCAAGGGTGCTTTCAACTTAACTTCCCTTATATCCCACTCATTTAGGGTAAATATCAGATCAAGCATGGCTGGTTCACCTTCCCCTCTCATTCTTGTCGGTCCCTTAATGTGTTGGCTTTGAAATTTTATTGTTGCCACATCCAGCAGCTTAGCTCTCCATGTATCTGGTTCTCCATGTGGGTTTCTGTTCTCCCAGTCTATCTTCCCATGGTTGAAGTCTCGCATGATTAATTGTCCAGATCCATTCCTGCTAGCAACAGAAGCTGCTCTCTATATTATGCTAATGGTGGCCATGTTGTTTCTATCATATTCCTGTCTGGGTCTTCTGTCATTTGGTGGCGGGTTATATATGACTACGACAATAATTTTTTGTCCTCCTGTTGGTATGGTACTTGTTATGTAGTTATTGAAACATTCACAGCCCTGAATAACCATCTCCTCAAAACCCTAGCATTTTTCTTACCACCAGAGCTACACCACCACCACCTCTTCCTTCTCTCTTTCCTCACAACACAATAGTCCTGTGGAAACACTGCATTTGTTATGGTTTTCGTTAGCTTAGTTTCTGTGAGTGCTATTATGTCTGGGTTTTCTTCAAGTACCCATTCTCCAAGTTCATTTGTTTTATTTGTAATCCCATGTTAGTGTGCATTGCCTTGACAATCACTTTCTTTTGTCCCTTCTTATGCCCCTTTCTTGGTGAGCGTTCTGCTGGTGGGGGAAGCTGTTCCATGGGTGTGAGCATTTGTCAGGTGGATAATAGGGTCTCAGAGGATAGTGAGGTTAAGGGTGGGGTGGGGGTCAAGTGAAGGGGGAACAGGGATGGTATAGGATGAAAGGGGAAGGAGGACAGGGAGGGAAAGGGAAGAGGGGAGACTTGTTGGGAGTAGGGGAGAGGTAGCAGGGTGGAACTGGGGTGAGGGGGGAGTAAGAGTTGGCTGAGCATTTGAATGGGGGCAGGGAGGGTTTGGGATAGGGGGGTGAGAAGTTTCTATGCAGAGGAGGGTGGTGATGTTGCCCTCCCTTCTGGCTGTGATTTTCTGGTTTTCTTCTCTCGCCCTGCGCTTCTTCCTTGCTTCTGCTGACATGGCTCTCTTCTGCCATAGCGGGAGGATGTGAGAGAGAGGGAGTGGAATAGAGAGAAGGGGATCGATGAGAAGGAGGGTGGGGGAGACAAAGCAAGAGAGGTGAAAGGGGAAGAGAGGGAGCATGGGAGGTGAAAGTGAGAGACGGAGCAAGAGGAAGAGGGGCTGAGAAAGAAAGGGAGAGAGAGAAGGGAGAGCTAGACAAAGGGAGGGGGTTGAGAGAGACTAAAAGGGAGAGGAGAGGGAGAGAGAGAGAGATAGAAGAGTAAGAGAGAGAGAGAGAGAGAGAGAGAGAGAGAGAGATATATGTACAGTGTGAGTTACAGAGAGGGAGGGAGAGAGGGGTTGAGAGGGAGGGAGGGAGAGAGAGGGGAGAGGGAGAGAGAGTGAGGGGGGAGAGAGAGAGATAGAGATACATTGTGAGTGAGAGAGAGGGAGGGAGGTAGGGGTGAGAGCAAGTGAGAGAGTGACAGGTGTGAGGGAGAGGAAAGAGAGAGAGAGAGAGAGAGAGGGAGAGAGGGAGAGAGAGAGAGAGAGAGAGAGAGAGAGAGAGAGAGAGAGAGAGAGAGAGAGAGAGAGAGAGAGAGAGAGAGAGAGAGAGAGAGAGAGAGAGAGAGAGAGAGAGAGAGAGAGAGAGAGAGAGAGAGAGAGAGAGAGAGAGAGAGAGAGGGAGAGAGAGAGAGAGAGAGAGAGAGAGAGAGAGAGAGAGAGAGAGAGAGAGAGAGAGAGAGAGAGAGAGAGAGAGAGAGAGAGAGAGAGAGAGAGAGAGAGAGAGAGAGAGAAGAAAGAGTGTCAGATGGGAGAGAGATAGGAGAAAGGGAGAGGAGGAGGGTGACCGACGATAGTATGGCCACACCCTCACCTAGGTGTCAAATCCTGTTTGTGATACGTGTGTGTGTAATTACCTAGTTGTGCTTGATGGGGTTGAGCTCTGATATTCCGGCTGCCTCTCAACTGTCAGTCAACTGTTACTAACTACTATTCTTTTCTTTTTCTCACATCACACACACACACACACACACCCCAGGAAGCAGCCCATGTCAGCTGACTAACTCCCAGGTACCTATTTACTTCTACGAAATAGGGGCATCAGGGTGAAAGAAACTCTGCCCATTGTTTCTCGCCTGCGCCGGGAATCGAACCAGCGACCACAGGAACAGGGGTCCAGGGTGCTGTCCAGTCAGCCACCGGCTCCCTCCCTGTGTTTGTGTGTATTCACCTAGTTGTACTCACCTAGTTGTGTTTGTGGGGGTTGAGCTCTGGCTCTTTGGTCCCGCCTCTCAACCGTCAATCAACAAGTGTACAGATTCCTGATCCTATTGGGCTCTATCATATCTACACTTGAAACTGTGTATGGAGTCAGCCTCCACCACATCACTTCCTAATGCATTCCATTTGTCAACCACTCTGACACTAAAAAAGTTCTTTCTAATATCTCTGTGGCTCATTTGGGCACTCAGTTTCCACCTGTGTCCCCTTGTGCGTCTTTATCTACCCTATCAGTTCCCTTCAGAATCTTGAATGTGGTGATCATGTCCCCCCTAACTCTTCTGTCTTCCAGCGAAGTGAGGTTTAATTCCCGTAGTCTCTCCTCGTAGCTCATACCTCTCAGCTCGGGTACTAGTCTGGTGGCAAACCTTTGAACCTTTTCCAGTTTAGTCTTATCCTTGACTAGATATGGACTCCATGCTGGAGCTGCATACTCCAGGATTGGCCTGACATATGTGGTATACAAAGTTCTGAATGATTCTTTACACAAGTTTCTGAATGCCGTTCGTATGTTGGCCAGCCTGGCATATGCCGCTGATGTTATCCGCTTGATATGTGCTGCAGGAGACAGGTCTGGCGTGATATCAACCCCCAAGTCTTTTTCCTTCTCTGACTCCTGAAGAATTTCCTCTCCCAGATGATACCTTGTATCTGGCCTCCTGCTCCCTACACCTATCTTCATTACATTACATTTGGTTGGGTTAAACTCTAACAACCATTTGTTCGACCATTCCTTCAGCTTGTCTAGGTCTTCTTGAAGCCTCAAACAGTCCTCTTCTGTTTTAATCCTTCTCATAATTTTAGCATCGTCCGCAAACATTCAGAGAAATGAATCGATACCCTCCGGGAGATCATTTACATATATCAGAAACAAGATAGGACCGAGTACAGAGCCCTGTGGGACTCCACTGGTGACTTAACGCCAATCGGAGGTCTCACCCCTCACCGTAACTCTCTGCTTCCTATTGCTTAGATACTCCCTTATCCACTGGAGCACCTTACCAGCTACACCTGCCTGTCTCTCCAGCTTATGTACCAGCCTCTTATGCGGTACTGTGTCAAAGGCTTTCCGACAATCCAAGAAAATGCAGTCCGCCCAGCCCTCTGTGTGTGTGTGTGTGTGTGTGTGTGTGTACTCACCTAGTTGTACTCACCTAGTTGTGTCTGTAGGATCGAGCATTGACTCTTGGATCCCGCCTTTCGAGCATCGGTTGTTTTCAGCAATGACTCCTGTCCCATTTCCCTATCATACCTGGTTTTAAAATTATGAATAGTATTTGCTTCCACAACCTGTTCCTGAAGTGCATTCCATTTTCCCACTAATCTCACGCTAAAAGAAAACTTCCTAACATCTCTGTGACTCATCCGAGTTTCAAGCTTCCATCCATGTCCCCTCGTTCTGTTACTATTCCGTGTGAACATTTCGTCTATGTCCACTCTGTCAATCCCTCTGAGTATCTTATACGTTTCTATCATGTCCCCCCTCTTCCTTCTTCTTTCTAGTGTCGTAAGGCACAGTTCCCTCAGGCGCTCCTCATACCCCATCCCTCGTAGCTCTGGGACGAGTCTCGTTGCAAACCTCTGAACCTTTTCCAGTTTCATTATATGCTTCTTCAGATGGGGACTCCATGATGAGGCGGCCTACTCTAAGACTGGCCTCATGTAGGCAGTGTAAAGCGCCCTAAATGCCTCCTTACTTAGGTTTCTGAATGATGTTCTAACTTTTGCCAGTGTAGAGTACGCTGCTGTCGTTACCCTATTTATATGTGCCTCAGGAGATAGATTAGGTGTTACATCCACCCCCAGGTCTCTTTCACGCGTCGTTACAGGTAGGCTGTTCTCCTTCATTGTGTACTGTCCCTTTGGTCTCCTATCTCCTAGTCCCATTTCCATAACTATACATTTGCTCCTGTTGAATTCCAGTAGCCATTTCTCTGACCATCTCTGCAACCTGTTCAGGTCCTCTTGGAGGATCCTGCAATCCTCATCTGTCACAACTCTTCTCATCAACTTTGCGTCATCCGCAAATATCGACATATAGGACGCTACACCTGTAAACATGTCGTTAACATATACAAGAAATAGAATTGGTCCCAGCACCGATCCTTGTGGTACTCCACTTGTTACTGTTCGCCAGTCCGACTTCTCACCCCTTACCGTAACTCTTTGGCTCCTTCCTGTTAGGTAGTTCCTTATCCATGCTAGGACCTTTCCCCCCACCCCCGCCTGCCTCTCGAGCTTGAACAGCAGTCTCATGTGCGGTACTGTATCAAAGGCTTTTTGGCAGTCCAGAAATATGCAGTCTGCCCAACCATCTCTGTCCTGTCTTATCCTCGTAATTTTATCATAGAATTCCAGAAGGTTTGTTAGGCACGATTTCCCTGTCCAGAAATCATGTTGATGTTTGTTCACAAACCTAATGTTCTCCAGGTGTGCAACCAGTCGTAGCCTAAATATTCTTTCCAGTATTTTACAGGGGATGCTTGTCAGTGATACAGGTCTATAGTTAAGTGCCTCCTCCCTATCACCTTTCTTGAAGATCGGCACGACATTTGCCTTCTTCCAGCAACTGGGCAATTCTCCCGTCATAAGTGACTCATTAAAGATCATTGCCAGAGGCACGCTGAGGGCCTGCGCTGCTTCTTTTAGTATCCACGGTGATACTTTGACTGGTCCAACTGCTTTAGTTGCATCTAGAGTTGTCAACTGTTTCATTACCTCCTCTGCTGTCACCTCTATATCTGATAGTCTTTCATCTAGGGTAACCCCTTCCAACAATGGGAGCTGCTCAGGCTCGGTAGTGAACACTCCATGGAAACTGGCATTCAGTGCCTCACAGATTTCCTTGACACTTTCAGTATATGCCCCCCTCTGTCTTCCTTAGTGTTGTCGCTTGGTCGTTCACCAACATTTTTCTTCTTATATGACTGTGTAGTAACTTAGGTTGTTTTTTTCGCTTTGATTGCAATATCGTTTGTGTGTGTGTGTGTGTGTGTGTGTGTACTCACCTAATTGTGCTTGCGGGGGTTGAGCTTTGGCTCTTTGGTCCCGCCTCTCAACTGTCAATCAACTGGTGTACAGATTCCTGAGCCTACTGGGCTCTATCATATCTGTGGTGTTGTGTGTTACTGAGGAAGTCTTGGTTGTACGGTTGATATAAAGCCATTGCTTGGTTATTGACTTTAATACTTAAACTGATACATGACTAGTAGCTTCCAAGCTGGTAGCGTCCTGTACGCTCTCTTGTTTACCTCTCTCTCTCTCTGGCGTCTCAGCCGCCGCACATAGAAAACGGATGGTACCATTTTCTGTGAACATGACATCCCTCCTTTTCTTTAAAAATGATGAATACAGGATGTCTACCATGCTTGTAGCACAAAACAAAGTTATTGACACAAAGTAAGTTTTAACATATCAAGAGATATTGCATACATTTAACATTAAGCACACAAAGAATTTTAACAACTTAATCTTTACCACAAAGGATTTCAATGTTAAAAATACATATGCAATGTTAAACAAACATGAAAGAAACTGTAATACAAAGTTACAAAATATTGATTGAGAGATCTGCATTATTGAAACAATATTAAATTTAGTTCAGCATAACAAGTAAATACTTTGCATTGCATAGGAACGCAATTAATCATCAAATCGTGTAGGGCGTTTAACATGACGTTTAGGACGAGAGTCCCCAAATACAATAACATCCCTCGATGAATTGTTTATTGAGTTATAGCTCGTTTTTTCTTTTTCCTTTGTATGACTTTTCACTTCATCATTTTCTACACTAGATGGAATCACTTTGAAATAGGCCATATTACGTGTTATACCATGATCTCTATTACTAGCTGTTACCATAGTTCCTTTTACACTTATCACTTTATATGGTTTTGTATCATATGGCATATCACGCTAAAGGAATATGCAAATATGGAAAATTAGGAGCAAAATGTCATTTTCTGCATCCTCGAAAATGCAGGAACATGTTGGCGAGGGGTACATGCCGTTTTGGAACAGGGTGTAGATACTTCCACCCTAAATTATGTCAATTTTCAATTAGGGACAAAAAATGCTACAATCTTCAGTGTCCGGAATTCCATGTGAGAGGTACAGAGCGTTATAGACGGGAAGATCAATATGACACTACTGGAAATTTTTTAGAGGAAGGCAGAAACAGAGTAGTAAATATAAGAGAGAGGAACAGTCAGATGGAACCACTACAGGATTACAGAGGGGAACGGAGATACCCACAAGACTGGAATTCAAATTATCAACAAGCACACAGGTACTACACCAGACAACACCCGTCCTACTACCAAAACTGGACGAATCACTTCCAAAACGACACACCCTGGACGCAAACACAGTGGCCTCCTTATCAGAGCCTCAGATATTAACACCAAGTAAGGCTTCCAGCACTTCCACTAACACGATAAAATCATTTATATTTGCCAACATCCAGGGTATAAAAACACGCAAAACCAACAAAGTTCAATTTATAGATGGTCTCCTTCATGAGGCAAATGCAGTGTTTGTAGCCCTAACAGAAACCCACACAAAGGACTACCATGATGGTGAAATATGGATCTCAGAGTACAATCTTTTCAGATGTGATAGGAAACACCGGCTTTAGGGTGGGGTCAGTCTCTACATCAAAGACACAATCATCTGCACTGAGCTGCTAAACACCTCAAATGATATGGTGGAAGTGCTGATAATCAAAATAGAGATTTTAAATGTAGTTATTGTCCTAGTATATAAGTCACCGGAGGCAAACCCTCAGCAGTTTAAAGACCAACTAATGAAAATAGAACACTGCTTGGAAAACCTCACAAATCCAGCTCCGAACATCATCCTGCTTGGGGACTTCAACCTACGGCACCTGAAATGGAAGCACCTGGCTAATACAGTAATATCAGAAAGAATACCAGGAAGTAGCCTAAATGAACAAGCACATGCAAATGACCTGCTACGGATGTGCGACAGGTTTGCCTTAAACCAGCAAATAGTAGAACCAACTAGGAAGGAGAACACGCTGGACCTCATTTTCACTAATAATGATGAATTGATCAGGAACATAATTATTACAAATACCTGTTACTCAGATCACAACTTAATTGAAGTTATGACAACCATGGGGAGTAGACCTTCAAAACCAGTCCAGATTCCCGGTGGAGGAGATTTCAGCAAATTCAACTTCAATAATAAACAGATAAACTGGGAGCAAATAAACCAGGACTTCACAGAAATAAACTGGGAAGAACAGCTAGAAAATGCAAACCTGAACCAGTACCTGGAAAAAATAAGCTCAGTAGCACTAGAAATATGTTCAAACCGCATACCTCTAAGAAAAAAGAGAAAGAGATGCAGATTGGAACGGGAACGTCGTTCCCTATATAGGCGAAGAAAACGAATCGCGGAACAACTTGAGAGTCGTACCCTATCTCAAGAACGGCAAAGAAGGTTAGGTAGAGAAATAGAAACAATTGAACGGAAGCTACAAGAATCATACAAAACCCAGGAGAGGCAAAGAGAGCAAAAGGCCATCAGTGAAATAGAAAGAAATCCGAAATATTTTTTCTCCTATGCAAAATCAAGATCAAAAACCACATCTAGTATCGGGCCCCTGCGAAAGGGAGATGGAACTTTCACCGATGACAACAAAGAAATGAGCGAGCTACTGAGGACGCAGTACGACTCTGTTTTCAGCGAGCCATTAAATACACTAAAGATTGATAACCCAAATGAATTTTTCATGGATAGGATACCAACATCAAATCATATATCAGACGTCACCCTATCCCCACTGGATTTTGAAGAAGCCATAAACAGTATGCCTATGCACTCTGCACCAGGCCCGGATTCTTGGAACTCCATATTCATAAAGAACTGTAAAAAACCACTATCGCAGGCCCTCCACATTCTGTGAAGACAAAGCCTAGATACTGGCGTTATTCCTGATATACTAAAAACAGCAGAGATAGCACCACTTCATAAAGGAGGAAATAAGGCAGAGGCAAAAAATTACATACCGATAGCGCTAACATCGCACATCATAAAAATTTTTGAGAGAGTGCTAAGAAGTAAAATCACAAAATACATGGAATCACAGCAACTCCATAACCCCGGACAACATGGTTTCAGAACAGGGCGCTCTTGCCTGTCGCAGTTGCTGGACCACTATGATATGGCATTAGATGCTATGGAAGACAAACATAACGCGGATGTAATTTACACAGATTTCGCAAAAGCTTTTGATAAATGTGACCATGGTGTTATTGCACATAAAATGCGTTCAAAAGGAATTACCGGAAAAATAGGCAGATGGATCTACAATTTCCTGACCAACAGAACCCAATGTGTAATAGTCAACAAAATAAAATCCAGCCCATCAACCGTGAAGAGCTCAGTCCCCCAGGGTACTGTGCTTGCTCCAGTACTTTTTCTCATCCTCATTTCGGACATAGACAAGAACACAACCTATAGCACTGTATCATCCTTTGCAGATGACACTAGGATCTTCATGAGAGTAGGCAACATAGAGGACACGGCGAACCTCCAGTCAGATGTAGATCAGGTCTTTCTATGGGCTACAGAAAATAATATGGTGTTTAACGAAGATAAGTTCCAGCTCATGCGCTATGGAAAAAATGAAAATATAAAAACGGAAACCACGTACAAAACTCAGGCAAATCATAACATAGAACGAAAAGGCAATGTAAAGGATCTGGGTGTACTCATGTCGGAAGACCTTACCTTTAAAGAACACAAAAAAGTAGCCGTCACAACTGCAAGAAAAATGACAGCTTGGATAACAAGAACTTTTCACACTAGAAATGCTATACCGATGATGATACTTTTCAAAACGCTTGTGCTCTCTAGAGTGGAGTACTGCTGCACAATGACAGCACCTTTCAAAGCTGGAGAAATTACTGACCTGGAGAGCGTGCAGAGATCCTTTACTGCTAGAGTCCACTCAATAAAACATCTAAACTATTGAGACCGACTAAAGAGCCTAAAACTGTACTTCCTTGAGCGAAGGCGGGAGAGGTACTTAATAATTTACACGTGGAAAATGTTAGAGGGGCTGGTCCCAAACCTGCACACAGAAATAACATCACATGAGACCAGAAGACATGGCAGGATGTGCAGAATACCCCCGTTGAAAAACATAGGTGCAACTGGTACTCTGAGAGAGAACTCTATCAACATCAGAGGTCCGAGACTGTTCAACACGCTTCCACTACACATAAGGGGCATAACTGGCCGACCCCTCACAGTGTTCAAGAGAGAACTGGATAAGCACCTCCAAAGGATACCTGATCAACCAGGCTGTGACTCGTACGTCAGGCTGCGAGCAGCCGCGTCCAACAGCCTGGTTGATCAGTCCGGCAACCAGGAGGCCTGGTCGACGACCGGGCCGCGGGGACGCTAAGCCCCGGAAGCACCTCAAGGTAACCTCAAGGTAGGTAGGTTCCCTCTTTTTTCTTTTTAACTAGAACAGTGTCTCCAACCTTTATGAATTGTTCGTTTGCACGTTGATCATGAGCAATTTTCATTTTGCCCTTGGCTAGTGCATCCTTCTGAGCGAGACGTTTATCCGTTACCTCGGCTGGCATGACAGGTAGTGAGATCCTCATAGGACGTCCAAATAAAAGTTCGCCAGGCGACTTGCCCAGTGTTCCATGCGGTGTTGCACGGTAGTTCCTGAGAAAAGCATACATAGCTTGTTTCCAGGATCGTCCTTCGGCATGAGCACAGCGTACCGCTTTCATGAGAGGTTGCATGAATCTCTCAACTTCTCCATTTGCTTGAGGATGTAGTGGCATCACACGGCGGTGTTTGAATCCAATATGCTCAGCAAAGTTGACGAAGTCTTGTCCATTGAATGGCGGTCCATTGTCCGTCTTGACAACTCCAGGAATGCCAAAGTTTGAAAAGATCTTGTAGAGTTTCGGGATGACGGCCTATGCAGGTGTGGAAGTGATGATTTTTACTTCTGGACAACGTGAGTGATCATCAATGACTACCATCAAGTACTCTCCAGTTGGTAGCAGTCTACAGAAGTCCATCGATACTTCCGTCCATGGTGCAGCAGGTAGTGGTGAAGGTTGTAGAGGTATTGGTCTTGAAGTATCCACTGCAGCTTGGCAAGGGACACAGGCATCATGCATGTCCTTTGCTTGACGATCAATGCCAGGAAACCACAACTTTTCTCGTAGCAGCTGTTTGGTCCTAACAAGACCTTGGTGTCCTTGATGTGCAAGCTTCAGAGCACGGTGCTGGAGAACAGCTGGAATAACGATACGAGTACCTTGCAGCTCGTTGTCGCGTTGTTGTGTAACACTTAATTCTGTCTGGATGCGTTCAAGTCCTTTGAATGCATCTCGGTCAACTCCTGAGGGTGGGATGCGTGGAAACTTTTTCTTAGTCAATGCATCCACTGTTGCTTGCAGAGTTGGGTCCTCTAGGGTTGCAGTACGGATTTCATCAAGAGTGAGAGCCTTAGGGACTGCATCACAGGTTACAGAGTGTACATATTCCTCGGCAACTTGCTGATGCTTGGTGATGGTGAAACTGTTGGCAGGATGTCGACTGATGTAATCAGCGGGATTGCCTGCACCCGGCTTGTATTTCACCATAAAGTTGTATGGTTGCAGACGAAGAGCCCATCTCTCAATGCGAGCTGGTGGTTTGGACTTTGGATTATTGAAGATGGTCTCCAACGGTTTGTGGTCAGTGACTATCGTGGTGAAGGGTGCACCAAGCAGATACACATTGAAGTGTTCACAGCCCCATACAAGAGCAAGAGCTTCCTTCTCTGTCTGACTGTATCGTTGCTCAACATCTGTGAGAGAACGGCTGGCGTAGGCAATTACTACTCTGGAATCTGGTTGACCAGGTTTGTGTTGGTCTAAAACAGCACCTAAACCAACAGGATTCGCATCCACCGTTAACTCAGTGTCCTTTGATGGATCAAAGTATGCAGCAGTCGCATTCTCTACTAGTGCATCTTTCACAGCATCAAATGCATTTTGCTCGATATCGCTCCAGTACCATGATGCATTTTTCTTCAGGAGCTCACGTAGAGGCTTCGTAATGGTAGCAAAATCTGGAATGAAGCGAGAACAGTAGTTTGCCATTCCCAGAAAACTATGTACTTCAGTGGATGTTGAAGGAGGTGCAGCATTCTTGATATCTGCAACTTTCTTAGTATCTGGAGACAGACCTTTGTCACTAAGTACAAGTTCAAAGAATTCAATTTTATGTTGATTGAACTCACACGTTGCTCGGCTTAGTGTCAGATTTTTGTCTCGTAGGCATTGCAATGTTGCACGAAGAGCTTTGTCGTGTTCAGCTTGGGTACGGCCATAAACAATGATGTCATCAGACATGTTGTCAGCATTAGGTATGTCTTGCAATACCTGGCTGATGATGTGATGGAATACCTCGGCAGCACTGTTAATACCAAAACTCAGGCGCTTGTACCTATACAGACCTCGATGTGTCGTAAACGTTGTGATGAAGCGGCTCTCATCATCAAGTTCAAGCTGATGATAGCCCTTGTTTAAATCTAACTTGCTGAATATAGTTGCACCATTCAAGCGGTAGATCATATCATCTACAGTCGGTGTAGGATGGCGTTCACGCATTATTGCCTTGTTGGGAACACGCATGTCCACACAAATGCGTATCTCATCTGGATTCTTCGGCTTTGGTGGAGTGACAATTGGGCTTACCCATGGTGTTGGGCCTGTTACTGGTTCAATGATATCTAGTTCCATCAGCCTATCCAGTTCGGCATCGACTTTCTTGCGAGTATGGAATGGTTGTCGGCGACGTGGTTGGGCAACTGGAATTACATCTGGGTTGATATGCAGATGTACTTTGCTATCAGTATAACAACCTATGGATTTAAATCGATCAGAAAATTCAGCAACAATAGCATCAACATTGTTTGCAGATTCCACTGCTACAGCATTAGAAAGCTGAAGTAGCCCCAATTTGGTTGAAGTCTTGTAACTGAGTAGAGACTCCTTTGCATTCCTAACAACATGGAATGTAGTAGTGAGCATTGCATTCTTTGACTTAATCTCTGCAGTGAAAGTTCCAATCACTGGCAAGGCTACCTTTGAAGCATAGGCAGTGGCTTTACCATTGTAGTTCTCAAGCTCTGGGAACTGTTTTTTAAATTTCTCATAGTGACATTCAGCAATGGTGTCAATATTTGATCCAGTGTCAATGAGAACTTTGAGACAAATACCAGCAATGTATACTATAGTCTCTGGGTTGTTTGGAAGATCATTCCATTTTGTGATTGATTGTACTCCATAAGTGTAATCACATTCACTGTCATCTGAGACTGGTTGTAATGACATGTTGTCTTGTACATTATTAACATTCTGGATATGAGGTGCAATATTGTGTTTGCCACCTCGACCCCTATGACCTGATCCTCGTACAGTGCTTTTATTCACTGACTGTGGTTTCTTTAGTGCAGAACGACACATAGCACCAAAATGACCTAGTTTTCCACACTCATAGAACTTCTTACCTTGAGCAGGACAAACATTATCTTGGTGTGGGTAGTCTCCTCCACAATTGTAACATTTATTGTTGACACCCTCTGATGTGGGTCGTTGTGACTGATTGAGTCTTGTTCCATGACTCCAGTTGTGATGTGGTTCTCGGCTCAATTTACTGTTAGGTTTGGCATGATATCTTCTTGGATCACGGTGTCCTCCCTGAACCTTAAGTACCTCATCACTGTTAGTAACAGTGGCAGAACCGTTGCTGGCACTGCACTCCATGACACGAGCATCACGTGCAGCATCTTCCATTCGACGAGCAATATCCAGTATCTTGGTAAGAGAACTTTCATCATCAACAAGTTCTAGAGCTCTTCGACGGAGACGTGTAGATGTGCATGTTTCAATTATTTGCTGTTTGATTTCTTTGTCAACATCAGCAAACTCACAATGGGCTGCTAAACCCTGCAGACGTGTGTGGTATTGATCCACAGTTTCATTAGAGAGTTGTTTGGCTCTCCTGAAATGCATAATTTCCATTGCAGTATTTTGTCTTGGTTTGAAGTGCTCAGTTAATTTGACTTTGGCAGTGTCATAATCTTTGGCACCACCAGTGTCTTTCAGTGTGTCAAAGATGTCACAAACTCTATCACCTGCATAATGAAGTAGAAAGGCACGCTTTCTTTCAGCACTTTTGATGTCAGAAACTATCAACAAATTTTCAAACCTTCTAAGCCTTTTGACCCACCTCTGTGACAGGTTTGTCTGGTCACAGTCAGGATCAAATGCAGGAAACTGAGGTATATTTGCCATTTTTTTACTGATTAAAAGTAAACTTATCACTTAAATGTTCCTCAGAATATTAAACACTTACTGCACTGTATATGTTAGTTAAGAATTCACTGTAATTACTTTAATTTTGCAAAGCACACAAGCATTTTAATGCAAAAGTTCACAGCAGAGCACACTACAGCAGCAACTGACTTCTTACCTAGCCCTTGTGTACATGTGGTGTTCCTACTCACAACAGCACAGCAGTTGTCAGCAGTTGTTAGCAGTTGGTACAGCAGTTGGCAGCAGTTGGTGCAGCTGTTGGTACAGCAGTTGGCAGCAATTGGCACAGCAGTTGGCACAGCAGTCAGTTCACAGCGTGAAGAATTGTGGCACAGAGCGCGTTTCGTATACATAACATCGGGTTTTGTATACAGCATCAAAGCGTCGTTTCGTACACAGCGTCGGCAGATTTCCAGATTCCTCAGTACACAGCTTGTCAGCACAGCATTGGTTAGCACACAGCATTGGTTAGCACACAGCATCGGTTAACACACAGCATTGGTTAGCACACAACATTGGTTAGCACACAGCATCGGTTAACACACAGCATTGGTTAGCACACAGCATTGGGTATGGTGCTCACAGACAGCTTCTCTTCCTCCTCCGGGCGAGACAGCATGCTTCTCCCTAGTGTTTTAAGCTGAACCAATGTGGTGTTGTGTGTTACTGAGGAAGTCTTGGTTGTAGGGTTGATGTAAAGCCATTCCTTGGTTATTGACTTTAATACTTAAACTGATACATGACTAGTAGCTTCCAAGCTGGTAGCGCCCTGTATGCTCTCTTGTTTACCTCTCTCTCTCTCTCTCTGGCGTCTCAGCCGCCGCACATAGAAAACGGATGGTACCATTTTCTGTGAACATGATAATATCTACATTGGAAACTGTGTATGGAGTCAACCTCCACCACATCACTGCCTAATGCATTCCATTATTAACTACTCTGGCACTGAAAAAATTCTTTCTAACATCGCTGTGGCTCATCTGGGTACTAAGTTTCCACCTGTGTCCCCTTGTTCGTGTCCCACCCATGCTGAAGGGTTTGTCTTTGTCCACCCTGTCAATTCCCCTGAGAGTTTTGTAGGTGGGTATCATGTCTGCCCTTACTCTTCTGTTTTCCAGGGATGTGAGGTTCAGCTCCTTTAGCCTTTCCTCGTAGCTCATTCCTCTCAGTTCCAGGACGAGCCTGGTGGCATACCGCTGAATCTTCTCTAGCTTTGTCTTGTGTTTAACTAGGTATGGACTCCAGGCTGGAGCTGCATACTCTAGGATTGGTCTTACATAAGTGGTATTCAGGGTTCTGAAAGATTCCTTACACAAGTTTCTAAAGGCAGTTCTTATGTTGGCCAGTCTAGCATATGCCGCTGATGTTATTCTTATGATGTGGGCCTCTGGGGACAGGTTCGGTGTGATATCAACCCCCAGATCTTTCTCTCTATTTGACTCTTGCAGGATTTCACCTCCCAGATGATACCTTGTGTTCAGCCTCCTGCTCCCTTCGCCTAATTTCATCACCTTGCACTTTCCTGAGCTACGCTTTAGCAGCCATTTTCTAGACCATTCCTCCAGTTTATCCAGGTCTATCAAGTTTATCCAGTTTATCCCGGTTGATATGGGCTGCAGAGGACAGGTCTGGCGTGATGTCAACCCCCAAGTCTTTTTCTCTCTCTAACGTGCAAAGAATTTCATCTCCCAGATAACACCTTGTATCTGGCCTTCTGCTCCCTACACCTATCTTCTTTACATTACATTTGCTTGGGTTAAACTCTAACAACCATTTGTTCGACCATTCCTGCAGCTTGTTCATGTCTTCTTGAAGCTTCAAGCAGTCCTCCTCTGTCTTAATCCTTCTCATAATTTTGGCATCGTCAGCAAACATTGAGAGAAATGAATCTATTCCCTCCGGGAGATCATTTACATATATCAGAAACAAGATAGGACCGAGTACAAAGCCCTGTGGGACTCCACTGGTGACTTCACGCAAATCTGAGGTCTCACCCCTCACCGTAACTCTCTGCTTCCTATTGCTTAGATACTCCCTTATCCACTGGAGCACCTTACCAGCTACACCTGCCTGTCCCTCCAGCTTATGTACCAGCCTCCTATGCGGTACTGTATCAAAGGCTTTCCGACAATCCAAGAAAATGCAGTCCTCCCAGCCTTCTCTTTCTTGCTTAATCTTTGTCACCTGGTCGTAGAATTCTATTAAGCCTGTCAGGCAAGATTTACCCTCCCTGAACCAATGTTGGCGATTTGTCACAAAGTCCCTTCTCTCCAGATGTGTTACCAGGTTTCTTCTCCTGATCTTCTCCATCACCTTGCATGGTATACAAGTCAAACTCATGTGTGTGTGTGTGTGTGTGTGTGTGTGTGTGTGTGTGTGTGTGTACTCACCTAGTTGTGTCTGCAGGATCGAGCATTGACTCTTGGATCCCGCCTTTAGAGCATCGGTTGTTTACAGCAATGACTCCTGTCCCATTTCCCTATCATACCTGGTTTTAAAATTATGAATAGTATTTGCTTCCACAACCTGTTCCTGAAATGCATTCTATTTTCCCACTACTCTCACGCTAAAAGAAAACTTCCTAACATCTCTGTGACTCATCTGAGTTTCAAGCTTCCATCCATGTCCCCTCGTTCTGTTACTATTCCGTGTGAACATTTCGTCTATGTCCACTCTGTCAATCCCTCTGAGTATCTTATACGTTCCTATCATGTCCCCCCTCTCCCTTCTTTTTTCTAGTGTCGTAAGGCACAGTTCCCTCAGGCGCTCCTCATACCCCATCCCTCGTAGCTCTGGGACGAGTCTCGTTGCAAACCTCTGAACCTTTTCCAGTTTCATTATATGCTTCTTCAGATGGGGACTCCATGATGAGGCGGCATACTCTAAGACTGGCCTTACGTAGGCAGTGTAAAGCGCCCTAAATGCCTCCTTACTTAGGTTTCTGAATGATGTTCTAACTTTTGCCAGTGTAGAGTACGCTGCTGTCGTTATCCTATTTATATGTGCCTCAGGAGATAGATTAGGTGTTACGTCCACCCCCAGGTCTCTTTCACGCGTCGTTACAGGTAGGCTGTTCCCCTTCATTGTGGTCTGTCCCTTTGGTCTCCTATCTCCTAGTCCCATTTCCATAACTTTACATTTGCTCGTGTTGAATTCCAGTAGCCATTTCTCTGACCATTTCAGTGTGTGTGTGTGTGTGTGTGTGTGTGTGTGTGTTCACCTAGTTGTATTCACCTAGTTGTGCTTGCTGGGTTGAGCTCTGCTCTTTCGGCCTGTCTCTCAACTGTCAATCAACTGTTTCTACTACTACTACTATTTTTTATTCCACACGACACACACACACACCCCAGGAAGCAGCCCGTGACAACTGACTAACTCCCAGGTACCTATTTACTGCTAGGTAACAGGGGCATAGGGTGAAAGAAACTCTGCCAATCGTTTCTCGCCGGCGCCCAGGATCGAACCCGGGAACACAGGATCACGTGTACAGCGTGCTGTCTGCTCGGCCACCGGACGTGTGTGTGTGTGTGTGTGTGTGTGTGTGTGTACTCACCTAGTTGTGCTTGCGGGGGTTGAGCTTTGGCTTTTTGGTCCCGCCTCTCAACTGTCAATCAACTGGTGTACAGATTCCTGAGCCTAATGGGCTCTATCATATCTACATTGGAAACTGTGTATGGAGTCAGCCTCCCCACATCACTGCCTAATGCATCACTTTCCTGATTTGAACTTTAGCAGTCATTTTCTAGACCATTCCTCCAGTTTATCCAGGTCATCCTGTAGTCTCTGTCTATCTTCATCTGTCTTGATTCTTCTCAAAATTTTTGCATCATCAGCAAACATTGAGAGGAATGAGTCAATACCCTCCGGAAGATCGTTTACATATATTAGAAACAGGATGGGTGCAAGTACTGAGCCCTGTGGGACTCCGCTGGTGACATCTCGCCATTCTGATGTCTCCCCCCTCACCTTAACTCGCTGTTTCCTGTTGCTTAAGTACTCCCTTATTCACTGGAGCACCTTCCTTTTTACTCCTGCTTGTTGCTCCAACTTTTTTAACAGCCTTTTATGGGGTACTGTGTCAAAGGCTTTCTGGCAATCCAAGAAATGCAGTCGGCCCACCCTTCTCTTTCCTGTTTAATTTTTGTTACCTGCTCATAAAATTCTATTAAACCTGTGAGGCACGATTTACCATCCCTGAACCCATGTTGGTGGTGCGTTACAAATTTATTTCCCTCCAGATGCTCTACGAGCCTTTTCCTCACAATCTTCTCCATCACCATGCATGGCATACAAGTTAAGGAAACTGGCCTGTAGTTCAGTGCCTCTTGCCTGTCACCCTTCTTGTATATTGGGACCATGTTAGCTGTCTTTCAACTTTCTGGTAAGTCTCCTATTTCCAGTGACCTGTTATACACCATAGAGAGTGGCACACTTAGTGCTTCTGCCCCTTCCTTTAGTATCCATGGTGAGATTCTGTCAGGCCCAACAGCCTTTGTCACATCCAGCTCCAGCAGACACCTTTTGACCTCATGACTGGTGAGGTCAAATTTCTCCAAGGTTGCTTGGTTTCCCGCCTCCTCATTTAGTGCAGGGGTTTCTCCTTGTTCTATTGTGAAGACCTCCTGGAATCTCTTGTTGAGTTCTTCACACACCTCCTTGTCATTCTCTGTGTATCTGTTCTCCCCTTTTCGCAGCTTCATCACTTGTTCCTTCACTGCTGTTTTCCTCCTGATTTGGCTGTAGAGCAGCTTTGGTTGGGTCTTTGCTTTACTCGCGATGTCATTTTCAAACTGTGTGTGTGTGTGTGTGTGTGTGTGTGTGTGTGTGTGTGTGTGTGTGTACTCACCTATATGTACTCACCTATATGTGCTTGCAGGATCGAGCATTGACTCTTGGATCCCGCCTTTCTAGCTATCGGTTGTTTACAGCAATGACTCCTGTCCCATTTCCCTATCATACCTAGTTTTAAAAGTATGAATAGTATTTGCTTCCACAACCTGTTCCCCAAGTGCATTCCATTTTTCTACTACTCTCACGCTAAAAGAAAACTTCCTAACATCTCTGTGACTCATCTGAGTTTCCAGTTTCCACCCATGTCCCCTCGTTCTGTTATTATTACGTGTGAACATTTCATCTATTTCCACTTTGTCAATTCCCCTGAGTATTTTATATGTCCCTATCATATCTCCTCTCTCCCTTCTTTTCTCTAGTGTCGTAAGGTTCAGTTCCTTCAGCCGCTCTTCATATCCCATCCCTCGTAACTCTGGGACAAGCCTCGTCGCAAACCTCTAAACCTTCTCCAGTTTCTTTATGTGTTTCTTCAGGTGGGGGCTCCATGATGGCGCGGCATACTCTAAGACGGGTCTCACGTAGGCAGTGTAAAGCGCCCTAAAAGCTTCCTCATTTAGGTTTCTGAATGAAGTTCTAATTTTCGCCAGTGTAGAGTATGCTGCTGTCTTTATCCTATTTATATGTGCCTCAGGAGTTAGATTAGAAGTCACATCCACTCCCAGGTCTCTTTCTCGAATCGTTACAGGTAGGCTGTTCCCCTTGTGTGTGTGTGTGTGTGTGTGTGTGTGTGTGTCCTTAGCCATAAAGGAGAGTGAAAAATAAAGATAAGTACATGGAAATTTTTTAATATTGGCACTATAATACAATGAAATGTTAATTGAAAATTTAATATGTAGACCAGTTATGGTAATACATCAGAAAATGACATCTTCATAGCATCAAGCCGGTGTAAATCGTGCAAGACATTTTGTATACCTTTTGTGAAGAAATTCGTGTACCTTGAAGTTATGCATTATACCTCGTCCACACTTCATCATAGTACAATAATAAATCAGTATGAGCATGACTTAATGGTTTATGAAGCTTTTATCCAATGTTCATTGTTTGATTCAAGAGAGCTGGCCAACCGAACCAGGCGTCAATACTTCTAATACCCAGGAACTTGTAGCCTTGTTTCTTCATGAATTCGAGAAGAGTCTGGAAGCCCTCTGGAATGTGGTTGATCTCCACACACATAAGGCGGATTTTGATCTTGTCCCAGGGGATCGTTCTCAATACCTGTTACATGAAATATCAAGAATTAGAATACTTATTAACTTTAAAGCGATTGGTTCAACTTGGCAACCATAATGTAATGACTGCAATATGCTAATGTGACAAATAATGAAGATTGAATTGGTCACGTGTTAATTAGGTAAAAATACTAATTAATCAAATGGATAACGTCTCCCTATCATAGTGAACAAACTACACACACACACACACACACACACACACACACACACACACACACACACACACACACACACACACAAACACAGGGGGGGGGCCCTGGTAGCCTGGTGGATAGCGTGCAGGACTCGTAATTCTGTGGCGCGCGTTCGATTCACGCACCAGACAGAAACAAATGGGCAAAATTTCTTTCACCCTGAATGCCCCTGCTACCTAGCAGTAAATAGGTAGGAGTTAGTCAGGTGTCACGGGCTGATTCCTGGGGTGAGTGTGTGTGTCGTGTGGAATAAAAAAAATGTTAGTAACCCAGTAAATAGTAAAAATAAAAAAAACCCAGAACTAAGAGGCATGAGTTACGAGGAAAGGCTGCGGGTAATGCACCTTACGACACTGGAAGACAGAAGAGTAAGGGGAGACATGATCACAACCTAAAAAATCCTCAGGGGATTCGACCGGGTAAACAAGGATAAACTATTCGGTACTGGTGGGACGCGAACAAGGTAACACAGGTGGAAATTGAGTACCCACATGAGCCACAGAGACGTTGGAAGGAACTTTTTCAGTGTCAGAGTAGTTAACGGATGTTGACCAGACCACACACTAGAAGGTGAAGGGACGACGACGTTTCGGTCCGTCCTGGACCATTCTCAAGTCGATTGTGCAAAGATTGGGGGCCGTGTATAACAAATCTGTTATACACAGTTATGTGGGACTGTGTATAACAAATCACTGGCAACAGGTGAACTGCCAAAAACTTGGAAGACGGATGGAATGCATTAGGCAGTGATGTGGTGGAGGCTGACTCCATACACAGTTTCAAATGTAGATATAAAAAAGCCCATAGGCTCAGGAATCTGTACACCAGTTGATTGACAGTTGAGAGGCGGGACCAAACAGCCAAAGCTCAACCCCCGCAAGCACAAATAGGCGAGTACACCCCCCCCACACACACACACACACTCACACACACATTATATATGTAAATGATCTTCCAGATGGTATAGAATCATTCCTCTCATTGTTTGCTGATAATGCAAAAATTATGAGGAGGATTAATACGGAGGAAGACAGTATGAGACTACAAGATGACCTAAACAGACTGCATGAATGGTCCAACAAATTGCTTCTAAAGTTCAACCCGAGTAAATGTAAGGTAAAGAAATTAGGCATTGGAAACAGGAGGCCAGACACAGGATACAGAATGGGAGATGAAGTCCTTCATGAAACGGACAGAGAGAAGGATCTAGGAGTTGATATCACACCAACCCTGTCTCCTAAAGACCACATCAAAAGAATAACATCTGCGGCATACGCGAGGCTGGCTAACATCAGAACTGCCTTCAGGAACCTGTGTAAGGAATCATTCAGAACCTTGTATACCACATATGTAAGACCAATCCTGGAGTAATGCGGCCCCAGCTTGGAGCCCGTACCTTGTCATGCACAAGGCAAAGCTTGAAAAAGTTCAGAGATATGCCACTAGGCTAGTCCCAGAACTAAGAGGCATGAGTTACGAAGAAAGGCTGCGAGAAATGCAGAACGACTCTGACATAAAGGAAATTGGTTTTGAAGCTCCCTGTGGGAATGAGCGATCACAGCGTTCTGATGTTTGAGTATCTGGTCGAAGAAGGGTTAATGTACTCAAGGAATGGCCCAGAAAACAAAAGGCTGGCATTCCGAAAAGGAAAATATGAGGAGATAAGAAAATTCCTATCAGATATAACTTGGGAAACAGAGCTCAGTGGAAAGACGGCCCAAGACATGATGAACTACATCACACAGAAGTGTAAGGAGGCAGCAGACAAGTTCGTCTAAGTCCAGAAAGAAAGAAATGAAAATCAGATGAGAAACAAATGGTTTAATCAGAGATGTAAGCTAGCTAAGCATATAAGTAAAAGGACGTGGAGAAACTGCAGAAATAATAGGACACTAGTGAGCAGAGAAAGATACCAGAGCGCCAGGAATGAATATGTCAGGGTGAGGAGAGAGGCAGAAAGACAATATGAAAATGATATAGGAAGCAAGGCAAAGACAACCCAAATTGCTGCACAGTCACATCAGGAGAAAAACATCATTGAAGGAACAGGTAATGAAACTGAGGATAGAAGCAGACGAATTCACTACAAACGACAAGGAGGTGTATGAGGAATTCAATAAGAAATCTCAGGTGGTCGTCACAGTAGAGCAAGGGGAAGTCCCGGAGATAGAAAAGGGAAGACCTAACCAAACACCACCAGATGAGTTTGTAATTACCAGTGGGGAGGTAAGGAAGCATCTGCTAGAGTTGGAAGTGACAAAGGCTATAGGCCCGGATGGAATCTCACCTTGGACACTGAAGTAAGGAGCTGAAGCTCTGTGTCAGCCACTCGCCACTGTGTATAATAAATCACTGGCAACAGGTGAACTGCCAAAAACTTGCAGGACGGCTAATGTAGTGCCGATATTCAAGAAGGGTGATAGACAGGAGGCATTGAACTACAGGCCAGTGTCACTAACCTGCATACCATGCAAAGTGATGGAGAAGATTGTGCGAAAAAAAACTAGTGGAACATCTGGAGCGGAAGAACTTTGAATCAAAACATCAGCATGGGTTCAGGGATGGCAGCTCATGCCTCACAGGATTGATTGAATTCTATGACCAGGCAACAAAGATCAGGCAAGAAAGATAGGGATGGGCAGACTGCATACTTTTGGAGTACCAGAAAGCCTTTGAGACAGTACCACATAAGAGGCTGATGCATAAACTGGAGATGCAGGCAGGAGTGAGAGGGAAGGTACCCCACTGGATAAGAGAGTACTTAAGCAACAGAAAACAGCGAATCACTGAGGGGTGAGGTCTTGGAATGGCGAGATGTAACCTGTGGAGTCCCTCAGGGGTCAGTCCTTGGACCTATACTGTTCCTGATATATGTAAATGATCTCACAGAGAATAGACTCGTTCCTCTCAATGTTTGCGAACGATGAGGAGGAGGATTAAAATTATGAGGAGGATTAAAATGGAGGAATATATTATGAGGCTACAAGATGGCCTAAACAAATTGAATGAATCGTCCAACAAATGGCTACTAAAGTTTAACCCAAGTAAACGTAAGGTAATGAATCTATGGGGAGCAAATAAGAGACCAGACACTGGATACAGAATGGGAGAGAAAGTCCTTCACGAGACGAACAGAGAGAAAAATCTAGGGATTGATATCACACCAAACCTGTCTCCTGAACCCCACATCAAAAGAATAACATCAGCGGCCTATGCGAGGCTGGCTAACATCAACAGGAAGAAAATAAAATGGTATGAGAATGATTACATAAAGATGCTTAACGCAAATGTGCGAGACATGAGTAGAGAGTACCGGAGACATCCCACTGAAAGTAACCAAGAATTGTTTAAAACTGTGTGTCAAGTAGCCAGGGAAGAGAAGATTAAAGAGCGGGAAAGACAATGGCTTGAGTTCACTAGCTCTATTGGACGGGAAACATCTGCAAGACAAGTGTGGGCAAAAATTCAGATAGCTAAGGGGGGCAGAGCCCGGCCTGCGGCTCACAAAGACCCCCAGGGTAAGGCTGAGGAACTAATTCACAAGTGGAGTGATGCAGCAGCATCCTCCTCCTCCCTCCCTGCAGAAATCAGCAGGGAACAGCTCCTGCGACATGATGACAGAAGAATTAGGATAACAAGAGCACTGTCTAGTGATGACGAATATGGGGAACCAATAATGCCCAAGAAGTAAGGGGCGCGATGAAAAAGGGTAAAAGTACAGCACCTGGTGAAGATGGCGTCACCTACGACATACTCAATGCACTGTGTGAAGTGTCTGGGAATCCACTACTCCACCTGTTTAACAAGTCATTCCTAAGTGGAGTGTTGCCCACACAATGGAAACACGCAATAATTATTCCCATACCGAAGCCTAATGACCCTGGTAATTACAGACCTATCAGCCTCGTGTCATGCACTTGCAAGATGCTTGAAAGGATCATCCTAAACCGACTGTTGCACAAAATAGGCAGGTTAGGGGAGGGAGTCAATGGATTTGTTAAAGGACGGAGCACAGCAAATTGTATAGTTAATTACTTGGCTAATGACACGGCTAGGTACTCTGTATTTGTTGACATCAAAGGAGCCTTCGACAAAGCACAGGGGATTGCGATCCTGGACGAGCTTGCATGCATGGGTGTCAAGGGGAGACTCATGAAATGGGTTGAAGACTACCTCACAGGAAGGAAAGCCAAGGTTTGCTTCAATGGAGCAGTCTCCAGAACAATGAATATGGAACTCGGGACCCCCCAAGGCGGAGTCTTAAGCCCTACACTATTCAATGTACTTATGAACGCCATTGCAAATATTGATTTTCCGGAAGGAACACAACAAGTGGGATATGCAGATGATGTCCTAATACAAGCTCCCACCTTGGGAAAAATTGAACAGTCCATTGAACTCCTCGGAAGGAAATGTATTGAGCTCGGTTTCACTCTCTCCACAAACAAGACGAAGGCATACTCCCATCACAAGCGGAGAGCAAATGAAGAACTGCAAATTAATGGTGTAACACTTGAATGGGTTGACCACTATCGGTACCTTGGCGTCACTGTCGGCTCTAACAAGGGAAAGAAAGAGGAGCTCAATCAACTCATAGGAACATGCAAAAGTCGACTCAGGGTACTGAAAGCTATGACCTGGAATGGACATGGAGCCTCTATTGCCGTGCTTAAAGTGATGTACACAGCCTATGTGCGCTCCGTCATAGACTATGCCGCACCAGTACTGTGCACCTACTCCCAAAGCGATATGAAAAGGCTTGAAAGCATTCAAATTGAAGCCATGACAATCATTCTTGGGGTTCCAAGAACTGCCAAAACGTCTAATCTACGAGAGGAGTTGTCCCTTCCCAGTGTTAAAAGCAGAATTCAGGAGCTGAATGCTAAGCTTGCAATTAGGATAGCCAGAGATCCCCATTACAATGATATTGCCAAGAAAAAACTGAGCTCTGTGCTACTTTCAGGGGGAAACAGGAGAAGCAAAAAATGGCATCACAGAGCAGTCTGCTACCTTGAAGAGCTTCACCTGCTTGAGCAAGCCCGTGAGCTCCTGCCTGTAGAGAGGTTACCTCCCTGGGAGGATGACTCATGCAAGATCATCATCAATGAAATGGCAATGAAAAAATCCAACATGATACCACAAGAAATGAGGCACAAGTATCTCGAGGAAATTTATAAAGAAGCCGGAGATGAACTAGATCAAATCTACACTGACGGGTCATCTAATCCTATCAATGGCAGGGCTGGTGCAGCATACACGGTAATCAAGGATAATACCTTCCAACGCAGAAATGAAGAAAAAGCACGTATTGAGAACTATGCCTCTTCAACGCAAGCAGAGCTAACTGCCATTGTTATGGCGTTAAGGTTTCTTGGACGGAACACTAATGGTGTAGTGATTTGCACCGATTCAAAAGCAGCACTGCAAAGCCTAAGTAAAAATCAGGCAGAAAATCTTGCAATAGTCGCTGAAATCAAGAGAGCTGTGAGAGTACTTACCAATCAGGGAAGAGTCATCAAGTTTCTGTGGATCCCCTCCCATGTTGGAATATGTGGAAATGAACGAGCAGATGTGCTGGCTGCTGAAGGCGCTGAAGGAGACCATATTGAATACTTCATACCCAAGACTCAACTACAAATTAGAGGTATTGTCAGGCAACATCACCGTGACAAGGTAACTGAGGAAAGGAGGATAGAAGCACAAACCAGTGAATCTGTACGATGGTACAACATGGTTGCAGCTGGCAATCCCAATCAGTATGGCCGAAGGGAGGACGACGAGGGAGAGAATCAGTAATAGCGAGAATCCGTCTTGGATATAAATATCCATGGAGATTTGGAATGGAAACAACAGTTGATCAGCGAAGTTGCAGAATCTGTGGTGAGAGTGATGGACACCGCCTTGACCACTATCTACGTGAATGTGAACACCTGAGAGACATTAGGAATAACTGTAGAATAATAAACCCCACATTGTTTGAGTTAGGAAAACACTATTTGTCAAATATTGATACTGTTCTTAAAAGATTTCCCCATTTTGCACCCGCAAGATAACGAAAGCTTTTAAGGGTTGATAAATGTTAATCTTCTTGTTTGAGGAGCTGTTCACTTGAGACAGTTAGGCAAGTCCCAGCTGTGTCTGGGTACAAGTGACAGGATGAACAACCCAGCGGGTTTTCTTCCTATTGGGGAGTGTTGTACATTCTGCTATGGCGGTATGTTCACTCACAAGATGAGTGGCGCTGCCCAATAAACTCGCCCCTCGGGGCAAAATTTAAAAATTTAAATCAGAACTGCCTTCAGAAACTTGTGTAAGGAATCTGTCAGAACCTTGTATACCACATGTGTAAGGCCAATCCTGGAGTATGCGGCCCAAGCATGGAGCCCGTACCTAGTCAAGCACAAGACGAAACTGGAAAAAATTTCATAAGTATGCCACTAGGCTAGTTCAAGAACTAAGAGGCAGGAGTTACGAGGAAAGGCTGAGGGAACTGCAACTCACGTCGCTGAAAAACAGAAGAGCTCGGGGAGACATGATCACCACATACAAGATTCTCAAGGGGAATTTACAGGGTAGACAAGGATGGATTATTTAACATGGTTGTACACACACAAGGGGACACAGGCGGAAGCCGAGTACCCAAATGAGCCACAGGGAAGTTAGAAAGAACTTTTTCAGTGTCAGGGTAGTTAGTAAATAGAATGTACTAGGAAGTGATGTGGTGGAGGCTGACTCCATACACAGTTTCAAATGTAGATATGATATAGCCCAGTAGGCTCAGGAATCTCTACACCTGTTGATTGACGGTTGAGAGGCGGGACCAAGTAGCCAGAGCCCAACCCCCGCAAGCACAACTTGGCGAGTACACACGCGCTCACACACACACACACACACACACACACACACACACACTCACACCGGGGGCGTCGGTGGCTGTACAGATAGCACGCTGTACACGTAATCCTGTGGTCCGGGTTCGATTCCCGGCACTGGCGAGAAACAATGGGCAGAGTTTTTATCACCCAATCTATCACTATCTATCACCCAAGGGTAAGTCACAATAACGTGGCTGAAGTATGATGACCAGACCACACACTAGAAATTGAAGAGACGACGACGTTTCGGTCCGTCCTGGACCATTCTCAAGTCGATTGTCTTGACTTGAGAATTGTCGTTTCGGTCCGTCCTGGACCATTCTCACAATCGACTTGAGAATGGTCCAGGACGGACCGAAACGTCGTCGTCTCTTCAATTTCTAGTGTGTGGTCTGGTCATCACCCAAGGGTAGCCTTGGAAGCCGCACCCAATTGCCGTGGGAAAGGAGAAAGCGGATAAACGGCGGGGAGATCAACACCCACTGCTAGATTATGACATGTCAGTCAGTCCGACCGGCGCAGATCACAGTCCAAGCGCCGTATACTGCATTAGAGTCCTCTGTTGGGGATCGCGACACTCGTCCCCGACATCTTTCTTCCTTGTCCCCGGCCGCTCAGTGGCGTCCGGCACCCACACCATAAAGAGAGAGAGAGAGAGAGAGAGAGAGCAGGCAAAGACTCTGCTCCTCTCGTTGACAGGGCCGGCGCCTGCTACTCTGGCGGCGTCTTGTGCTGGGTTTTCCTTGACACGCTTCCCAGTGGGCCCTCCCCTTCATTCTACTGTAAACGTAAATGTACGTGTGCGGCAGAGAAGGAAAGGGAATGAAAAATAAGAGAGAGAGAGAAAGAGGAAAAAAAAGTATATCTATGTCTTCTAACCCAAGTCGAAACACTTTCAAAGAATACCTGATCAACCAGGCTGTGATTCGTACGTCAGGTTGCGAGCAGCCGCGTCCAACAGCCTGGCTCATCACTCCAGCAACCAGGTGGCCTGGTCGACGACCGGGCCGTGGGAACCCTAAGCCCCGGAAGCACCTCAAGGTAACCACCCTGATGCCCCTGTTACCTAGTAGTAAATAGGTACCTGGGAGTTAGACAGCTGTTACGGGCTGCTTCCTGTGTGTGTGTGTGTGTGTGTGTGTGTGTGTGTGTGTGTGTGTGTGTGTGTGTGTGTGTGTGTGTGTGTGTGTGTGTGTGTGTGTGTGTGTGTGTGGTGTGAAAAAATAAAACAAATTTTAGTAGTTAGTAGCAGTTGATTGATTGATAGTTGAGAGGCGAGCCAAAAGAGCAGAGCTCAACCCTCGCAAGCACAACTAGGTGAATACACACACACACACCAACCCGTCCTCTTAAAAATAACGTCACTTTTCGCTCGTTTGCGCGCTATGGCCAAATTTGGACGTAATTTGAAATGAAATCGACTCACAAAAGTGACGTACTGTTCCGTTTTCTGTTTGAGTCGTCCGGCTTACTCCGTAAGGTTAGGAGAGGAAACTTTCAATTAACGTTTTCATATCGTTTTGAAACTTTATGAGATTTTCCTGCCCACATAACTTACTGTTGTTGAAAACAAAAATCCCAAATTTATTTTCTTTTTCAAATTATGTCCACTTTCGGCCATATGGGCAAACGGCCAAAAGCGATGTTATTTTTAAGAGGACAGGTTTAACAGGCGGGATCCAAGAATCTATGCTCGATCCTGCAGGCACAAATATCTGGGTACACACACACACACACACATGCTGAGCATCTTCTTCTGGAGAATAGGTGCAGTTTGCATGAAGGGTTTACCCTTCCGACGACTCCACCAGGACAGATGTAGGAAGACGTGTGGACGTTGAGGAGGAGAAAAAAGTCACAAGTGTTAGATGTGTTGGGCCGTAGAGAGAGGAGTGGCGACGAAAACAGAGGGGGCACGTTAGAGGGAGACTCAGCGCACCGCAGGGCGGGGTGACGAGTTCATGGTGGCAGCCGATCCACGCACGGCGTAGCGTTGTGCACAAGACGTTAACTACTACTTCTCTGGGAACTTGTATATCGGAAAGCGCAAGCAGTACGCATCCCAAATCACCCACGTGTCAGGGGACACCCGGCCACCAGGCGGTGCCCTCGGCTGAGACATTTTATCCGGCACCCTATAGACAAACTTCTTCACCCCCTACACCCAGACAGTGGATGAGCACCACGGGATCGGAAGCACCCGGGCATCCCGATAAGGGCCCAACACCGGACCCGCACAGGGCACGACCCCAGCAGACGGGACTAGGCTTCCCCCAGACCGGGGCAACAAAGGAGGGGGGGACCGCAGGGGAGGCAGGCGCGGAATCGACCCCACCACATGGCACAGGAGTCGAGTCCCCCCAGCATACATCGTTCCGCAACATCATGACGAGGTCCCAATCATCAGGGGCAACCCCCCACTGCAGAGATCCAACAGCAGGAGACGCAGGAGGGGGGGCACAGGTAGCAGCTTCGGAGCCCCTCACAGCACCATCATCCTTGGCGGGGGGCGCCAGAGCACCATACTCCTCCACCATCTCCCAAGGCACACCACGAAGGGGGGAAACACTCCGAGCCCGCCGCCAACGCTTTGAGACAGGCCGTACCACACCACTCACACCAGGCCCCTCCGCAGGCACGGCCATCATTTTCACATCCACACAGGCCACACCCGCACCATCCAAAGAGTCCACAGAGGCCACATCACCCACACTGTCCACATCATCCAGGGAAACAGCCTCAGAACACCGACGCACATGCTTCGGCAAAGGGATGGAAAGAGCAGAACTACAGTCGCCAGCACACACAGGCACGGCAGGCACCTGCCCCTGCCGAAGCCCCCCTCCAAAACAGCAGAACCCGCGTTCCCGGGAGCCGGTATCACATCCACTGGCGGGGGCAGGACATGGACCTCCACTGGGACATCCATCACGACAGGCAGCGCAGGCGACGGCCAGACACCCACACACACCGGCTCAACAACCCCAGGGGCCACAGCAGTCACCTGACGTGTCGCACAGGCCGTAGAACTCACCTCAACAGGCGGAGCAGCAGATAGGCAATCAGGCGCCTCAGGCACTGTACCCACTCTGTCCTCAGAACCGTCCGAACGCAACAGGGGCGGAAATTCCTCCGCACGAAAAACATGCACCTGACCAGTTGCTCTCACGTCGCACGCTGCAGCCAGATGACCCTCGTGACCACACCGATAACAGGTGCGCGGTTGACCCCGGTACAGGCAGCGGATCGTGTAACCCAACACAGACATCGACGACGGTACACTACACTTCAGCGACATCGTCAGGGTGCGGAGCCGTTAAGCATACCAACACAGTGCCCGGCAACGACCTTGTTCCAACGAATACTTAACACTGTCGCAAATTGTTCAAACAGGAAGTAAAAAAGTCGTCCTGAAATTCGAAGGGGGCACCATGCACCGCCACAGACGTTAAGGTGACACTAAGATTCACTACCTTAACTGAGCCAGCAGTATCAGGGAGAGAGTAAACAGGCCCCTCACATCGCTCGAGGAACACCTGAAAGGCAGCCTGGAGGCGGAACTTGACCACAGCACGGTCGTCCTGAAGCAGCTGGATGCCCACCAGGTCCGACAGCTGTACATGCAGCACATCAACTAGGGCGACACCAACCAATGGATGGTCCACCGGCACCGTAAATGCTAGACCAGCCGACAATGTCCTCTTCACTGGAGGGCAAGACGTCCCCATGGCTAAATCAAACGTCACCCTGTCAGAGGCAAACCACCACCAGCAGGGCAAACAAGCAATCACCCAACGTAAACACTAGCCAGGAGCGGACAGACCTCAGGAGCGTCCGACCTGGCCGGTGATCACCACGCAACTCATGCTGAGCATGTCATCAACTATTTCCTCAACCACTAGGCTGTCACCCCAGTCCGTCCTGCGTACAAAGATCCAAGCTTGTCAATCCAGCAGCCAAACGCCCTGTTTATGAATAAAAAGTGGTTTACACATGACTCACAACTGATGACGTCTGAACACTTCCGGAGCAAGTGCTTCTCTCATGTCCTCTACTCAAACCACAATTCTATAAATGCTTCACCCGCATACTACAATTACAAATAAGCACCATCCAGCCCGTCCTCCAAACAACGACTCAAAAGTTATTCCATGCACCCGCCAAACCTCCTTTTTTATGAATGAAAACGGTTCACACACGACTCACAACTGATTTCATTCGAACACTTGAGGATCAAATGCTTCACTGACGAATTTTGTCCAAATCACAACGCTGTGAATGCTTCACCCACGTACTACAAATACCAGCCCGTCCTCCAAACAAAGATCCAAAAGTGATTCCATGCACCCGCCAAACCCCCTGTTTATGAATGAAAAGCGGTTTACACACGACTCACAACTGCTGACGTTCGAACATTTCCGGAACAAATGCTTCACCGACGAATTTTGTTCGAATCACAAGGCTATAAATGCTTCACCCACGTACTACAAATACAAATAATCGCTAACAGAACCTAAACACCTGACCTAACCTAACCTATGCCTATTTATACACAATATGCTAATATATTATAATAATTATTTATACTTGAGAAAACTCCGGTTTTGAATGAACAGCATGTTAAAATTTATGAATGCGTCTGTGGGGTCGACCGCTGAATGTAATGGACTTGAGTCGAAGACGGAGTTGCACCAACAGAACCTAAACACCTATCCTAACCTACGCCTAACTATACATAGAATTTTTATGTATAATAATATTTATTTATGTATGAGAACAAACCAATTTTTAATACACAATATGTTAAAATTGCTAAAAGCGTCTGGGGGAGGATGGCTGCTGCTTTAACCAGCCTAGTGTGAGGACGGGTTGTCTGTGGAGGGCAGCTGCTGCTTTAACCAGCCTAGTGTGAGGACGGGTTGTCTGGGGAGGGCAGCTGCTGCTTTAACCAGCCTAGTGTGAGGACGGGTTGTCTGGGGAGGGCAGCTGCTGCTTTAACCAGCCTAGTGTGAGGACGGGTTGTCTGGGGAGGGCAGCTGCTGCTTTAACCAGCCTAGTGTGAGGACGGGTTGTCTGGGGAGGGCAGCTGCTGCTTTAACCAGCCTAGTGTGAGGACGGGTTGTCTGGGGAGGGCAGCTGCTGCTTTAACCAGCCTAGTGTGAGGACGGGTTGTCTGGGGAGGGCAGCTGCTGCTTTAACCAGCCTAATTTTTTTTTATTTTTTTTCTACCACAGACGTGGTCACACATTTACAATGCTAACCAACATATATACATTTTCTTCTGTCCTCCATGGACAGGGTTAGAGATGTGTTAAACATATAGTTCAAGGGTTTATTGAACACTCAACCACAGAAGGTGATTCGGTGCTTTTAAAATGCTAAGCTAGCCTACATACGTAAATACATAGATGCACAGATTTACGTATGCCCTACATTAAGTGTTCGATGTGTCTTTTACATAGTGTCATTAATGTGCATTTACAAAGGTGAAATGTAATTCTGATCAGCTTCCATATATACTTTATACACATACATATATGTATACCTGTCCTCACCTGTTCTAAGTTTCAATACCTTTTTTTGATGGTATTTTTTTGAAGGCACACACACATGTGTGTACTCACCTAGTTGTCCTCACCTAGTTGTGTTTGCGGAGGTTGAGCTCTGGCTCTTTGGTCCCGCCTCTCAACCGTCAATCAACAGATGTACAGATTCCTGAGCCTATTGGGCTCTATCATATCTACACTTGAAACTGTGTATGGAGTCAGCCTCCACCACATCACTTCCTAATGCATTCCATTTGTCAACCACTCTGACACTAAAAAAGTTCTTTCTATTATCTCTGTGGCTCATTTGGGCACTCAGTTTCCACCTGTGTCCCCTTGTGCGTGTTCCCCTTGTGTTAAATAGCCTGTCTTAATCTACCCTATCAATTCCCTTCAGAATCTTGAATGTGGTGATCAGGTCCCCCCCTGACTCTTCTGTCTTCCAGCGAAGTGCCCGAAACGCTTTGCGTAATAGTGGCTTTAGGCATTGTATGTACTAGCTCTATCTATTAAGCCAACAAACTTTGTAAAATCTCTTTATGTATGTACCTTACCTAAATAAAAATTATTATTATTATTATTATTATGAAGTGAGGTTTAATTCCCGTAGTCTCTCCTCGTAGCTCATACCGCTCAGCTCGGGTACTAGTCTGGTGGCAAACCTTTGAACCTTTTCCAGTTTAGTCTTATCCTTGACTAGATATGGACACCATGCTGGGGCTGCATACTCCAGGATTGGCCTGACATATGTGGTATACAAAGTTCTGAATGATTCTTTACACAAGTTTCTGAATGCCTTCGTATGTTGGCCAGCCTAGCATATGCCGCTGATGTTATCCTCTTGATATGTGATGCAGGAGACAGGTCTGGCGTGATACCAACCCCCAAGTCTTTTTCTTTCTCTGTCTCCGGAAGAATTTCCTCACCCAGATGATACCTTGTATCTGGCCTCCTGCTCCCTACACCTATCTTCATTACATTACATTAAGTAATGTAATGTGTGTGTGTGTGCGTGTGTGTTTGTGTGTACTCACCTAGTTGTACTCACCTAGTTGTGTTTGCGGGGGTTGAGCTCTGGCTCTTTGGTCCCGCCTCTCAACCGTCAATCAACAGGTGTACAGATTCCTGAGCCTATCGGGCTCTATCATATCTACACTTGAAACTGTGTATGGAGTCAGCCTCCACCACATCACTTCCTAATGCATTCCATTTGTCAACCACTCTGACACTAAAAAAGTTCCTTCTAATATCTCTGTGGCTCATTTGGGCACTCAGTTTCCACCTGTGTCCCCTTGTGCGTGTTCCCCTTGTGTTAAATAGACTGTCTTTATCTACCCTATCAATTCCCTTCAGAATCTTGAATGTGGTGATCATGTCCCCCCTAACTCTTCTGTCCTCCAGCGAAGTGAGGTTTAATTCCCGTAGTCTCTCCTCGTAGCTCATACCTCTCAGCTCGGGTACTAGTCTGGTGGCAAACCTTTGAACCTTTTCCAGTTTAGTCTTATCCTTGACTAGATATGGACTGCATGCTGGGGCTGCATACTCCAGGATTGGCCGGATATATGTGGTATACAAAGTTCTGAATGATTTTTTACACAAGTTTCTGAATGCCGTTCGTATGTTGGCCAGCCTGGCATATGCCGCTGATGTTATCCGCTTGATATGTGCTGCAGGAGACAGGTCTGGCGTGATATCAACCCCCAAGTCTTTTTCCTTCTCTGACTCTTGAAGAATTTCCTCTCCCAGATGATACCTTGTATCTGGCCTCCTGCTCCCTACACCTATCTTCATTACATTACATTTGGTTGGGTTAAACTCTAACAACCATTTGTTCGACCATTCCTGCAGCTTGTCTAGGTCTTCTTGAAGCCTCAAACAGTCCTCTTCTGTTTTAATCCTTCTCATAATTTTAGCATCGTCCGCAAACATTGAGAGAAATGAATCGATACCCTTTGGGAGATCATTTACATATATCAGAAACAAGATAGGACCGAGTACAGAGCCCTGTGGGACTCCACTGGTGACTTCACGCCAATCGGAGGTCTCACCCCTCACCGTAACTCTCTGCTTCCTATTGCTTAGGTACTCCCATATCCACTGGAGCACCTTACCAGCTACACCTGCCTAAACTCTCCAGCTTATGTACCAGCCTCTTATGCGGTACTGTGTCAAAGGCTTTCCGACAATCCAAGAAAATGCAGTCCGCCCAGCCCTCTCTTTCTTGCTTAATCTTTGTCACCTGATCGTAGAATTCTATCAAGCCTGTATGACAAGATTTACCCTCCCTGAACCCATGTTGGCGATTTGTCACGAAGTCCCTTCTCTCCAGATGTGTTACCAGGTTTTTTCTCACGATCTTCTCCATCACCTTGCATGGTATACAAGTCAAGGACACTGGCCTGTAGTTCAGTGCCTCTTGTCTGTCGCCCTTTTTGTATATTGGGACCACATTCGCCGTCTTCCATATTTCTGGTAGGTCTCCCGTCTCCAGTGACTTACTATACACTATGGAGAGTGGCAAGCAAAGTGCCTCTGCACACTCTTTCAGTTTCCATGGTGAGATCCCATCTGGACCAACAGCCTTTCTAACATCCAGATCCAGCAGGTGTCTCTTGACCTCCTCTCTCGTAATTTCGAACTCTTCCAAGGCCGCCTGGTTTACCTCCCTTTCTCCTAGCACAGTGACCTCGCCTTGTTCTATTGTGAAGACCTCCTGGAACCTCTTGTTGAGTTCTTCACACACCTCTCTGTCATTCTCTGTATTCCTGTCCTCGCCTGTTCGAAGTTTCAATACCTGTTCTTTCACTGTTGTTGTCCTTCTGATGTGACTGTGGAGTAGCTTTGGTTTGGTCTTGGCTTTGTTTGCTATATCATTTTCAAAACTTTTCTCTTCTTCTCTTCTCACCCTGACGTACTCATTCCTGGTTCTCTGGTATCTCTCTGGTATCTATCTGTGTGTGTGTGTGTGTGTGTGTGTGTGTGTGTGTGTGTGTGTGTGTATTCACCTAGTTGTACTCACCTAGTTGTGCTTGCGGGGGTTGAGCTCTGGCTCTTTGGTCCCGCCTCGCAACCGTCAATCTACAGATGTACAGATTCCTGAGCCTATTGGGCTCTATCATATCTACACTTGAAACTGTGTATGGAGTCAGCCTCCGCCACATCACTTCCTAATGCATTCCATTTGTCAACCACTCTGACACTAAAAAAGTTCTTTCTAATATCTCTGTGGCTCATTTGGGCACTCAGTTTCCACCTGTGTCCCCTTGTGCGTGTGCCCCTTGTGTTAAATAGCCTGTCTTTATCTACCCTATCAATTCCCTTCAGAATCTTGAATGTGGTGATCATGTCCCCCCTAGCTCTTCTGTCTTCCAACGAAGTAAGGTTTAATTCCCGTAGTCTCTCCTCGTAGCTCACACCTCTTAGCTCGGGTACAAGTCTGGTGGCAAACATTTGAACCTTTTCCAGTTTAGTCTTATGCTTGACTAGATATGGACTCCATGCTGGAGCCGCATACTCCAGGATTGGTCTGACATATGTGGTATATAATGTTCTGAAAGATTTCTTACACAAGTTTCTAAAGGCCGTTCTTATGTTAGCCAACCTGGCATATGCTGCTGATGTTATCCTCTTGATATGAGCTTCACGGGACAGGTCTGGCGTGATATCAACCCCCAGGTCTTTCTCTCTCTCTGACTCTTTAAGTACCTCATCTCCCAAATGATACCTTGTATCTGGTCTCCTGCTTCCTACCGCTATCTTCATTACATTACATTTGCTTGGGTTAAACTCTAACAGCCATTTGTTCGACCATTCCTGCAGCTTGTCCAGGTCTTCTTGAAGCCTCAAGCTGCCCTCCTCTGTCTTAATCCTTCTCATAATTTTGGCGTCGTCAGCAAACATTGAGAGGAATGAGTCTATACCCTCTGGGAGATCATTTACGTATTTCAGAAACAGGATAGGTCCAAGTACAGAGCCCTGTGGGACTCCACTGGTGACTTCACGCCATTCTGTGGTCTCACCCCTCACTAACTCTCTGCTTCCTATTGCTTAGGTACTCCCTTATCCACTGGAGCGCCCTACCAGTTACTCCTGCCTGTTTCTCCAGCTTATGCATCAACCTTTTATGGGGTACTGTGTCAAAGGCTTTCTGACAGTCCCAAAAAATGCAGTCCGCCCATCCTTCTCTTTCTTGCTTAATCTTTGTCACCTGATCGTCGAATTCTATCAAGCCTGTAAGGCAAGATTTACCCTCCCTGAGCCCATGTTGATAGGTTGTCACGAAGTCTCTTCTCTCCAGATGTGTTACTAGGTTTTTCTCACAATCTTGTCCATCACCTTGCATGGTATACAAGTTAAGGACACTGGCCTGTAGTTCAGTGCCTCTTGTCTGTCACCATTTTTGTATATTGATACTACATTAGCAGTCTTCCATATTTCTGGTAGGTCTCCCGTTTCCAGTGACCTACTATACACTATGGAGAGTGGCAATCAAAGTGCTCCTGCACACTCTTTCAGTACCCATGGTGAGATTCCCAACATCTTTTCTCACATCCAGCTCCAATAGGTGCTTCTTGACCTCATCTCTTGTAATTTCGAACCTTTCCAAGGTCACTTAGTTTGCTTCCACCTCTTCTAGCGCCGTGACTTCTCCCCGTTCTATTGTAAAGACCTCCTGGAACCTTTTGTTGAGTTCTTCACACACCTCTTTGTCATTCTCTGTGTATCTGTCCTCGCCCAAGTTACATTACCTGTTCCTTTACTGTTGTCTTCCTCCTGATGTGACTGCGTAGTAACTTTGGTTCGGTCTTGGCTTTATTAGCTATATCATTTTCATACCTTTTCTCAGCTGCTCTTCTCACACTAACATACTCGTTCCTGGTTCTCTGGTATCTCTCTCTACTTTCTGTTGTTCTGTTATTACGGAAGTTCCTCCATGCCCTTTTGTTCAGCTCCTTTGCTTTCATACATTCCCTATTAAACCACGGATTCTTCCTTTGCTTCTCTGTTTTTTCCTGTTGGGCTGGGACAAACCAGATTACAGCCTCCTGACATTTTTGGGTGACATGGTCCATCATGTCTTGTACGGACTTGGTTATGAGTTCTGTGTCCCAATGTATATCTCATAGGAATTTATTCATCTCCTCATAGTTTCCCTTTCGGTACGCCAGCCCTTTGTTTCCCAGTTCTTTTTTGGGGGTGATAATTCTTAGCTCAACCAGGTACTCAAAGCTCAATACACTATGATCACTCATTTCCAAGGGGGCTTCCAACTTAACTTCCCTTATATCCGACTCATTTAGGGTAAATATCAGATCAAGCAAGGCTGGTTGATCCCCTCCTCTCATTCTTGTCGGTCCCTTGACGTGCTGACTTAGAAAGTTTCTTGTTGCCACATCCTGCAGCTTAGCTCTCCATGTGTCTGGGCCTCCATGTGGGTCTCTGTTCCCCCAACCTATCTTCCCATGGTTGAAGTCTCCCATGATTAGTAGTCTAGATCCGTTCCTGCTAGCCACAGATGCTGCTCTCTCTATTATACTGATGGTGGCCAAGTTGTTTCTATCATATTCCTGTCTGGGTCTTCTGTCATTCGGTGGGGGGTTATATATTACTACTACTATAATTTTCTGTCCTCCAGTTGCTATGGTGCCTGATATGTAGTCACTGAAACCTTCACAGTTCTGAACTACAATCTCATCGAATCTCTAACATTCCCTTAGTAGCAAAGCTACACCACCTCCTCCTCTCCCTTCTCTCTCTTTCCTCACTACATAGTAGCCCTGTGGAAACACTGCATTTGTTATAGTTTTCGTTAGCTTTGTTTCTGTGAGTGCTATTATGTCTGGGTTTTCTTCTAGTGCCCATTCTCTGAGTTCACTTATTTTATTTGTAACCCCATCTATGTTAGTGTACATTGCCTTGAAGCTCACTTTCTTCTGTTCATTTTCTTGTCCCTTTTTTGGCAAGCATTCTGCTGGTGTGGGAAGCTGTTCCGTGGGTGAGAAGATCTGTGAGGTGGTTTGCAGGGTCTCAGAGGATTTTGGGGTGGGGAGTAGGGGTTAATAGGAAGAGGGGACAGGTAGGGTGTGGGTTAAGGAGATAGGGTGAACATGGAGGATACGGGATGAGGGGGCGGAGGGATAGGGAAAGTATGGGATGAAGGGGGAGGGGAGACAGGGGGGGAAAGGTTGGAGGGGGGACATGATGGGAATGGGGAAGAGGTTACAGGGTCAGAATGGGGTGGGGGGGGGAGGGAGGGTTGGGTGGGGGCAGGTAGGGTGAGGGGAAGGGAGGGTTTCTATGCAGAGGGGGGTGGTGGTGTTGCCCTCCCCTCTGGTGTTACTGGGATGCTGGTCGTGGGTTCCCCTCTTGTCTCTGGGACTGTTGTGTTGGGGCTGTGATTTCCTGGTTTGCTCCTCTCTCCCTGCGCTTCCTCCTTGCCTCTGCTGCCCTGTCTCTCTTCTCCTTCGTCCTGTCCCTCTGCAGGAATACTTTTTTGTATCCCTCCACATGCTGCAGATGACTCTTCCTTTCGAGAATATCCTCCTTCGTGGTTTCGTTTGTAAACACCACCTTTACAAGTTGGTTTCTGTACTTGTTGTACAAGCCCAACCTGAAAACCTTCTCAATGTTTTGTTCAGCCCCTTCCATCTGTAAACCCTTCAGTAGCCCATGTACTGCCTCTCTATCCTTGCTATTCCATTTTTGCCTGTTGGATCCTTCCTGTTCTTTGATGCCTACAACTACCACTGATCTTTTTCTCTCCAGCAGCTGAGGGGTGCACCTTGCTGCTTCCTGTGAGGTAGCTGCTTGCATCGCTACCTCCCTCACTGTGTCCATTGCTTCTGAGCTCTTTTTCAGTATGTCCGCAAAGGTTTCAGGTACAGAGGCATTTCCTTCCAATGTAACATTCCCACCTTCCCTTTGGATGATAATCTGATGCTCGGTCTCTTTATTTTTCTATGTGAGGGATTTGATCTCCTCCCTTGCTGATATGTGCTCACTTTGCAGGTTGTTAATTGTAATCCTCATTTCATGCATCTCCCTCCTGAATTCCTCAAGAACTTGGGTTAACATTTCCTTCGTTTGGTAACTTTGGCTGTTACCTGTGTCCCTGTTGCGTCCTCCTGCCATTTTGCCCCTTGTCAAGAGAGAGAGCAAGAGAGAGAGAGAGCAAGAGAGAGAGAGAGCAAGAGAGAGAGAGAGAGCAAGAGAGAGAGAGAGCGAGAGAGAGCAAGATAGAGAGAACAAGCGAAAGAGAGCAAGAGAGAGAGAGAAAAAGATAGAGAGAGAGAACGTGTGTGTGCATGTGTGCGCGTGGGATGGGGGTTAAGAGTATTTGTGGTGCCTGCAGATTATGGTAGGTAAGAGAGGGGGTAAGAGAAGGGGTAAGAGAGGGGTGGATTATGAGTGAGGTTTATATCCCCTTTCCACAAAAGGTGTTAATCCATTCTAGCCTGACTGAACGTATGTGTGAGTGCGTGCATGTTCGTGTGTGCCTGTGTTCTGTTTTTGCGTGTGCGTGCATGTGTGTGTGCGTGCGTGTGTCATGGGGGGTCCTGTAAAATGTCCACTGCTACCCAAATTGAGCCACTTTGATATTTTAAATGTATCTGGTATACTGAACAAGAATATGGTAATATTTTAACTCTGTACACCTGAAGATTTGAGCAGAATTTGTGTACTCACCTAATTGTACTCACCTAATTGTGCTGGCGGGGGTTGAGCTTTGGCTCTTTGGTCCCGCCTCTCAACTGTCAATCAACTGGTGTACAGATTCCTGAGCTTACTGGGCTCTATTATATCTACATATGAAACTATGTATGGAGTCAGCCTCCACCACATCACTTCCTAGTGCATTCCATTTATTAACTACTCTGACACTGAAAAAATTCTTTCTAACGTCTCTGTGGCTCATCTGGGTACTAAGTTTCCACCTGTGTCCCCTTGTTCGTGTCCCACCCATGCTGAAGGGTTTGTCTTTGTCCACCCTGTCAATTCCCCTGATAATTTTGTAGGTGGTTATCATGTCTCCCCTTACTCTTCTGTTTTCCAGGGATGTGAGGTTCAGCTCCTTTAGCCTTTCCTCGTAGCTCAATCATCTCAGTTCCGGGACGAGCCTGGTGGCATACCGCTGAATCTTCTCTAACTTTGTTTTGTGTTTAACTAGGTATGGACTCCAGGCTGGAGCTGCATACTCCAGGATTGGTCTTACATAAGTGGTATACAGGGTTCTGAAAGATTCCTTACATAAGTTTCTAAAGGCAGTTCTTATGTTGGCCAGTCTAGCATATGCCACTGATGATATTCTTTTGATGTGGGCCTCTGGGGACAGGTTCGGTGTGATATCAACCCCCAGATCCTTCTCTCTATTTGACTCTTGCAGGATTTTCCTTCCCAGATGATACCTTGTGTTCAGCCTTCTGCATCCTTCGGCTAATTTCATCACTTTACACTTTCCTGAGTTGAACTTTAGCAGCCATTTTCTAGACCATTCCTCCATTTTATCCAGGTCATCCTGTAGTCTGTGTCTATCTTCATCCGTCTTGATTCTTCTCATAATTTTTGCATCATCAGCAAACATTGAGAGGAATGAGTCTATACCCTCTGGAAGATCGTTCACTTATATTAGAAACAGGATGGGTGCAAGTACTGAGCCCTGTGGGACTCCGCTGGTGACATCTCGCCACTCTGATGTCTCCCCCCCTCACCGTTACTCGCTGTTTCCTGTTGCTTAAGTACTCCCTTATCCACTGGAGCACCTTCCCTTTAACTCCTGCCTGTTGTCCAACTTTTTTTACAGCCTTTTATGGGGTACTGTGTCAAAGGCTTTTTGGCAATCCAGGAAAATGCAGTCGGCCCACCTTTCTCTTTCCTGCCTAATTTTCATTGCCTGGTCATGAAATTCTGTTAAACCTGTGAGGCACGATTTACCATCTCTGAACCCATGTTGGTGGTGCGTTACAAAGTTATTTCCCTCCTGATGCACTATGAGCCTTTTCCTCACGATCTTCTCCATCACCATGCATGGTATACAAGTTAAGGAAACTGGCCTGTAATTCAGTGCCTCTTGCCTGTCACCCTTTTTGTATATTGGGACCACGTTAGCTGTCTTCCAACTTTCTGGTAAGTCTCCTGTTTCCAGTGACCTGTTATACACCATAGAGAGTGGCACGTGTGTGAGAGTGTGTGTGTATATATGTGTTCGTTTTTGCGTGTGTGTTTGTGTTTGTGCATACGTACGTGGGCGTGCGTGCGTGTACATGTGTGCGTGCGTGTGTCACGAGTTCCTGTAAGCGTTAACTTCTACCCAAATGAGCCACTTTGAGAATTTTTAAATATATATGCTATCCTGAACAAGAATTTGATAATATTTTACCTCGCACTGTACACCTGATTAATTAACCAGAGAGGGGTACATACCAGTCTGCCTTTCCGCTCACAGAACTAGATGAGTAATGATGATGTATGGTTGACGGTGCTCCGTCGTCGCCTTCCACTTGGTGATTCACTAAGTGCGAGTAGATTGACGATGTCGGTTCTTCTCTATCTACACAAAGCTCTGGAGTCAGTCACTGTATCGTTGTGTTCCAATTCACTAATTTACTTTATCACTGATCACAGTCACCACCAAACAAACACAATCAGGTAGTTCCACGGCGGGTCGTCCCACCTGGCCGTAAGGTCAGGTCGCCCACCCAGTCCTCCACACTGTATATGCACCTGGTTGATTGGTTGATGCCACTAGCTCCACTTTGGTTTCTTCGCACTATCGCTAGCGATATGACTATGCTATGTTGCACCCTGCAAGCTACACACTGCGAGAGGCCAAATACTATGATCTAGCCTCTATACTCCTTCAATGTCCCGAGAAATTGACGAATTTCCGCGAACCTCACTAATCGTGTGTGTCTCCTACCGTCGTCGTCTCTGTGTATGTGTGTGTGTGTGTGTGTGTGTGTGTGTGTGTGTGTGTGTGTGTGTGTGTGTGTGTGTGTGTGTGTGTGTGTGTGTGTGTGTGTGTGTGTGTGTGTACTCACCTAGTTGTGTTTGCGGGGGTTGAGCTCTGGCTCTTTGGTCCCGCCTCAACGTCCCGCCTCCCGTGTGTGTGTGTGTGTGTGTGCTTTGATTATTTATTAGCAGGTTATTCACATGTTTAATTCATATAAACATAATGATATATATTTGCTGCTCATAAATTATCTTTTTCCATGTAGGGGGCCTGACAGCTAAGTGGACAGTGCTTCGGATTCGTAGTCCTGAGGTTCCGGGTTCGATCCCCGGTGGAGGTGGAAACAAATGGGCAGAGTTGATTTCACCCTGATGGCCCTGTTCACCTAGCAGTAAACATGTACCTGGGCGTTAGACAGCTGCTACGGGCTGCTTCCTGGGGGTGTGTAACAAAAAATAGACCTTGTCGAGAACCGGGCCGCTATGACGCTTAGCCCCGAAATCATCTCGGGATAACCTCAAGATGTGAATTATTTGACATTATTCTATTACTATTATTAAACAATACCCTTCACACTTAGTTGCTAAGTCTACTAACTGGACTCTATCTAGCACCAACATGCAGTACAGTAGCGTACACAAACAACACAACAATGACCAAATATCCCCAGTTTGCTAACTGTAGGTAGTAACTAAGTGATTGTAACCTATCCACCGCTGCCCACTGGATGGGGGGCGGTGTGCAGGACAAACATATCAATTGTGACACTAGCTCTCCACATATGTCAGTTGCTTAATTTAGAAACTGTACTTGTGGTCGGTCTCTAACAGTCAACCCATTGTTGATGTGACGATGTGCATGGAATTTTGTAACTAGCCCATCAAGACTGTAACTTGCTGAGCTAAATGAATTGTGAGAATTTAAATATGTGAGCCCATTATGTGCCTTTGTAACCTTTCCACGTCCATAAACAGGATGCTTATGGGGTGCATATAAATAAATTATGGATTAGTTTTCGCAATTTAATTGTATATACAATATTTTTATGAAGAATAATTATAATTATTTTTATTTTATAGTAAATACGAAAAAATGTGACAAAGTTGGTCTTACCTTCATCTCAGATCCTTCAATGTCCAAGGAGAAAAAATCAATTTGCGTCACGTTGAGCGCCAGCAAGATGGAGTAGAAAGGGAGAGCCTTGGTTTTATAGGTAAGGCTGCTGTTCTTACTGATTTGACCTAGAACACCTTTTACTCCAGTGGATCTATGAACATAGAAAATAGGGAAATATCAGCATCGAAAACATCGTTTTCCATGTCGAGTAGATATATACACATATGAATAAATTTTGCATTTCAGCAGTTCTGCGGCAAGCTGTAGTAAGGCACATCATTATCCGGGCTGTAGGCAGAAGTGGACGCTTGCACATACATTTTTAAAAGTTATATATATATATATATATATATATATATATATATATATATATATATATATATATATATATATATATATATATATATATATATATATATATATAAGTATATATATATATAAGTATATATATATATATATATAATATATATGTAATATATATATATATATATATATATATATATATATATATAAATATATATATATATATATATATATATATATATATATATATATATATATATATATATATATATGTCGTACCTTGTAGCCAGAACGCACTTCGCAGCCTACTATGCAAGGCCCGATTTGCCTAATAAGCCAAGTTTTCAAGAATTAATTGTTTTTCGACTACCTAACCTACCTAACATAACCTAACCTAACTTTTTCGGCTACCTAACCTAACCTAACCTATAAAGATACGTTAGGTTAGGTTAGGTAGGGTTGGTTAGGTTCGGTCATATATCTACGTTAATTTTAACGCCAATAAAAAAAAATTGACCTCATACATAATGAAATGGGCAGCTTTAATTATTTATTTATTTATTTATTTATTTATTTATTTATTTATTTATTTATTTATTTATTTATTTATTTATTTATATACAAGAAGGTACATTGGGTTTGTGAGAATACATTGGATAGTACAGTATTTACATTCTTGTAAAGCCACTAGTACGCGCAGCGTTTCGGGCAGGTCCTTAATCTAGCAGATAATTTTAAGTAGGTAATTTCAATCAGAATTGATAAATGATAAAAATACATTACAAGAGAAAATGAGATGAGAGAGATAAGTAGGTATATTAAAGCATATTGTTATATTAAAGCTCTGATTGATTACATTGACAGCTTGATTAGTAATTTAAACAAGGTTAATAGACACCATACAGCAGATTGACAGCACATATAAGACAGCAATGATCACAATGGTAAAGATGTTCAAATTGGGAACATAAAGGTTGGGAGATTGGGTAGCAATTGATACAGTGCAATTTTAAGGCAAAAAGTGAAAAACTATGAAGATGAAATTAGGTACTTTTTAGTATTGATTTTGAATGATGTAAAAGTTGGACAGCTTTTCAATTCAGTAGGGAGTGAGTTCCATAAACTGGGTCCCTTTATTTGCATAGAGTGTTTACACAGATTAAGTTTAACTCTGGGGATATCAAAGAGATATTTATTTCTGGTGTGGTGATAATGGGTCCTATTACATCTGTCCAAGAAGAGTTTCAGACAAGGATTTGCATTTAAGAACAGGGTTTTGTAAATGTAGTTGACACAAGAGAATTTGTGGAGTGAGATTATGTTCAGCATGTTTAGGGAGTTAAACAAGGGGGCTGTGTGTTGTCTGAAAGCAGAATTTGATATTATTCTGATAGCAGATTTTTGCTGGGTGATGATGGACTTGAGGTGGTTTGCAGTGGTTGAACCCTATGCACAGATACCATAGTTGAGATAGGGATAGATTAGTGCATAATATAGAGAGGTGAGAGCAGAGTTAGGAACATAATATCTGATTTTGGAGAGTATACCAACTGTTTTAGAGACTTTCTTAGTTATGTGTTGTATGTGGGTACTGAAGTTGAGTCTCTTGTCTAGGAATATGCCAAGAAACTTTCCATCATTTTTATTGCTAATGTTTACATTGTCAAACTGAAGTTGAATTGCATTTGTAGATTTGCTTCCGAATAGGATGTAGTAGGTCTTTTCTATGTTAAGTGTTAGTTTGTTGGTTGACATCCATAAGTGGACTTTTTTTAGTTCATTATTAACAACACCATTTAGAGTATGTGGGTTGGGGTTGGAGTAGATGAGGGTAGTATCATCAGCAAACAAAATAGGTTTCAGAATGTTAGAGACATTAGGCAGATCATTAATGTATATAAGAAAAAGAAGAGGTCCCAAGATGCTGCCCTGTGGCACTCCAACAGTTATTGGTAGAATGGGAGAGATTATATTATTGATTGCTACACATTGGTGTCTATCACTAAGATAGGATTGGATATAGTCCAGTGCATGGCCTCGGATTCCATAATGATGGAGTTTACTTAATAGGTAATCGTGATTAACAGTATCAAAGGCCTTTCTCAGGTCAATGAAGAGTCCAATTGGAAACTCATTTTTGTCAAGAGCTGAGTAAATTATATCAAGGAGACTAATAATTGCATCGTTGGTACTCTTTTGAGAGCGGAAGCCAAACTGACAGGGGCTAAGAATGTCGAATTTTACGAGATAGGAGTAGAGCTGTTTATAGATAATTTTTTCAAATATTTTTGATTGTATGGGTAGGTTCGATATTGGTCTATAGTTGTTTATGTCTGACGGATTACCTCCTTTATGAACTGGCGTTACTCTAGCTTTTTTAAGGATATCGGGGAAGGTATTTATCATTTCATAAGAAAAAAATTAGAGAAATTATATTAATTCAGGAAAACTTGGCTTATTAGGCAAATCGGGCCTTGCATAGTAGGCCGAGAAGTGCGTTCTGGCTACTAGGTACGACATATATATATATATATATATATATATATATATATATATATATATATATATATATATATATATATATATATATATATATATATATGTATATATATACATATATATATATATATATATATATATATATATATATATATATATATATATATATATATATATATATATATATATATATATATATATATATATATATATATATATATATATATATATATATATATATGTCGTACCTAGTAGCCAGAACGCACTTCTCAGCCTACTATGCAAGGCCCGATTTGCCTAATAAGCCAAGTTTTCATGAATTAATTGTTTTTCGACTACCTAACCTACCTAACCTAACCTAACCTAACTTTTCCAGCTACCTAACCAAACCTAACCTATAAAGATAGGTTAGGTTAGGTTAGGTAGGGTTGGTTAGGTTCGATCATATATCTACGTTAATTTTAACTCCAATAAAAAAAATTGACCTCATACATAATGAAATGGGTAGCTTTATCATTTCATAAGAAAAAAATTAGAGGAAATATATTAATTCATGAAAACTTGGCTTATTAGGCAAATCGTGCCTTGCATAGTAGGCTGAGAAGTGCGTTCTGGCTACTATGTACGACATATATATATGTATATATATATATATATATATATATATATATATATATATATATATATATATATATATATGTCGTACCTAGTAGCCAGAATGCACTTCTCAGCCTACTTTGCAAGGCCCGATTTGCCTAATAAGCCAAGTTTTCCTGAATTAATATATTTTCTCTATTTTTTTTCTTATGAAATGATAAAGCTACCCATTTCATTATGTATGAGGTCAATTTTTTTTTATTGGAGTTAAAATTAACGTAGATATTTGACCGAACCTAACCAACCCTACCTAACCTAACCTAACCTATCTTTATAGGTTAGGTTAGGTTAGGCAGCCGAAAAAGTTAGGTTAGGTTAGGTTAGGTAGGTTAGGTAGCCGAAAAACAATTAATTCATCAAAACTTGGCTTATTAGGCAAATCGGGCCTTGCAAAGTAGGCTGAGAAGTGCATTCTGGCTACTAGGTACGATATATATATATATATATATATATATATATATATATATATATATATATATATATATATATATATATATATGTATATATATATATGTATATATATATATATATATATATATATATATATATATATATATATATATATGTATATATATATATGTATATATATATATATATATATTAGTATATTTTGGTAGCAGTCTTTCCTGTAGACATATTTTATTAAATATGACCGAAAAAGTAAGATTAATAATTCTAACACGAATTTTCTCAATCTTTCGTACATTATGCTTCACTGTTGGAGGTAAATTAAAAATCACTTCTCCAAAATTCATTTTTATTTCTAGTCTGACGCGACACGGGCGCGTTTCGTAAAACTTATTACATTTTCAAAGACTTCACAAATACACAACTGATTAGAACTTGCGTTTCCCTGATTTTATATCTACATTTGAGTGAGGTGGGAAGGGTGATGTGGCATTACATTTTGAGTAAGGTGGGAAGGATGATGTGGCATTAGAGGATATTAATAGGGTATTAAAAGTATCAACACAAGACAGAACACGAAACAATGGGTATTGAATAGAAGTGTTTGTAGAAAGCCTATTGGTCCATATTTCTTGATGCTTCTATATTGGGGCGGAGTCTTGAGGTGGGTAGAATATAGTTGTGCAATAATTGGCTGTTGATTGCTGGTGTTGACTTCTTGATGTGTAGTGCCTCGCAAACGTCTAGCCGCCTGCTATCGCTGTATCTATCGATGATTTCTGTGTTGTTTACTAGGATTTCTCTGGCGATGGTTTGGTTATGGGAAGAGATTATATGTTCCTTAATGGAGCCCTGTTGTTTATGCATCGTTAAACGCCTAGAAAGAGATGTTATTGTCTTGCCTATATACTGGGTTTTTTGGAGCTTACAGTCCCCAAGTGGGCATTTGAAGGCATAGACGACGTTAGTCTCTTTTAAAGCGTTCTGTTTCGTGTCTGGAGAGTTTCTCATGAGTAGGCTGGCCGTTTTTCTGGTTTTATAGTAAATCGTCAGTTGTATCCTCTGATTTTTGTCTGTAGGGATAACGTTTCTATTAACAATATCTTTCAGGACCCTTTCCTCTGTTTTATGAGCTGTGGAAAAGAAGTTCCTGTAAAATAGTCTAATAGGGGGTATAGGTGTTGTGTTAGTTGTCTCTTCGGAGGTTGCATGGCTTTTCACTTTCCTTCTTATGATGTCTTCGATGAAACCATTGGAGAAGCCGTTATTGACTAGAACCTGCCTTACCCTACAGAGTTCTTCGTCGACTTGCTTCCATTCTGAGCTGTGGCTGAGAGCACGGTCGACGTATGCGTTAACAACACTCCTCTTGTACCTGTCAGGGCAGTCGCTGTTGGCATTTAGGCACATTCCTATGTTTGTTTCCTTTGTGTAGACTGCAGTGTGGAAACCTCCGCCCTTTTCCATGACTGTTACATCTAGAAAAGGCAGCTTCCCATCCTTTTCCGTCTCGTAAGTGAAACGCAGCACGGAACTCTGCTCAAATGCCTCCTTCAGCTCCTGCAGATGTCTGACATCAGGTACCTGTGTAAAAATGTCGTCAACATACCTGCAGTATATGGCCGGTTTCAAGTTCATGTCGACTAAGACTTTTTGCTCGATGGTACCCATGTAGAAGTTTGCAAACAGGACACCTAGGGGAGAACCCATAGCGACCCCATCTACTTGCTTATACATGTGCCCATCCGGGCTCAAGAAGGGTGCCTCTTTAGTACAAGCTTGGAGTAGTTTCCTCAGAATACTTTCTGGCATGTCAAGAGGAGTTCAGGCTGGATCACGATACACTCTGTCGGCTATCATTCCGATTGTCTCGTCCACAGGTACGTTGGTAAACAGCGATTCTACGTCCAACGAGGCTCTTATCCCTGTAGCCCGTGCGCCCCGCAGTAAGTCCACAAATTCCTTTGGAGACTTCAGGCTGAAGGCGCAAGGAACATAAGGAGTCAGCAGGCCGTTGAGTCGCTTCGCCAATCTGTACGTGGGTGTGGGTATCTGGCTAATGATTGGCCGAAGTGGGTTTCCAGGCTTGTGCGTCTTGACATTTCCATACGCATATCCAGGTTTATATTCCCCAATGATCTTTGGCAGGTGGAGTCCGGATTTCTTGGCGTTCACAGTTTCGATCAGTTTGTTGACCTTTGCTTTTAATTCGGCTGTAGTGTCCTTCGTTACCCTTTGGAACTTAGTTTGGTCAGAGAGTATGATGTTCATTTTCGCCAGATATTCGTCTTTTTTAAGAATGACATATATTGGCGACTTGTCACCTCTCCTGACAACTATCTCCTTGTTCTCACGAAGGCTTTTAGCTGCCGCTCTAAGCTCGGGGGACAGTATGGTGCTTCTGTAGTTGCCTCGATTCTTTCCTCCTTCTGCAATAAGTTCTGCTTGTAAGGTATCTTTGGTAGTGACCTTCTTTTGTGTCTCGAGGTCGAATATGTCGTCCAACAGAATTTCCAACTCCACTTTCCGGGCCATTTCACTCGGTCTGGACATAACATGACAGTTTATGCCCAGATTTAGGAGAGTGACTTGGTCCTCAGTGAGGTTAATTCCTGCAAGGTTCAGGAAGCCATCTCTTGGTCGTGGAATTGCCATAGGTCCTCCATATAATGTTGTTAGTTTCTTGATAATCCTTGTTTCAGTGCTGAGGTGATGTTGGTCTGTGAGGATGTCGAGGTGTTGTTCAATGCGGGTACGGATACTATGGTCGATGTTGCTATTTCTCCACTCGTTTGTAGCATGAAGTAGTTGCGTTTTTTTGTCTTTGATTTCATTCTGAAATCAAAGACAAAAAAACGCAACTACTTCATGCTACAAACGAGTGGAGAAATAGCAACATCGACCATAGTATCCGTACCCGCATTGAACAACACCTCGACATCCTCACAGACCAACATCACCTCAGCACTGAAACAAGGATTATCAAGAAACTAACAACATTATATGGAGGACCTATGGCAATTCCACGACCAAGAGATGGCTTCCTGAACCTTGCAGGAATTAACCTCACTGAGGACCAAGTCACTCTCCTAAATCTGGGCATAAACTGTCATGTTATGTCCAGACCGAGTGAAATGGCCCGGAAAGTGGAGTTGGAAATTCTGTTGGACGACATATTCGACCTCGAGACACAAAAGAAGGTCACTACCAAAGATACCTTACAAGCAGAACTTATTGCAGAAGGAGGAAAGAATCGAGGCAACTACAGAAGCACCATACTGTCCCCCGAGCTTAGAGCGGCAGCTAAAAGCCTTCGTGAGAACAAGGAGATAGTTGTCAGGAGAGGTGACAAGTCGCCAATATATGTCATTCTTAAAAAAGACGAATATCTGGCGAAAATGAACATCATACTCTCTGACCAAACTAAGTTCCAAAGGGTAACGAAGGACACTACAGCCGAATTAAAAGCAAAGGTCAACAAACTGATCGAAACTGTGAACGCCAAGAAATCCGGACTCCACCTGCCAAAGATCATTGGGGAATATAAACCTGGATATGCGTATGGAAATGTCAAGACGCACAAGCCTGGAAACCCACTTCGGCCAATCATTAGCCAGATACCCACACCCACGTACAGATTGGCGAAGCGACTCAACGGCCTGCTGACTCCTTATGTTCCTTGCGCCTTCAGCCTGAAGTCTCCAAAGGAATTTGTGGACTTACTGCGGGGCGCACGGGCTACAGGGATAAGAGCCTCGTTGGACGTAGAATCGCTGTTTACCAACGTACCTGTGGACGAGACAATCGGAATGATAGCCGACAGAGTGTATCGTGATCCAGCCTGAACTCCTCTTGACATGCCAGAAAGTATTCTGAGGAAACTACTCCAAGCTTGTACTAAAGAGGCACCCTTCTTGAGCCCGGATGGGCACATGTATAAGCAAGTAGATGGGGTCGCTATGGGTTCTCCCCTAGGTGTCCTGTTTGCAAACTTCTACATGGGTACCATCGAGCAAAAAGTCTTAGTCGACATGAACTTGAAACCGGCCATATACTGCAGGTATGTTGACGACATTTTTACACAGGTACCTGATGTCAGACATCTGCAGGAGCTGAAGGAGGCATTTGAGCAGAGTTCCGTGCTGCGTTTCACTTACGAGACGGAAAAGGATGGGAAGCTGCCTTTTCTAGATGTAACAGTCATGGAAAAGGGCGGAGGTTTCCACACTGCAGTCTACACAAAGGAAACAAACATAGGAATGTGCCTAAATGCCAACAGCGACTGCCCTGACAGGTACAAGAGGAGTGTTGTTAACGCATACGTCGACCGTGCTCTCAGCCACAGCTCAGAATGGAAGCAAGTCGACGAAGAACTCTGTAGGGTAAGGCAGGTTCTAGTCAATAACGGCTTCTCCAATGGTTTCATCGAAGACATCATAAGAAGGAAAGTGAAAAGCCATGCAACCTCCGAAGAGACAACTAACACAACACCTATACCCCCTATTAGACTATTTTACAGGAACTTCTTTTCCACAGCTCATAAAACAGAGGAAAGGGTCCTGAAAGATATTGTTAATAGAAACGTTATCCCTACAGACAAAAATCAGAGGATACAACTGACGATTTACTATAAAACCAGAAAAACGGCCAGCCTACTCATGAGAAACTCTCCAGACACGAAACAGAACGCTTTAAAAGAGACTAACGTCGTCTATGCCTTCAAATGCCCACTTGGGGACTGTAAGCTCCAAAAAACCCAGTATATAGGCAAGACAATAACATCTCTTTCTAGGCGTTTAACGATGCATAAACAACAGGGCTCCATTAAGGAACATATAATCTCTTCCCATAACCAAACCATCGCCAGAGAAATCCTAGTAAACAACACAGAAATCATCGATAGATACAGCGATAGCAGGCGGCTAGACGTTTGCGAGGCACTACACATCAAGAAGTCAACACCAGCAATCAACAGCCAATTATTGCACAACTATATTCTACCCACCTCAAGACTCCGCCCCAATATAGAAGCATCAAGAAATATGGACCAATAGGCTTTCTACAAACACTTCTATTCAATACCCATTGTTTCGTGTTCTGTCTTGTGTTGATACTTTTAATACCCTATTAATATCCTCTAATGCCACATCATCCTTCCCACCTTACTCAAAATGTAATGCCACATCACCCTTCCCACCTCACTCAAATGTAGATATAAAATCAGGGAAACGCAAGTTCTAATCAGTTGTGTATTTGTGAAGTCTTTGAAAATGTAATAAGTTTTACGAAACGCGCCCGTGTCGCGTCAGACTAGAAATAAAAATGAATTTTGGAGAAGTGATTTTTAATTTACCTCCAACAGTGAAGCATAATGTACGAAAGATTGAGAAAATTCGTGTTAGAATTATTAATCTTACTTTTTCGGTCATATTTAATAATATATATATATATATATATATATATATATATATATATATATATATATATATATATATATATATATATATATATATATATATATATATATATATATATATATATATATATATATATATATATATATATATATATATATATATATATATATATATATATATACCACAGGTACGTTGGTAACCAACGTACCTGTGGACGAGACAATCGGGATGATAGCCGACAGAGTGTATCGTGATCCAGCCTGTACTCCTCTTGACATACCAGAAAATATTCTAAGGAAACTACTCCAAGCTTGTACTAAAGAGGCACCCTTCTTGAGCCCGGATGGGCACATGTATAAGCAAGTAGATGGGGTCGCCATGGGTTCTCCCCTAGGTGTCCTGTTTGCAAACTTCTACATGGGTACCATCGAGCAAAAAGTCTTAGTCGACATGAACTTGAAACCGGCCATATACTGCAGGTATGTTGACGACATTTTTACACAGGTACCTGATGTCAGACATCTGCAGGAGCTGAAGGAGGCATTTGAGCAGAGTTCCGTGCTGAATTTCACTTACGAGATGGAAAAGGATGGGAAGCTGCCGTTTCTAGATGTAACAGTCATGAAAAAGAGCGGAGGTTTCCACACTGCAGTCTACACTAAGGAAACGAACATAGGAATGTGCCTAAATGCCAACAGCGACTGCCCAGACAGGTACAAGAGGAGTGTTGTTAACGCATATGTCGACCGTGCTCTCAGCCACAGCTCAGAATGGAAGCAAGTCGACGAAGAACTCTGTAGGGTAAGGCAGGTCCTAGTCAACAACGGCTTCTCAATGGATTCGTCGAAGACATCATCAGAAGGAAAGTGAAACGCCATGCAACCTCTGAAGAGACAACTAACACAACACCTATACCCACTATTAGACTATTTTACAGGAACTTCTTTTCCACAGCTCATAAAACGGAGGAAAGGGTCCTGAAAGATATTGTTAATAGAAACGTTATCCCTACAGACAAAAATCAGAGGATACAACTGACGATTTACTATAAAACCAGAAAAAGGCCAGCCTATTCATGAGAAACTCTCCAGACACAAAGCAGAACGCTTTAAAAGAGACCAACGTCGTCTATGCCTTCAAATGCCCTCTTGGGGACTGTAAGCTCCAAAAAACCCAGTATATAGGCAAGACAACAACATCTCTTTCTAGGCGTTTAACGATGCATAAGCAACAGGGGCTCCATTAAGGAACATATAATCTCTTCCCACAACCAAACCATCGCCAGAGAAATCCTAGTAAACTACACAGAAATCATCGATAGATACAGCGATAGCAGGCGGCTTGACGTTTGTGAGGCACTACACATTAAAAAGTCAACACCAGCAATCAACAGCCAATTAATGCACAACTATATTCTACCCACCTCAAGACTCCGCTCCAATATAGAAGCATCAACAAATATGGACCAATAGGCTTTCTACAATCACTTCTATTCAATACCCATTGTTTCGTGTTCTGTCTTGTGTTGATGAATTTAATACCCTATTAATACCACCTCACCCCATCCACCTCACTCAAATGTAGATATAAACAAATTGGAGATGTGTAAGTTCTATTCAGTTGTGTATGTGTAAACTAAAGTCTTTGAAAATGTAATAAGTTTTACGAAACGCGCTCAAGTGTCGCGTCAGACTAGAAATAAAAATGAATTTTGGAGAATTGATTTTTGAATTACCACCAACAGTGAAAGAAACGTACGAAAGATCGAGAAAATTCGTGTTAGAATTATTAATCTTACTTTTTCTGTCATATTTAATAATATATATATATATATATATATATATATATATATATATATATATATATATATATATATATATATATATATATATATATATATATATATATATATATATATATATATATATATATATATATATATAAAAGTTTGTGAGAGTACCACCTCTGGTGCCAATGTGGGGACCCATAGCCTCGGAGAAGAAAATAAAAAGTATTCAGAGGAGACCTTGTGGTTTCTCACTGAACACTAATATTATCTTCTCCTACCACCCCCATTCTTTTGTATGTACACATATATATTTACTTTATTTGAACTTTGTTACAAAAAAGGAGTTACATATGGGTTACAAAGATAGTTATCATAGGTTGTCGAGTTCCTCCAGCTCCTCAGATGGCGGGCAGGAACAGGATGCAGTGCGCATTTCCCCTCTGTATCGCCACACTGAGGCGCTGGAAAAGAAAGCTTGCAGCTTTTGGGTCCCTTGTTGTTTCAATGAGCCTAGAACCCAGTTCCTTCAAAAAACTGGTAGCACTTTAACCCCAGGCGCCGAGTGTCTCAGAAGCAATGGGGACAAAATTGTAGTGGTGATCCAGTTCTCTATACTTACGGGATTTGGCTGCTTCCCTGTGGGTGGCAGCGCCACCTGGTTGTGCATATATATATATATCTATATATATATATATATATATATATATATATATATATATATATATATATATATATATATATATATATATATTATATATATATATATATATATATATATATATATATATATATATATATATATACATATATATATATATATATATATATATATATATATATATATATATATATATGCGAACAAGCCTGAATGGTCCCCAGGACAATATGCAACTGAAAACTCACACCCCAGAAGTAACTAGAACCCATACTCCCAGATGCCACGCAACTGGTATGTACAAGACGCCTTAATCCACTTGACCATCACGACCGGACATAATGAGGTGATAGCCGAGGCTATTTGAACCACCCCACCGCCGGCACTCGGATAGTAATCTTGGGCATAGCATTTTACCAAATCACCTCATTCTTTGGGGCACACGTGAGGAACACAAATGCTAACAAGCCTGAATGGTCCCCAGGACAATATGCAACTGAAAACTCACACCCCAGAAGTGACTCGAACCCATACTCCCAGATGCCACGCAACTGGTATGTACAAGACGCCTTAATCCACTTGACCATCACGACCGGACATAATGAGGTGATAGCCGAGGCTATTTGAACCACCCCACCGCCGGCACTCGGATAGTAATCTTGGGCATAGCATTTTACCAAATCACCTCATTCTTTGGGGCACACCTCATTCAGGCTTGTTCGCATTTGTGTTCCTCACGTGTGCCCCAAAGAATGAGGTGATTTGGTAAAATGCTATGCCCAAGATTACTATCCGAGTGCCGGCGGTGGGGTGGTTCAAATAGCCTCGGCTATCACCTCATTATGTCCGGTCGTGATGGTCAAGTGGATTAAGGCGTCTTGTACATACCAGTTGCGTGGCATCTGGGAGTATGGGTTCGAGTCACTTCTGGGGTGTGAGTTTTCAGTTGCATATTGTCCTGGGGACCATTCAGGCTTGTTCGCATTTGTGTTCCTCACGTGTGCCCCAAAGAATGAGGTGATTTGGTAAAATGCTATGCCCAAGATTACTATCCGAGTGCCGGCGGTGGGGTGGTTCAAATAGCCTCGGCTATCACCTCATTATGTCCGGTCGTGATGGTCAAGTGGATTAAGGCGTCTTGTACATACCAGTTGCGTGGCATCTGGGAGTATGGGTTCGAGTCACTTCTGGGGTGTGAGTTTTCAGTTGCATATTGTCCTGGGGACCATTCAGGCTTGTTCGCATTTGTGTTCCTCACGTGTGCCCCAAAGAATGAGGTGATTTGGTAAAATGCTATGCCCAAGATTACTATCCGAGTGCTGGCGGTGGGGTGGTTCAAATAGCCTCGGCTATCACCTCATTATGTCCGGTCGTGATGGTCAAGTGGATTAAGGCGTCTTGTACATACCAGTTGCGTGGCATCTGGGAGTATGGGTTCGAGTCACTTCTGGGGTGTGAGTTTTCAGTTATATATATATATATATATATATATATATATATATATATATATATATATATTTATATATATATATATATATATATATATATATATATATATATATATATGTCGTACCTAGTAGCCAGAACTCACTTCTCAGCCTACTATTCAAGGCCCGATTTGCCTAATAAGCCAAGTTTTCCTGAATTAATATATTTACTATAATTTTTTTCTTATGAAATGATAAAGCAACCCTTTTCTCTATGTATGAGGTCAATTTTTTTTTATTGGAGTTAAAATTAACGTAGATATATGACCGAACCTAACCAACCCTACCTAACCTAACCTAACCTATATTTATAGGTAAGGTTAGGTTAGGTAGCCAAAAAAAGCTAGGTTAGGTTAGGTTAGGTAGGTTAGGTAGACGAAAAAACATTAATTCATGAAAACTTGGCTTATTAGGCAAATCGGGCCTTGAATAGTAGGCTGAGAAGTGCGTTCTGGCTATTAGGTACGACATATATATATATATATATATATATATATATATATGTCGTACCTAGTAGCCAGAACTCACTTCTCAGCCTACTATTCAAGGCCCAATTTGCCTAATAAGCCAAGTTTTCCTGAATTAATATATTTACTATAATTTTTTTCTTATGAAATGATAAAGCAACCCTTTTCTCTATGTATGAGGTCAATTTTTTTTATTGGAGTTAAAATTAACGTAGATATATGACCGAACCTAACCAACCCTACCTAACCTAACCTAACCTATATTTATAGGTAAGGTTAGGTTAGGTAGCCAAAAAAAGCTAGGTTAGGTTAGGTTAGGTAGGTTAGGTAGACGAAAAAACATTAATTCATGAAAACTTGGCTTATTATGCAAATCGGGCCTTGAATAGTAGGCTGAGAAGTGCGTTCTGGCTATTAGGTACGACATATATATATATATATATTTATATATATATATATATATATATATATATATATATATATATATATATATATCACTTAAGAACTCTGTGACGCAACCAGAGTTCACCAGCGATTGAATAAGCAGTGGCTGGTGGAGTGGTTATGGTGCCGTCTACACCAGGGGGAGAGTCCTGGTAATGCAACTTCTAACCCTGGTCAGGTCTTATAGTTCTTATGTTATTATGTGACTGTTGATGGCTGGTTGATGACTGCAGTGTGACTCATATTGGAAAATTGTATCACCTTCTACTTGATGAACACAACAAAGCTAATGAAATAAAATGAAGAAAGTTATTATGGAATGATAGCGATAAACTCTGTACAGCAAATTGATGTAAATATTTATTGTAAAATGTTAAAAAATAATTCAGACATCATTGTGAAATATTTAAAATAATGATAAGAGAAAATCCTTCACACTTTACAGTTTGCTGGTGTATATTATTCCGGAATATTGCACATATTTCATTAAAATATTTATTGCAGAGTGACCAAGTTAATAATTAAATCCCGAAATAGAATGTGATTTTATTTGATTTTGAAAGACAAAGTATATGTAGAATTTAAAAAAAAATATTCAAATTTTCAAAGAGAGTGACAGTCATGAAAAATAATTTGCTAATAAAATCCCCAAGTAAATAATAATTCGTACCAATAGTTTAATTTTTAATTATTGTAAAAAAGTAGAGAAGCAACGTTTCCCTTTCTATAACAGAGTAGAAAAAATACTATTTCTGTTAACACACAGCTAAGTGTAATTCTGTGTATTTATTCACAAATCTATTACACAAAAACTTCTGGAATCCCTGCCTTAAATTAGTAAATATTTTAAATTTACCATTAACAAAAAGCCAGAGAGAAATCGTATAGGAGTTTGCTGATAGACTTCTTTGATATTTTTATATAATAAGACAATTAATTAATTAGAACACATTTAAGCTACTCACACAAAGTGAATTTCGGCGGAAACGTTGCCAATAGCCAGGGCCGTGTTTACAGTGTAAGCCTTCCTGTGTTTCTGTAGAAGTTCCTGGTAGGTCTGCGGGAAAGCCTCTATGAGAAGCCCCGTCCAGTTGCGGTTTCTCTCGAAAAAACAAAGTGTTGCTAAGGAACTCTCCGTCCACTGCGCCAACCTCCACGAAGAATCCACCTGTCTGTACAACAACAGTATTAGTTACGGGCTCCTAACAGCTGAGTGAACAGCGCTTCAGATTCGTAGTCCTGAGGTTCAGGGTTCGATTCGGTGGAGGCGGAGACAAATGGGCAAAATGTTTCTTTCACCCTGATGCCCCTGTTACCTAGCAGTAAATAGGTACCTGGGAGTTAGACAGCTGCTACAGGCTGCTTCCTGGGGGGTGTGTAACAAAAAGGAGGCCTGGCCGAGGACCGGGCCGCGGGGATGCTAAGCCCCGAAATCATCTCAAGGACGACAGCACAAAATCCAACATTTTCAGATTTAAGAGCTCAGGTTACAGGTACTAATACAGTATGATGCTGAACATTGTCATAAATTATAGTTACATGTATAGGGAGATACTAAACACTGTCAATGTTTTAGTTATAATGGAAGTGGTATGTTAAGTACTGTCATAACATTAGTTACCTGTACAGTATGATGCCAAACACTGCAATAATAATTGTTACAGTTATAAAGGGATACCAAACACAATCAGATGGGTCACACCTTCCCCCATTTAAACCACCAAGGCTACAAAAGATACCCCAGTTACATTAATAGAGGACCCACTTATGACGCGTCTTATGTATATAGAGTAGGATAAAAAAAAATAAAAGTGTCGGGGACGACCTCTTCCTTGTCCGGTCTGCGTGCCTGAAATCTCTGCCGTCCAGGAACAAGGGCTTCTGCTCAGCACTCCACACAAATACCTCACAAACAAGTAAGGTCGTCTCTTTGGGTCTCTCTTAAGGAGACTTTGGGGAGTCTCCTTAAGCTGCCAAATGCCTGTGGTGCTAGGCTACATTCTCCTGCTCAAATCTTACCAGTTAAATGAATACCCTGGCCTTATCTTACGTAGTTATGGTCACTGTAGGAATGGACGTCACTCAGGACATGGAGACACAACCAGGCGTCTCTCCGCACTCGACAGTGTCAAGTATCTCACTCTCAAAAGGTTGTTTCACATCATTGTAAGAAATTGTTTTCCACAGTTGGTGTGTATGTGTTATGTTATTTGTTCAACTCTGGTTGCTAGGCAAGTAATCAGATAGAACATGGAGAACGGAAACATGCTAGCATAAAAAATATGAAATTTAATGATAAAATAAACTCTGTACACTCGGGAATTACAACCATCCCCCCCCCTCCAAAAAGTTGCAACTAATTCTTTAATCCAGGTCATGTCCCGCAACAACTGAGTTCCACTCTTCCATTCTCACACTAATTCCGGGTGTTATACTACTCCACACACTTGGGGCTAAACACTTAAGCCTACCCTACAGGCGACCAGACATCAGAGTCAATAATTCTCGCCTTTGTAGTCTCCGTGGTGTAGTGGTAAGACACTCACCTGGCGTTCCGCGAACGCTTTGTCGTGGGTTCGTATCCTGGCCGGGGAGGATTTACTGGCGCAAATCCTTAACTGTAGCCTCTGTTTAACTTAACAGTTAAATATGTACTTGGTTGTAAAAACGATTATCATGGGGTTGGTATTCCTAGGACTTGCCCGAAACGCTAAGCGTACTAGTGGCGGTACAAGAATGTAACAACTATGTATACATCTAAACAAAAAATAGTGTACAGTGGCCCTTCACACAGGCTCACTAGCTTCAGCTACCACACCACATTGCTCACTCTCCCTAAATAATTGGCTGCAATACGCTCAGACGTTCCACGGCCTCACTTCTTATTGATTCTGGCCACAGAGAAGTAGGCGTTCCACAATCTTTACTCCAGTGCTGTCTCTTATAGACTGTAGAACCACTCAGGCAACAAAACTTCACTTGGTCTTCACTGCTGATTTTACTGTTGTCACTGCTGGTAACATTAGCATCAGAAACCTCACACAGATACAGAAGGCTGCTAAGAAAACCGCCCCCCCTTACAATTAATCTTTCTGCCCAGCCGTTACGTTTGAATTGTTGGCCCTGGACGAGTAATAAACTTTTGACTTTTACTCCTCTTCCGACTAGTTACGTGTGCTTACCAATCTCTTCCACAGAGATTTACTAGGTGGCTCCGTTCGTACACCGTCGTCTCTCAACCTGTAGACTCTAGACACGCAAAATTACCAGAACATTTAGTGCTGATATATGTTATGGCCTCCCAGTCCGAATTCCTTTGATATATTGCTATCTCGCTGGGCTGCAGTGCATCATTCCAGTGCCAATGTGACTCAAGTCTCTCCCGATTGGTTAATACCTGTTGCAACCAACCAATTATCTGCCCTTATCACATCCGGGATATTTGGAGCCCTCGCATGACTTCGTTAGTGCCAAACTCGCTCCCTTGTAATGACATTTCCCCAACCATCATAATGGATATTGGTGACTGGGCTTTCCACCCAAATTCGTTTGTTTAACCTTTATCAAAAAAAGGTATTCTGCCACATTGCAAATTTAACTAAACAATCCTTGAGCAATCTTACATATATAGAAGTGGGTTAGAAGACTCCTGACAGGCAGAAGAGGTTTGCTCCGGAGACGGGAACCATAACACAGAATACTAGTTAAGGAGTGATGCTAAACACTGTCATACCATAAGTTATAGGTACAGTATAGCGCAAGGCACTGCTATAGCATTAATTATAGGTACGGTATGAGGCAAAGCACCGCTATAGCATTAGTTATAGGTACGGTATGATGCAAAGCACTGCTATAGCATTAGTTATAGGTACAGTATAGCACAAAGCATTCCTATAGCATTAGTTACAGGTACGGTATGGGGCAAATTACTGTCACACAGGTATAGTGTGATGATCAACACTCAGGGACTCGCTGCCGGCGCCATTGCTAATTGGCCGCACATGGAACAAACAACGTTGTTGATTAACTGATGTCCAGCTGACTGATATTCTGCACAACTCAGTACGCAGGCGACCCAAACTGTCGTACCGCACACGTCGCTCATGACAGTTTTTTTGTGAGGATCGTATCACTGACCTGGTCATTGAGAGTTCTACCCTGATGGGCGAGGAGATACCCTGAGGGTTGTTACCAATCGTACGTCACGAGTCTAGCCCTAGCTTCGGTAGGGGAAGGACGTGGTGAATCGGCGCTCCGGCTGTTGGTGGTGTTTACCAATTTGGCCGGTTGAGAGCGGGTGTGTCTCTGCCTGCCTGTGCTGACGTGGAGTTAACGATGGGGGTCCCCCTCCCCCCTGTACTGCGGGGTCAGTCTGTGGGCCTCGAATTTTCCGGCCGGGCTGGGTACCGAGAGATAGCGCTGGTGTGTGAATTGCTTCATGTCCCTGTGATAAACATTTATGGGGTCGAGCTGGTGACAGCTCAGTCGAGCGATATTAAAGTTTACCGAGGAATTGGCATATCGCGACTTTCTCCGTCGTTACGAGGGGCGGATATTGCCCCTGCCGGATGGTGCGGGCACTGTGTCACTATCTGATCGGAGTGGTGCCCTCACGTATGTCAGTGTGCATGGGGCTCCCTTGGAGTTTCCAGAGAGTCTGCTACAGCGGTACTTCGGCCGGTATGGCGCAGTGGTTAGTGTGCGGGTGAACGTGGTGTCTTCCAGTCAACTTAAGGGTGTGAGGACCAACATTCGCACCCTGGGCATGAGGCTCCGGGAAGATATTCCGTCCTCTGTGTGGCTTATGGGCTACAACGTTCGGGTGTTTTAGCCCGCCAGCCGTGGACGTGTTATCGTTGTGGCCTCTTGGGCCATCAGGCTGCTGACTGTTCTGCGCCTGTCATTGCACCCGTGAACCTCTTCAGTGAGGAGGATTTTCCACCGCTTCCTGTGGAGGAGGATTCAGTGGATGTGGACGTCTCTTCAGCCGCGGATGTGCCCCGTGTATCGCCTGTTGTGCCGCCTGGTGCGCCCCCAGTTGTTGTCGCCTCTCCTCAAGAGGTTGTGGCGTCGCAGGGTGATCGTCCGGCTCCGACTAGTGTCCCTGGGGTTCTTCAGACTGCCTGCTGCTCGATTCCCCCATCTTCCAGTTCGTCCTCTGCTGCGTCTGACCCTGTCCCTGCACCCTTGCCAGCTGTTCCGGCTTTGCTGGGTGATGGGGTGGATCCGGCGCTTCCTCCTGTGCCTGGTCTGGTGCCCCATGTGGTTGAGGATGCTGCCGTTCTGCGGCGTGCGTCGGTTCGCCCTGCTTGTGTTGCGCGTGTCTCTGAGTCGGCCTCCGGGTCTGATGATGTGCGGCCAGAGCCTAAGCGTTCCCGGCTTTCGTCTTCAGCTTGGGCTGACGTTGGCGATTTCGACGCTTGTGGATCTGCCGGCGACGGAGGGGTGGCTCCGGTTGCGATGCAGCAGACTATGGTGGTGGTGGAGGTGCATTTGCCTGAGGGTGCCAGTGACGGTGTTTCGGCCTTCACTTCAGATTTGGTGTCTGCGGTTCCTGCTTCGGGTGCGTCGCCTGCCTCGGATGGCTCCGGTTCTTCGTGGGGGGTGGTTTCTCCTGCTGAGGTTCGCGGTGAGCGGGGTGGCCTGGTGATGGTGTTGAAAAAGACTGCTCGCTCTGGGGGTTCTGTAACCCCTTCCTCGGTCCCCGTTTCATCGACTGCGGTCTCGACGCCTCTTTCATCTCCGGCCATCTCTTCAGTGTCTCCTGCGGTCTCGGTTGGGACGTTACCATCTCGTTGCTTGTCCCCTGCTCCTGTGCGTACGGCGACGCGGCCGTCCCGACAGCCCTCGTACGCTTCATCGGTGTCATCTGCTACCTCGAAGGACGTGGTTTGCGCTCCCCAGCCTCGTTATGCGACTTGCGTCGGTGACCTTCAGGAGTGGCCGTTTCCACCTGATCTGGAGGTTCCCGAGTTTATGTTGGGCCCACGGCGGCAGGGGGATCGCCCCCCCACCGACTTGGAGTATTTGATTTGGGAGGCCTATAAGCGACGGTATCCTTGGGATTCGTTCCCTGATAAATATCTTCCTGTCTCTGAGATAAGTATTCCTCGCTCATGATTCCTTTGTGTATTGTGGTGCATGGTTGTGGGGTGCGGGTTGGGTGTGTGTGTGTGTGGGGTGGGGCAGGTTTGTTTCCCGGTTCCTGCGTGCTCTGGTTTGTGGTTGTGGGTTTGTGTGGCTTGTGTGTGTGTCCGGTTCCTGTGCGGTCCGGGGATTGATTGGCGAGTGTCTGGTTGTGGATGTCGTGTGCTTATGTTGTGCTTTGTGGTTCTATGTTTTTTTATGTTGCTGCTTGTGCACTGTTTGTGTCGTGTTGAGTGCCCTTCAGGCTGTTGGCGTGACCTGGTCTGGGTTTATGCTTTTTGTCGAGTTTTACCATTGTGCTTTTCTTTGTTTGTTGTATATTTGTTCCTTTCTAGTTGTTATATTTATTGTTATTATTATTATTGTTATTGTTATTATTGTTATTATTATTTTTATTGTTATTGTTATTATAATTATTTTCGTTTTGTGTTGGTGCCTCTCCGTGTGGGTTTGAGGTGCTGATAGCCTTGTTCTGAATATTTCATATTTTGGTGTGTTATTTCTGCATTGTATTCCACTGTGTTTTAACTTGCTTGTTGTGATTTGTTTGTAATTAGTATTGTTTTGTGGTCGGCCCTTCTGGTCGGCGTTTTTGTGTTTAGTACATTTGTTCCTTTATGTTTTTGCACGTTTGTGCTTTGTTATTTTGGTCTGTTCTATGTTATTGTTTACTTTTATTGTACGTATAAGCATGCTTGCCTGTAAAAATAAATATAAAAAAATCGTACGTCACGGCTCGAAACCCTGACAACAGCAAGACCTTAAATGTCTAGGGCAAACTACAAACTGCTGTTCTTTATAGCGGGTCACCAGTGTAACCACGTGATTGGCACAGGTAAAGAATTAAAAGTATTTCTCCCTTAGGACTGAAGAAATATACATATAAAGTTTTAATATATATTAACAATATATATGCTCAATATTATATAAATTACAGATGGACAAGATCAATTATAAAGCAAAATCAAAAGTACTGTCTCTCCTATAATATAATTATGGCAAAACACAAATGCTAACAGACTTATCTCCCAAAGATGTTATCCCTCCTGGTCCATGATAGCTACTGACTTAAAACGCGACAGGAGTCAAAATCATTGCTTCTGCCCTGCGAAAAATTGCCAAACTTACAGAGTATTAATTTAACTTACATGGAGCAATATATTGTGACAAGAGTAATCTTAAACTAACTAAGGTAATGCTCAGATACACATGCATAACAGAGGTAATGTAATTATTAATACATGCAGCAATTAAAATAAAACAATAGAGGGAAATGTTGGCACTCCCACCAGCAACTACCTCTCTCACGGACACTTGCCGCCTAATGTTCAAACAATTACAGAATCACATACTGTTACCCGCTTATGATCATTACAAACCACTTTTCCCATGGGATCAGCCGTGAGCTAACAAAGAAAAAACCAACCGTTCCCATGGTTGGTAAGTTGGGCCTATTCCAATATACAATGAAATATATAACACATAACTTGCATACAATTAAAGAATGTTTATATGTACATACATGTAATCATATTACGCAAAGCATATATAAGTAAAAATTAATTTATTTAATTACGTATCTTATAAAGATACGTAACACGGGTATCGTCACAAGGGGGGCACCATAGAAGGTGTACTGAGCCTTACAGAGAAAGGTAGACCAAACTGCTCAATTAGGTGCTAGGTCACAAGTTTCCGTGGTGTAGTAGCCTGGCGTTCCACGAGCACTTTGTCATGGGTTCGTATCCTGGCCAGGGAGGATTTACCGGGAGCAAATTCTTAACTGTAGCCTCTGTTTAACTCAAAAGTAAAATGAGTACTTGGTTTTAAAAACGATTCTTCGCGGCGGGGGATCGTATTCCAGGGACCTGCCCGAAACGCTACACGTACTAGTGGCTGTACAAGAATGTAACAACTCTTGTATATATCGCAAAAAAAGGTATCCTTGATTGCACTTGAAGGAATCATTTTACGACCTCCATTGGAGAGGAATGAATTTCTCCAGGCCTAGGAGTGCCTCAGGCATTAGGAAAGGCAGTGAATCGGTCCTCACTACATGGAGACGTCAAAGTGAAAGAAGCAATGGGGGCAGCTTTCAGACGAGGAGGGATAGTGGACCGAGGTGCAGCAGGCACCGAAGAAAACTGCTATCGAGGCTTCACCACTTGCTTCTACCAGCAAGACAGCAGACATAATGGTCCTAGAGAGGACAGCACCAGTCACACACCAGCCAGTGTCAGACAATACTTCTCTGTCCACAGCCCAGCCACAGGACAACATTATGAGACAGGAGAGGACACCAGACAGCGTCAGACTCTGCACATCTTTTAAAATTCAAGATAATGCAGACAGACCACAGCATATGGAGTAGTAACGGCAATAGAAAAGGAACAACCAGAGCTCAAACTTTCCATTACAGTCAACCTGAAAGGAGAAATAATAATGACACCACAAGACCAAGAGACTGAAAATTACTTAGAAAAAGTAGGAGTCCTGCAAGGGATACCTGAATGCTTGGAAAAGCTGGACCCTTCAGAAAGACGCACACGAGTCGTGCTTTTGGGATACCCAATCGACTTTCCCCTGGATCCAGTACTAGAACACAAGCAAATCCTGAATGCGGAACGATGCCGCACAAAAGGCTGTATAGCCAAGCACAAGGAAAACCAGGCCACAACAGCCAAATGTCCAAATTGTGGAGGCAAACATCATGCCTGGAGCACAACCTGCTCTGCAAAGAAAAAGTGCAGACATCTCAGACCAGGATAAACACACAGACCAGCACCACATACACCAACACCAACGTCTGGAACACTCGTGTACAGCCACAACACATACCCACCCTCAGAGAACAAAATTTCCCGAATCTATCAATTCCAAATCAGAAAATTCACAAAAATGATGCAGAAATACAACAAAAGCAAAAAAGCAAAAAGTAATCACTTTTGGAAACAGCACAACAAATTTACAGTTTTACTGAGGTCCAGCTGAAAAATATCGTGAAGATCATGGCAGAGACCATTATCTGCGTCTACAGACTGATGCAGAACGCCTCACATCAACAGACTAAAGAAATCACTTGTGTAATAATGGACAAGATCGTGCAGCAGACCACAGTTACACAAGAAATATTCAGTCTAAGACAAGACTGGAGCACAAGAGGACAAACAACGCAACATGGACATACAGACTACCAACAACACTCGGATAGTCAAGACACCAGAACATCAACATTCACAAAAGCAACTGCAAGAAGCAGTGACCACCCAAGATCAACAGAGTCTTACAACACAAGAGACAGACAACAACAGCCAATGCAGTCTGATATGCAACAACACCAACAAAGACGCATTGAACAGCAGAGATGCACAGGTTCCAACAACACAAGATGCAGGCATGAACAATCAATGCAGCCCAATATGCAGCAACATCAACAACGAATACTGGATAGCAGAGATGTACAGATTCGGACAGCACAAGAAACCGCCCCGAGCAATCAATGCAGTCCGACATGCAGCAATACCAACAGCAAAGCGATGGACCACAGTTATGCACAGATTCCAACAATGCAAGGAATGACCATGAGCAATCAGTGCAGTCCAATTTGCAGCGAGACGACATTGCGAGGTGGAGAATATTGACGTCGATTCCGAAGAGGAGTTCTACTAGAACAGGCAACACCAACCGAAACCGTCGTCTGGCCATTACGAATACTGCAGTGGAACATACAAGGTCTTGCAAATAAAAACCACATTCTTCAGGAGGCTGCAATCAGCACGAAAGCAGATATAATCGTGTTGAAAGAAACTCTTTTCCCAGCCACGAAATCCTTCAGATTAGCTGGATATCAGCACTATGTTATACCGTATGAGCAGGGGAGACAAAGAGGGCTAAAGACCCTAGTCAGGAACACCATACCCAGCAAGAAAATAGACCCAGTTTCATGCGGGGATGGAGTAGTAGTATTAGCAGTAACAGTGAATATGGCTAATATTGAGCTCCTCATATACAACGTTTACAAGCCCCCTAGACGTAAATAAGAAGCAGAGGTAGTGCTTGCCTTGGCCACGCAGGAAAATGTAATTATTGCTAGGAATTTTAATGATCATCATTAAGAGTTAGGTGCGACTGGGCTAGCCAATGCAGATGGGCGCCATTTAGCTGCAGCTCTGCGAGAAGTACCTGAAAGTACACTTCTTAACACTGGGGAACCCACTCACATTCAAGGAGGTTCCCTTGATCTTACATTAATCTCAACAGCCCTCAAGCATCATGCGATGTGGGAAGTAGACCCGGTGATCACCAGTGACCACTATGCTACTGTCACAACACTGAACATTGAACGACCTCCTACACCACCTGCACAACCTAAGTGGAATTTAAAAAAGGCCAATTGGAATATATACCAGGAGGAACTTGAAAAATGGTATGCAACACACACGCCACCTGAGGATTTAAACATACACTAGACGAATCTCCAGGAAGCCATTGCAGTTGCTGCAGACAAAGCTATTCCAATCCCAGGTAACACAAAACGAAAGTGTCATGTTCATAGCAACCACACCATCCGTTTGTATGCGCTGCAGTTTCATACGCCAGAGAGTATGTAAACAACTGGGTGCGTGCAGGACGCCCACGGGAGACATCTCCCATCACGCAGGGTGCAGTCGCACCTCCACAGATCTCCAGTATCATCTATTGATACTGGTAATTGCTCAAAAGAGCCACCACTTACCGGCTATTCATGCCCGTGCCATGAATAGCCGGACGAGCGGACGTCTGGACACCTCCTCCGCTAGATTAGGTTCTGTTTTCGCGTTTTGGATTTGATACTGCCGTTTGGCATCCCTATTCAACGGTCCACTTGTACGACGCCTGGCGCACATATGGCCTTGGGTCACGAGATTGTTTATATTTTTTTTTTTTTTACGTGTTATGACTGGTTCTCCCGGTGGAGTGACGGTGTTCGGCGCCGGCTTGGCCGAGAGGCGCCTGGGGTTGGCCGGTCTTGGTGGGCTCCAGGTGTGCCCTCAGTCGTGGTGGGTGGCCGGCTGCTGCTCTGCCTTGGGCACAGGATGACTTTTGCGTTTTAGCTGGGGGCCGAGATTTTGGTTTCGCTGTGTGTTCTCGGTATGGGGGCGGGGCTAGTGCTTGTCACTCTGAGGGACTCCTGGGGCTCCCCAATCATCTGCCTGTCTGCGTTTCTTTTCCTCAAGGCATATTAGTTTCCGGTGATTGCTGTCACTCGTTTCGCGATTAGGCTTGGCCTTTCACCTTTTTGGGCTTCGCGATTAATCCTTCCTGGGTACGTCACGGCGCATCCGATCCCACAATCGTCGTCGCCTTTAAACAACAATAACAACACGCTTGGATGCTGCTAGTCATGTAACATTATAAGTAAACGTCAGTAACCAATCAATGGCTTTATATCAACCCTGCCACCAAGACTTCCTCAGCAACACAACACATCACTGGCGACGAGGATGAACAGTGAACGTAGGTATTCACCCAGCTGTAAACACAAGAAACATGCTGTCTCGCCCCCGGAGGAGAAACCGTGCTGTCTGTGAGCACCATACCAATGCTGTGGGTTACCTATGCTGTGTGCAGACCAATGCTGTGTGCTAACCATGATGCATAGTACTGGTAAACTGTGTGCTAGGGAAGCAATGTGCTGACTGAAACTGTGCTGAGAAAGCTGCGTGATATCTACCGATGCTGTACTCACCTAGTTGTGCTTGCGGGGGTTGAGCTTTGGCTCTTTGGTCCCACCTCTCAACCGTCAATCTACTAGTGTACAGATCCCTGAGCTTCTCAAGATCTATCATACCTACATTTGAAACTGTGCATGGAGTCAGCCTCCACCACATCACTTCCTAGTGCATTCCATTTACTAACTAATCTGACACTGACTAAATTCTTTCTAATGACTTTCTTTCCTCGTAACTCATGCCTCTTAGTTATGGGACTAGTCTAGTGGCATACCTCTGATCTTTTTCCTGCTTCGTCTTGTGTTAAACAAGGTTCGGGCTCCATGCTGGGTCCGCATACTCCAGGATTGGCCTTACATACGTGGCATACAAGGTTCTGAAAGATTCCTTTCACAGGTTTCTGAAGGCTGTTCTGATGTTAGCCAGCCTCGCATACGCCGTCGATGTTATTCTTTTGATGTGGGCTACTGGAGACAGATTTGGTGTGATATCACCTCTTAGCTCTTTCTCTCTGTCCGTTTCGTGAAGGACTTCATTCCCCCATTCGGTATCCAGTGACTGGCCTCCTATTTCCTCCCTCTAGTTTCATTACCTTACACTTACTTGAGTTGAACTTTAGTAGCCATTTGTTTGACCATTTCTTCAGTTTGTCTATGTCATCTTGTAGCCTCATGGTATCTTCCTGTCTTAATTCTCCTCATAATTTTTACATCATCAGCATACATTGAGAGGAACGAGTCTAGTCCCTCTGGAAAATCGAATTCATATATCAGGAAGTATATAGGTCCAAAGGGGCGGGACTCCACTGGTGATGCCTCGCCACTCTAAGACCTCACTTCTCACAGTGACTCTGTTTTCTGTTGCTTAGGTACTCCCTTATCCAGTGGAGTACCTTCCCTTTCACTCCTGCCTGCGTCTTAAGTTTGTGCACCAGTCTCTTATATGGTACTGTGTCAAAGGCTGTCTGGCAATCCAAAAATATGCAGTCTGCCCATTCCTCTTTCTTGCCTGATTTTTGTTGCCTGGTCATAGAATTCAGTCAATCCTGTGAGGCATGATCTTCCATCCCTGAACCCATACTGATGTTGTGATACAAAGTTCTTCCGCTCCAGATGTTCCACTAGCGTTTTTCGTACAATCTTCTCCATCACCTTGCATGGTATGCAAGTTAGTGCCACTGGCCTGAAGTTTAGTGCCTCCTGTCTATCACCCTTCTAGAATATCGGGAATACATTGGCCGTCTTCCAAATTTTTGGCAGTTAACCTGTCACCAGTGATTTGTTATACACCGTGGCGAGTGGCTGGCACAGAGTTTCTGCCTTTTCCTTCAGTACAAGGTGAGAGTTCAATATGCTGATGCTGTGTACACAACTGATGTTTTGTGTTCAAAACGACGCTCTGTGCTACACAATTCTTCATGCTGATCAAGCTGTGAACTGTCTGCTGTTTTGACAGTACTGAAAACTCATAAAACAATATTGCTGACAACTGATGTGTAGGTGTGAGTTAGAACAACACCTCATGTACACAAGGCTAGGTAAGAGGTGTTGTGACCCCAGGTAACCTGAAGAGCGTGTCAACCTCAATGAGAGTTATTCGGCGATCTGGACCTGATTGAGAGATCAGAGGAAGTATAAATATATAGATATATATTCAATACTTGACAAATATCAGTGAATAGTTTAAAATCATGAGCAGAGGATGAACATGTAAATAAGTGACATGACATGAGATGTTGATACTTTGTTGACATGATGTGAGGCTCGGATGGACATCTCGACCTAACTTGAGCAACAGAGGTCGTGAGAGAGGGTTGTATTGGGTATGAGCTCCTAGCAAAAGAGGACCCCCCCCTAGTTGTGTAATCAAGCAGGAGTTTATGTGTGAAGCCTGAGGACGACTTAAAGTGCTCAAGTCAGGACTAGAAGAAGCCTTGTGAGGCAGTAATGTAGAGATTTTGTGGGCGACCTGTGTGGGCGCCATTGTGAGGACCAGGACCTGAGCGTCCTCGAGACATAAAGTCTGTGGTAAGCTAATATAACAGTTGTTGCAGTGGTCGCCTGTGTTTGATCATGTGCCCAGCGATCATGGCAAGTGTTTATGTATATAGTATAGGTATTTTATTAAGGCAGTAAGCTGAAATAAGAGAGTAAGAGATAGGAGAACATATTGGAGGGAGGAGTGATACGTCCTCCCTCGACGAAGGTCAGTGGATGACTGAGGAGGGGAACCTCCCGGCTGGCAGAGGCAGCCAGCAGCATGTCTGGACACGTCGAAGATAGACTAGCCCAGGGCGGGGGAGTACTGTCATGGCGACGTGTTAGAGTTTAAAGAGATGTTGGATGGAGGAGTTTTACTTTTTGTGAATACATTTAATTATGTTTTAGTAGGGAAACATTTTTATTGGCATGGTAACGGAATTGTAGGTTTGTTTGGGAAGAAATTAATGGAACTACGAGGCTGGAGGTGTGTATGCTAAAATCTGTGGGAGAGCAGAACTCTATAGTGAGGAGTTGACCTGAAGTGGTGTATGGGAGCAGTGAAGAAGAGTTTCACTTGTTTATTTATTTTATTTATTTATTTATTTATTTATTTATGCATATACAAGAATGTACATAAGGAATGTGAGGATACAAATATGGTAATTACAGTCTTGTAAAGCCACTAGCACGCGCAGCGTTTCGGGCAGGTCCTTAATCTAAGAAAATTTTAAGGAGGTAAATACTTGCAAAATTTATAGACAAAAAAATGATAACAGATTACATGGAATGAAAAAAAAAAGATGAGAGAAAATTATAGGTACAGTATATTAAAGCACATAGATAGCTATGATTGATTGCAATGACAGCTTAAAATGGTAGTTGACAACAAATTGGTAGGCACAATACAGCAGAAACAATATAAGATTGATTGCAATGACAGCTTGAATGGTAGTTGACAAAAATTGGTAGTCACAATACAGCATATGGCTAGCACATAAAAGAAGACAGCAATGAACACAATGATAAGGTTGTTTGATATTACATAAAAATTAGGAGATTGGGTACCACTAGGTACAGAGCAAATTTAAAGCTCAGTGTAGGAAACTAAATAGATGAAGTTAGGTACTTTTTGGTTTTGCTTTTAAATAAGGCAAGAGTTTTACAGTTTTTCAATTCACTAGGGAGTGAGTTCCATAGACTAGGTCCCTTAATTTGCATAGAGTGTTTACACAGATTAAGTTTGACCCTGGGGATATCAAAGAGATATTTATTTCTGGTGTGGTGATAATGGGTCCTATTACATCTGTCCAGGGAAAGTTTCAGAGCATGGTTTGCATTTAAGAACAGGGTTTTGTAAATGTAGTTGACACAAGAGAATGTGTGGAGGGAGTTAATATTTAGCAAGTTTAGAGATTTAAACAAGGGAGCTGAGTGTTGTCTGAAAGCAGAGTTAGTTATTATTCTGATAGCAGATTTTTGCTGTGTGATGATGGGCTTAAGGTGGTTTGCAGTGGTAGACCCCCATGCACAGATACCATAATTAAGATAGGGGTAGATTAGTGCATAATATAGTGAGAGGAGAGCAGAGTTAGGAACATAATATCTGATTTTGGAGAGTATACCAACTGTCTTAGAGACTTTCTTAGTTATGTGTTGAATGTGGGTGCTGAAGTTGAGTCTCTTGTCTAGGAATAGGCCAAGAAACTTGCCATCATTTTTATTACTGATGTTAATGTTGTCTATCTGTAGCTGAATTGCATTTGATGATTTGCTTCCAAATAAGATGTAGTAAGTCTTTTCGATGTTTAATGTTAGTTTGTTCGTTGACATCCATAAGTGGACTTTTTTTAATTCATTATTCACAACATTATTTAGTGTATGTGGGTTGAGGTTTGAGTAGATAAGGGTAGTATCGTCAGCAAACAATATAGGTTTGAGAATATTAGAGACATTAGGCAGATCGTTTATATATATAAGAAATAGAAGAGGTCCTAAGATGCTGCCCTGTGGCACTCCAACGGTAATTGGTAGAGTGGAAGAAGTTGTATCATTGATGGTTACATATTGGTGTCTGTCACTAAGATAGGATCGGATGTAGTCAAGGGCAAGGCCTCGGATTCCATAATGCTGGAGTTTAAGTAAGAGGTAGTTGTGATTAACAGTATCAAAGGCTTTTCTTAGGTCAATGAAGAGTCCAATCGGAAACTCATTTTTGTCAAGGGCTGAGTAGATAATGTCAAGGAGACTAATGATTGCATCATTGGTACTCTTTTGGGACCGGAAGCCAAACTGGCAGGGGCTGAGTATGTCGAATTTTACGAGGTAGGAATAGAGCTGTTTGTAAATAATTTTTTTCAAATATTTTTGATAGAATGGGTAGATTTGATATTGGTCTATAATTGTTTATGTCCGCCGGATTGCCTCCTTTATGGACTGGCGTTACTCTTGCTTTTTTGAGGATATCAGGGAAGGTGTGACACTCTATAGATTTGTTGAACAGTAGTGCTATGGGTGGGGCAAGGGCATGGGAGGCTCTCTTGTACACAATGGACGGAATTTCACTGGTGTTCCCTGCCTTGGTTTTTAGAGAGTGTATGATGGACACAACATCTGCCGGGCTGATTGGTGAAAGGAGAAGATAGTTTGGATAGCTGCCTGAGAGATATGTGTTAATATGTGTCTGAGTCTGTGGGATTTTACTGGCAAGATTAGCACCAACCGATGAAAAGAAACTATTAAATTCATTTGCCATTTCTAAATCAGTTGACGGTATATCCCCATCCTTGTAGAGTTTTATTTGGTTATGTGAGTGTTGTTTAGTTCCTAGGATACTAGAGATAGTTTTCCAAGTGTTTTTCATGTTGCCTTTTGCTTCATTGAATCTATTCACATAATATGCAAGTTTTGCCTTTCTTATGATACTGGTAAGCATTGATGAGTACCTTTTAGCTACTTCCTTTGAAACTAGGCCAATCCTAACTTTCTTTTCATATTCATGTTTCTTGTTGATTGAGTTGAGAATGCCACTTGTTAGCCATGGATTGTTTAATCTTTTATCAGTTACTTGCTTTGTAAGAAGGGGACAATGAAGGTTGTAGAGGCTTAGAGTTTTGGAGAGGAAGAGGTTAGCTAATGAATTTATATCATGGGTATTATTGAATTCAGAATCCCAGTTAATATTGTGAAGTGCCTCTGTAAGATTGTCTAAAGCTGATTCACTGTGTAGCCTAAATGAAAGTTTCTTGCTTTTTGGTGGTGTTATGTCCATGTTCGCTATGAGAAAGGTAGGATAGTGGTCAGTTGTTCTGTCGTAGATTATACCAGATACAAGGGGAGCTGTTATGTTTGTCCATATGTGGTCCAAGGTAGTGGCTGATGTTTAAGTGACTCGGGTAGGTTTGGTGATAGTGGGGATTAGCATACAGGAGTTCATGCTGTTAAGGAAATAGTCAACTTGAGAGCAGTTTTGTTGACCCAGGTCAATATTAAAGTCTCCTCCCAGAATGATGTGGTTTTTGTTGAGATTGTTGTTTATAATAAGATTCCTTAGGTTGTCTGAGAAAGAAGCTATGTTAGTATTAGGAAATCTATAGATGGCTCCAATAGTCAAAGAGGATTTAAGGGATTTAATTGTAAACTGAGCAAAAGTATATTCACAGTAGTCATCTCTGTCACTAATAACACTGTTGCAGATAAATGTATCTCGGTAATATATAGCTGTTCCACCACCTTTTTTATTAGGCCTACAGTTATGAATGGCTTTATAACCAGCTAAGTTGTAGAGTTGGGTATAGTCTTTATTTAGCCAAGTTTCTGTTAAAATAATGAACGATAGGTTAGTACCTAGTGCTGTGAGTAGTGCATTTAAATCGTCAAAATGTTTACCAAGTGATCTAACATTTTGGTTATAAACTGATAGATAGGTGCTATTTTGGAGTTTGTTTTTAGCCTGGTGTGCTGTGAAATACTTACAATAATGATGATCAATGTGCTGGTTGGTATAGATATGAGACAGAAGATTTTGATCAGGATCAATATCAGTGTGCATAGAGATGCAGAGGGATCACGATACAAGATACACGATAAAGCAAAACACAAGAATAAAAGCAAATACAATAAAATAGTAACAATTTAGAAGTAAAATAAAGATCCAATAGATAGCCAGGGAGGACACAGAAGTTACATAAAATAAAACACAAAAAATCAGTAGAGACTGACAATATAAATGTAAAATAAAAAATAATAAGAAAAATAATAATCATAAAAAAAAATGATCTTGAAGATAATTAGCTTAGTAATGGTTAATTAACAGGGTAATAAAAAGCCCCAGGTTTAGTGACAAGGGGATTAACTAAGAACAAATAATTAAGAGTATAAAACAGGCAAAGATGACAAACAAAAAATAAAGTAAAAATTAAAATAAAAATAAAAATAAACACCTTTGGAAAGGAAAGGCAGAGCTTAAGTACACTTTGGTTGTATGTGAGACTACAAATTATGTTCTGGTTATTCAGCTGATATCCCACAGTCATCCAGGAAAGAAGTGAGGTGTGCTTCAGTGGTTATGACATAAGTTTTTCCAGAGTCAGTCTTCCTAGCTATTATTTTACCATCGCGCACAAAACAATGTTTAATAGCAGTGGGTCTATTGCGAATTCCACGTAGTTTAAATAAGAGATTTTGTCTGAATCTGGTAAGACATTCGTTCACATAAACCTTGGATTTCATAGCGACTGCAGCAGTGATAAGGTCTGACTTGCGGGAGCAGCTATCTAACTTCACGCGTATCCTTCTGTTGTTTGCACCAGATGATTTGGTACCCACTCTATAAGCTGACTTAATGTCTCTTGCTTCGATTGAATAATTCAACTTAGTACGCAATTCCTGGATCACGATGGCAGTACAGTCTTCTCTGTCAGTTTTATGGGGAAAATCCTGTGATGAGATGATGACAGAATCAAGGAGCTTAAGTTGGTCTGATTCGTCTTGGGTTGCAGTGTGTTGCTGTTGTAGGGAGTTAAAGTGGTTCTCTAACTTTTGTAACATCTCTTCTTGCTTCTTAGAGGTTTCTGCTGGTTTAAAGTTAGTAACCGAGATCCGAAGAGAGCTTAATTCATGTTCGAGGTGGCCGACTCTGGCAGACAGATCTTGGTTAGCCTTGTGCATTGCCAAAGCATCACTCCGAAGCTTCATTATCAGGTCCGACTGCTCTCGGATTATAGACTTTTGGTCATCATGTATTTGAGTCAATAATCTGAGCCATGGATTATCAGCGGGACTCTTAAAGTCAGTACATGGGGAGGCAGCTCGTTTAAGTTGCTCCATATGGTTACATAACTGTTGTAAGGCTCGAGTCAGTGACGACGCTTCAATCAGCTGGGAAGGTTTGTTATTGTTGACGCAGGGAGGGTCGGTACTCCCCCCGGTAGCCCCTAAGGGGGAGACAGCCGCATTATTCCTGTTGCTAGCTTGGCTGGTTGGGTTCATCCTGATAGGTGTGCTATCATTCTTTACGGCCTTGCCGAGCTTAGAATTGTTTAGCATGGTAGCAGCAGAGATGTATGCAGCAGATGGGGTAGACTTGTTGATATGGCAGCAGCAAACGTCAGGTTAGCTTCCTCCAGGGAGCAACACTAATGAGGTCGAGATGAGGTAGTAGGTTAGGTTTTGTCGAATATTTCGGTCACATTTAGGTCACTGGGTACTTAGCTGCCTTCTGGGGTTGTTACATCATGTTAGGGATGTTGTGGGCTCAAGGAGCAGCTGATAAAGTTGGAGGGGGAGCAGGGTCGTCAGGAGCGGATGAGCGTTCGAGCGTTCTCCGAGTGAATGAGTCTCAGGGGAATTGTCTCAGGGGAATCAGTGGTGAAGCTTCACTGGTGTTTGAAAAGGACGTCATTGTGAAGCAGGTTTTGGGAGAACTGCAGAGGAGCCTTTTGAGTATTTTGGAGGACCTAGAGATATATATAGTAGTGGTCTTCTAGGAGCAGAACAGAGGTTTATGGTGGATACACAGGAATGTATAAGGGGAGTGCTTGAATGCTTATTGGCGTGTAAAACGCAGTGTAAGGTGAGAGATTTATTTCTTCTTGTGTTGGGGAATATTTATGTGGATGTTTTTGGTGTTTCAGCCCTGGTGTTTCAGAGAGAGAAAGGATCACAGCTGCAGACAGGGTGGCAGAAAATTTTATTTCGTAAAAGGGGGATTTAGGAGATCATACCAAATGAGGAGAGAGTGTTAAGTCCCGGCAGCTCAAGTAGGGTATGTACACGGGACAACGAGGCCAGTGTTGGAGCCGCACCCCTAAACGTGTGATGCTGAACCCCCTCCGAGATCAAACGGCATGTGGGAAATTTTACCCACCTATCAATATTATCATCTAAGAAATGTATTATTTCTAAATTGTATCAAAATCCTATCTAAATCATATCAAAATCATTATAGAATCACAATAGATTCATTATAAATCTTGATCCTAAATAATAAATAAATAAATAAATAAATGTTTATTTAGGTAAGGTACATACATAAAGAGATTTTACAAAGTTTGTTGGGTTAATAGATAGAGCTAGTACATACAATGCCTAAAGCCACTATTACGCAAAGCGTTTCGGGCAGGAAAAACATTAATGACTAAAGCTTAAAACTAATGGGTTAAAAGAATAAAATGTGTTGAGAACAAATAAAAATAGAGGTAAAAGAGGGGGGGAACATGGTTGAAAAAGCAGCACAAATACAATTACAAATTATTACAGAAAATTACATTCAAACAGCGTTGTTTTGAAAAAAAAAAAAAACATACATGGGTTGACAACAGAGGGGTAAGGTAGGTTACAGGGAATTTATTAGGTAGTGCTTCGTTTTTATCTTAAACTGGTTGAGAGAGGTAGTCTTTAACATGGTTGGGAAGATCATTCCACATTCTGGGTCCCTTAATTTGAAGAGCATTTCTAGTATGATTAAGTCGTACTCTAGGAATATCAAAACTGTATTTATTTCTGGTGTGGTGCTCATGGGTTCTGTTACAACCTTCAATGAATCTTTTGAGGTCAGGATTGGCATTACAGTTCAGCGATTTATATATGTATAATACACATGAGAGAATGTGCAATGCCTTAATATCTAACATATTCAGAGATTTGAGTAGGGATACCGAGTGATGTCTGGGGCTAGAGTTGGATATTGTCCTAATAGCAGCTTTGTGTTGAGTAATTAAAGGACGTAAATGATTTTGGGTAGTAGAACCCCAAGCACAAATGCCATAGTTGAGATATGGATAGATGAGGGAGTAATAGAGAGTCACCAGGGCAGGGCGGGGTACATAATATCTGATCTTAGAAAGAATGCCAACAGTTTTTAAAACTTTTTTTGATATATTTAGAATGTGTCCCTGAAAATTCAGCTTGTGGTCGATGAGAACGCCAAGGAATTTGCCATCTAATTTGTTACAAATTTGGGTATTGTTTATTTTGAGATTTATATGATTAGAGGATTTATTGCCAAACAGAATATAAAACGTTTTGTCAATGTTAAGGGTGAGTTTGTTGGCAGTTAGCCAAAGATGGACTTTCTCTAGGTCAGTATTTACTGTGGCATTTAGAGCAAGGGTGTCAGGACTGGAGTAAATGAAGGTTGTGTCGTCAGCAAATAGAATTGGTTTAAGGTGTTGGGAGGCATTTGGAAGGTCATTAATGTAGATGAGAAAGAGGAGCATGTATGCTGCCCTGAGGAACACCTATGTTGATGGGTAGGGTGGGAGAAATTGTATTATTCACAGAAACAATGACAATGCTACTATGATCACGTATGCCATAGGGCCCTATAGATGCCTACGTGACTTTGTGTATGATCTCTCATTGATATAAAAGCTTCTAGAAGGATTTGTTAATTAAAAAACTATTGGAACATTAATCGATTTCCGGTAGGGATTATAAATCGAATCCTTAATAAGAATCAGTAGTACTATCAAGTACTACTTATGATCTTTAAATCCTATATCAAATTATATTATAATCACATCTTATCTCAATCATAAGCCTAGACAGTAAAAATAATCAATCAATATTCATTGAAAGCTACCCCTTCTCAAGGGAGAGGGATGGGCATTTCGGGAACAAGAAGCACCCACCATACCCCGCGGAACTACGCGTTTGTTGACAAAACAGTGAACAAGTGTGAGGGTACCTTAGCGAACATTACATAGCTCAGGACACCTTATCTAATTATCTTTATCACCAATGAACACTCTCTAGAACTGGGGGCGTACCTGGACAATATCTACAAGGAAAATTCCTAGAACATTTATATCAAATAAAAGTGAATAGTGGAGCACAAAGTGACTGTCTCCACTCTCATCTTTCTGCAACTGCAGTTAAATAAAAATCACTTAGCAATGCTACAAGAACAATCTACAGCTAAGGTGTTATATAAAATATCGTGCCTAAACTCGCGACAAGAGAGTTATCAAGTCTGGCACACTGTCAGACAAGCACTCCAGCATTCAGGGAAGTATATTGAAGGTTATTTTAGTATATTGGCCAATTGTATGCTTGTATGACTTTAATATCCTACAAGTCTGTCTGTCGGTTATAAAGCTTGGCAACGCCTCATATCTCAGTAAATTTATTAATATTGTAGTGCAGCAGTTGAATTTTTAAGCACCAAACTTCATGAGCGTCCATGGTGTAAAAAAAGATTGTCAAGGTAATGAAAACTTCATGAGTGTCCATTGTGTGAGAAAAGATTCAATCAAGCTGACTGTACCTCATCATATAAAGTGAATATAAATACATCTGTATATATGAACAAATCCACAAGGGCCGTGACGAGGATTGATGCATCATGTTAGTGTGATCTCTGTGTGTGACATCTGTATATATACTTGAATATATAAATTAAGTTAACAATTGCTTCCTTAGTTATTTTTAAGTTATCATATAAGTTTATTTAATTGAATAAAATTTCTAGTACTTAGTAACAGTACTTAGACTATATATAAGGTCATTTATCATACTTATACAATTTAAATTGTTGTTTATAGTATAAGAATATATTGGCTGTTAATAGTTATGGTGCTAGGCTAGACCATGTACATGTTTAAATCTCTGATTTAAACAGAGCCAGTGTTCAGTCATATAACTGAATTTATTAAATCTTATCCATGTATAAAATACAAGCTGATGTGAGATACCTGTCGGCAGGTGGACTGTGGATCTTCAATCGACCTATCAACTAATTCATCCCACCTGCCCCTTACAGCCCACAATCTGTCATTAGGAAAAGAGGAGCTAGGATTTATGACCCTAGCTAGATATTTTATTTGAATTAATTTGCAGACAGTAATTTTTTAATCTAGTTCAGTACAAGTCCCTGGTAGTCTCCTCTCATATCAATCTCGACAGGTTTTTCCCACATTTATGGTCCTTCGGACCTAGATATTTATGGTCTTTTAAACCTAGATAGTCTAGAAACTAGATTATATTTCAATAGCAAATACATAAGAAGCTTCTTGATTCTGCATTGGAATAATTTTTACATATTCTAGCCTAACCTACCCTAGCAGCCAATATTAATCATAGCTATATATCTAGGTAAACAAATTGTTTGCAGTGGCTTAAGCCACCATATCCATTACCTAGTAAGCATTCATTGCATACTAATATTGTTCTGTGATAAAAAACCACTGTACTTAATTTTATCAGTGTCACAGACACAACTGCATCCTAATCATATACACCATTATCTACCTCACTTGTGGTAACATATATACATATTTAAGTGTATTATCTAGCATTATCTCTAATCAACTGATTTTCAGAGGTGCTCATTACATAATATTATTTAAAAAAGTTTTTTTATCACTGTAAGAGTATTTCATTACAATCTAACCATAATTAACTGTATCAAACCCTATTACAGGTAAAAACCAGTAGGCATTCTACAGTTTTTTATCAAACAATTATTAGAGTAACAGATATTGTAATAACTTGCAAAAATAGTGCCATTTTCTATTTTAAAAAAATTATTACAGGATTTACCGATTGGTGCATTTGGACCACAAACCAAATTATTACAGTACTTTTTACAATTGAGCACCTACTACAACCATATTCCAGGGAGGAAATGAAGGACGATCTTTGGAATCATTACCTAAGTAGACAGGAAAGCTCATTTATCAAAATACATTAACATTAAACATATTTATCAGAAAAGAGAAAAATCTCGGAATCTCCGAAACTCGGAAAAATCCAGATGACTTCTAATTCTTCACCCGCTATATAAACAGGAAAGAAAAGGACACAAAGTGTCTAAAAAATCACTTGAATTTACAGCCTACAGGCCATTTAAATCAGGTGATAGACAAATAACAGCATCACTTGGCTACAATAGTCTACCATTAGGGATTAAGACCAATCTTAATCTCAAATCACAATCTGAATGGCTAAACAGCCCCTCATCATTAATCTACAACAGGGGTCTCCAAACTTTTCAATGTAAGGGCCACATTATATATTTCCTATATTTATGCGGGCCGGAGGAATAAAAAATGAAAAAAAAAACAAAAAACATGCAATATTTTTGGCTACAATAGTATTATTGCTATTTTGTATAACTAAGATAAAGGCATTGTCAAAGTACAGAGAAAAGAATATTGTACAGTGTTTGTGCTCCCTGAAACGGAAGCAGCGAAGCCCCACTCGCCCTCCATCCCCACAATATACAGTTATACACAACTGATTGGTTGTAATGCACAACACATACCTACCAGTATTAGTATCTGTGCGTCACACTATCGAGAGAGAGGAAAACTGACTCGGGTTGAGCGCCACCAGTCAGCAGCCCCAGCTTTGAATAATTCTGACATGCCATTCGTACGATAATTATTTTTTCAAGGCCACCACACAGGGATTTGTTTGGAGGGCCGGATGAAATTATGTGGCGGGCCGGATGTGGCCCGCGGGCCATAGTTTGGAGACCCCTGATCTACAATCTTAAGGCTAACAGCCCATTGAAAATGTCAATGCAAGTATTATCATCCATCTAAGATAACTATCTTATTCTAAGCATATAGTCTTGATCACCTAATCTCATGCTTTCACTGGAGTGAAAGCGGCCTCAGAAAATCTGAAGTTAATTAAGCATCTCAAAGAGACTTACTTAATAGAAAAGGCAAAGCCAAGAAAAGAATAAAAAGCAAAATGCTTCATCACATCATGAATAATGTAGATACACATTATTACAGATACAATTCATCCTTTAAGGAAATCCTAGGAGGAGTACAAGTGTTACATGCTTGTATGACCTCCTTGCAAGTAATTACTTACCTACAAGTTTTACATACGTGTAACATCATATCACAGAGCCAAATCTTTGATGGACTTTGAGCTTACGTACAAAGATTATGAAGCCGAGGAAAGCTTAGATCACAAGAAAAACTCCCCAAAGGTGAATCCACAGACAAAAAAAAAAATGTCCAAACTGGCAGTCAAAAAACAAGGCAACAAAACTCCTCTTCTGCACAGTGGAAACAGAGTAATGTTGGCTCTTATGCTATATCCCCCACAGTTAACAGAACTGTAGGAAATCAAACTCCCAAGACAGATAAGACAAAAGGAGCTACAAGTGCCCCTAAGTGTTTAATTTGTCAGGAAGCACATGCCATTTATCAATGCACAGTTAATGAAGACCGTGCCAGTCGAATCAATTGACTGAAATCTCTGAACAAGTGCATCCGTTGTCTACGGAAGCACGATACAAGTGAATGTAAAACTCAATTGCAGAACTGCTAATATTGTCATAAAAGTGTACATCACACAGCACTCTGTGGTGATATCAACACTCAATCCAGATCACAGACATCCAATAATCAACCTGCATCTCAGGCAAAGCCAAAAGATGATAATACCTTAACAGCTGTACAATTCTGTACAGTAATGAGTAATGTCAATGCTTTAGATACAGAGATTGTTACAACAGCCATATTACCTACTGCACAACTAGAACTATGCAATCAAGAAATTTGTATTCAAACTAGAGGCTTTTTTTGATCAAGGGTCACAGAAAACCTTTATCAGTAAAAAGATGGCAGAAGATTTACAACTTAAATCTTCAAAGCAAGTATCTACATCCATATCAGGGTTTTTTATCAATTCAGGTCGTAGAACCTTTCTGGTAGTACAACTCAATGTCTGTCTAGGTACATCCCAAAGGACAGTCGAAGCCATAGTAGTTGATAAAATTCCTACTGAAGGGGGCATCTCCCTCGAAATATTAAAGTTGTTGTAGGGTATTCATAATTTATTATCCTGATACATGTGAAAGGTGCTGCACCTAGGCCAAGTTTCAGCATCTCAGCCTAAATAGAGACGGAGAAAAAAAAAATAAAAAAATAAAATATTTTTCAACAATGTTCAATTGCTTTCACAGCCCACAATTGTGAACCAAAATCATTTCTACGACACTCGCTATGACCTTACTATATAATAAAGATTGTCTAGTATGATCTTTATCCCAGATGTATTTAGTGCAATAATACAGATTTTTAAAAGTTTCCCAAAAACGTATGCAACAAAATGAAGTGTATCATTATTTATAAAATCAATAAATCTACGTAGATAAGAAAATCCACTTGAGTTTTTAGAGGCATAAACTCTACATATAATGTGCAAGTTTCATGTAAATTGAATAATAAATAAAGGCTGTGAAGGCAGATCTAGTTGTAAAAGTTGGAGTTGTGTAGCGCGCGCGACAAGCGCGACTACCTGCGGTCACTCGTGACTGGTGATTTACGCATTGCGGCCAGCTCGTATGGAGAGCTCGCATGCATCTAGCTGTCAATGCTTTTCTCTTGTTCGTTTGGTAAGTCATATTGCAGTACAAATAGCAAAAATAGCATGTTCTGGGAGATATTGTGAGAGCGCGTCAGCATACATCCTCTCTCCATGACAGACACACAGTCACTGAGGGGGCTGCACCCTCTCTGTCACTCGATACTGTTGCCATATGTGTGAGTTTATATTCATTTTATGCATAACATGTTATTTTCAACGCTATTACGAAAAATAAGACTTCTACAACGTAAGATACAATACCCCGCGGCACGAGGACCAGTTTCACGAAAGTTGCAGCGGGAAATTTGACTCTAATTACGTTATTTTTCAAGATATCATTAAACGGTTTGGACCACAGTGTTGCCAGAACGTTGTAGTATTTTTCGTAATTTTTCGTAAATATTCCATTTTTCATCGGATTTTCGGGTACCATGGCCCCTGAAATGGAAGTGACTTGTCTGGCAGCCACAATTAAATTCCTAAAAGAAAAGGGAATCCAATTAGCAGATCCTCTGCTTGATTCTGACTACATAGGGGATATCGGAATCCTGATTGGAGCTGACTACTATCATCGATTCATTCTGGGATCAGAGGAATCTATGGGTATGCATTTACTCAAATCAACAGGAGGCATATTGATGACAGGACCTATACTAGATCTTGAATCTTCAACTCCTGAAAAATCACATCATATAGAAACTGTAATTGTGGCTTGACTAGGCAAAGAACAGTCACCACTTAGAAAATCCCCCACATGATTGATGATGGATTGTAATATCAATTGTGGGAACTTGATGCCATAGGAATAATTCCTGAACAACCAAGTCCTGATGATGTCTGTGCATACAATCAGTACTTAGAAACTGTACATTACCATGATGGACAGTACTGAGTAAGGCTACCATGGAAAATCAAGCATAAAACCTTACCTACCAACTATCACATGACTTATAGTCAATTTAAATCTCAATTAGCAAAGCTCAGAAAAAGGCCTGAGCATTTAAAACTCTATCATGAGATTATTGCTCAACAATTAAAGAATAAATTCATCGAAGTCGTGAAACACGAAAATAAGCAAACAGGCGATTTTTTACCACACATGGCTGTAATGAGAGAATAAAAAAAAAACTCCTTTACGGATAGTTTTTAATTGTAGCTCTAAATCTGGACTCCAAGGAACCAGTCTAAATGAATGTTTGCAAACAGGTCCAAGTGTAACTCAGAAATTGTATGACATACTGCTAAAGTTTAGACTTAACAAATATGCGTTTTCAGCAGATGTTAGTAGGGCTTTTCTAAGAGTTGGCTTGCAGGAAGAAGATAGATACTTCACTAAGTTTCTATGGGTAGAGAACCCAGAAGATATTAATAGTCCTATAGTGACTTTCAGATTCTCCTCAGTTCTTTTTGGGGCGACATCATGTCCATTTCTGTTGCAAGCAACTCTAGATACTCGTCTGAAGAAATCAAGTCCCAATAAGGCTGATATCAGTCAGAATCTATATGTAGATAATTTTCAAGGAACAGTTAACAGTACTACTGAACTGTTACAATTATATTAAGAGGCCAACAAGGAGCTACATGGTGCCAACATGCCATTACAATCTTGGGCCTCTAATAATGAAACATTGAATAATCAAATAGCAAGAGATTACCCTGAATATCACATACCAGAATCACAAAAGGTGTTAGGTACGGAATGGGATCTAATCTCGGACACAATATCGATTAAATCTGTACCAGTAAATTATTGCATTGCTACAAAAAGGGATTTGCTTTCACAAGTTAGCAAAGTATTCGACCCACTTGGTCTACTAAATCCTTTAACTATCAAGTGGCGTTTATTGGTGCAAGAAGCTTGGAAGACTAAAGTTGGTTGGGATGATCCGCTACCACTCCAGTTACAAAAAGCTTGGATGGAAGTGGCTCAAGAACAAACTTTAGTTGAAAAGATAATCTTTCCAAGACACATAGTCGAGGAAAATGATGAAGTATCGCTACATGTATTCGCAGACTCGTCAGCCAAAGCTTTTGGAGCTTGTGCTTACTTAGTGACTTCCCATCAATCGTATCTTATCACCTCAAAGGCCAGAGTCGCTCCATTAACAAAGAGGACTTTGCCTCAGATGGAACTAACAGCACTGCTAACTGGCACACCCTTAGCAGTGCATATCAAACAAGTCTTGTCTACCATGAACTTCAAAGATGTCATTATATGGTCTGATAATGAAGCTGTCTTACAATGGGTACGAAACAACAACTTTCTGACTCCATATGTAAAAAATCGCGTCTCGGAAATTAAAGAAATTTCCGCAGGCTTTCAATTGTTGCATGTACCAACAAAAGATAATCCAGCTGATCTTTTATCAAGAGGTATGACATTTAAACAGTTTGCAAAGGCAGATATTTGGTTTTATGGGCCTCGATGGTTAGTGAATTGTAGTTGGCCTGAACAAAAGCCACACGTCATCACGTCATCACGACACAAACCATAACTACCACCAGGCAGCAAGGTCAAATATCAGTCTTGGATTGTACTCATTACTCCTCACTCATCAAATTAATCAATGTAACACAGAACATGTTTCATTATCTCAGGAAAAGAGGTATAAAATACACTTTTCCAGATGCACTTATCTATTGGGTAAGACTAGCCCAGAGAGAAACTTAGGGGAATAACTATGAAAATCTTCCGTATAAGTTAAAACACAATCTTGGTCTGTGGATAGACCAAGAAAATCACAACATTCTGCGTTGTGGAGGTAGACTTAAACACGCAGATATCAATCTAGATACCATGCATCCATGGCTTTTACCAAAAATCATTGGATCACAAGGTTGATTGTGTTACATACAATCAACAAATCATCAAACACGGAGGAGTGTTAGACACACTCATACATATCAGACAACAGTATTGGATTCCTCAGGGAAGACAGTCAGTCAAATCAATCTTGAAGAATTGCATGTTATGCCGAAGGTACAATGCAAGGACTTGCTCTTATCCAGGGCCACCACCCCTACCAAAGGAACGAGTGGTCCATCTACATCCTTTCGAGATGACAGGAGTAGATTATACAGGAGCAATATATCTAACAGGGACTGCAGATAAGCAACCTATCAAGGCATACATCTGTCTGTTCACCTGTGCTACCACCAGGGTAGTACATCTAGAGGTAACACCCGATATGACTGCTCAATCATTTATACAAGCTTTCCGCAGATTCGCAGCATGCCGATCATGCCCTAAGCTGATGATTTCAGATAATGGAGCAAACTTGGTAGCTGGAGAAGCATGTCTATGGAAAATCTGTTCCCATCCTGCAGTTACTTCCACACTAGAACAGCGTCATTGCAGATTTTTTTTTTTTTTTTTTTTTTGTTTTTTGTTTTTTTTGAGATATATACAAGAGTTGTTACATTCTTGTACAGCCACTAGTACGTGTAGCGTTTCGGGCAGGTCCCTGGAATACGATCCCCTGCCGCGAAGAATCGTTTTTTCATCCAAGTACACATTTTACTGTTGCGTTAAACAGAGGCTACAGTTAAGGAATTGCACCCAGTAAATCCTCCCCGGCCAGGATACGAACCCATGACATAGCGCTCGCGGAACGCCAGGCGAGTGTCTTACCACTACACCACGGAGACTGCATGGAAATTTATCCCTCCGAGAGCCCCATAGCACGGAGGATTTTATGAACAGTTAATAGGAACTGTCAAAAGATCCTTGAGAAAATCTCTACACCGTCAGAATATCAATCTTCAGGAACTCCAGACAGTAATCACGGAAATAGAATCAAGGGTGAATAACCGGCCGTTGACTTACTTGTCTGATGATCCTACTCAACATGAGCCATAAAGTCCTGCCCACCTAATGTATGGAAGACTTCTGACTCTGGTACCATCTCTAGTGGATGATGAGATCAGAGATCCCTCATATGTGGGTCAGAGCGAGTTGGTTCAGGGGTATAAGTATCTGTCCAGCATAATCCAAAAATGGAATGATGTTTGGACAAAAGAATATCTTACATATCTATGAGAACATCACTATGGGGTCAATGTCCCACATAATATATCGAATCTCCAACCTGGCGATATTGTCTAGGTAGACAGTGATGGCCCTAGGGCTGACTGGCCATTAGGTAAAGTTGCCTCAGTCCATCTAGATAGCCAGGGGATCGTGAGAATAGTCAAAATCCTGTCTAAAGGAACAACTTCCCTGAAGACATTGGACAAACTCATCCACATGGAATCAGTGAGCCAGCTGCAGTTAGATCCTGAGAGACCTCCAGACCCTCTAACTCCACATGACCCACAGAATACAAAAGTGCAAGCAAAATTTGCACTTGTATTATCAATCCAATGGAGAGTAAATAAATACATATGGTTACTATTGTCCTTAGTATTGGACTCTGTGCCAATTCTCTCCCTCTGGAAGATGTGGGAAATTTTACGCACCTATCAATGTTATCATCTAGGAAATGTATTATTTCTAAATCGTATCTAAATCATATCAAAATCATTATAGAATCACAATAGATTCATTATACATCTTGAGCCTAGATGACAATGCTACTATGATCACATATGCCATAGGGCCCTATAGATGCCTAAGTGACTTTGTGCATGATCTCTCAAGGATCCAGAAGCTTCTAGCAGGATTTGTTAATTAAAAAACTATTGGAACATTAATCGATTTCCGGTAGGGATTATAAATCGAATCCTTAATAAGAAACAGTAGTACTATCAAGTACTACTTATAATCTTTAAATCCTATATATAATTATATTATAATCACATCTTATCTCAATCAAAAGTCTAGACAGTAAAAATAATCAATCAATATTCATTGAAAGCTACCCCTTCTCAAGGGAGAGGGATGGGCATTTCGGGAACAAGAAGCACCCACCATACCCCGCGGAACTACGCGTTTGTTGACAAAACAGTGAACAAGTGTGAGGGTACCTTAGCGAACATTACATAGCTCAGGACACCTTATCTAATTATCTTTATCACCAGTGAACACTCTCTAGAACTGGGGGAGTACCTGGACAATATCTACAAGGAAAATTCCTAGAACATTTATATACAAAAGTTTCAAAAACTGTTGGCATTCTTTCTAAGATCAGATATTATGTACCCCGCCCTGCCCTGGTTACTCTCTATTACTCCCTCATCTATCCATACCTCAACTATGGTATTTGTGCTTGGGGTTCTACTACCCAAAATCATTTACGTCCTCTAATTACCCAACACAAAGCTGCTATTAGGACAATATCCAACTCTGGCCCCAGACATCACTCGGTACCCTTACTCAAATCTCTGAATATGTTAGATATTAAGTCACTGCACATTCTCTCTTGTGTATTATACATATATAAAATGCTGAACTGTAATGCCAATCCAGACCTCAAAAGCTTCATTGAAGGTTGTAACAGAACCCATGAGCACCACACCAGAAATAAATACAGTTTTGATATTCCTAGAGTACGACTTAATCAAACTAGAAATGCTCTACAAATCAAGGGACCCAGAATGTGGAATGACCTTCCCAACCATGTTAAAGACTGTACCTCTCTCCACCAGTTTAAGATAAAAACTAAACACTACCTAATAAATTCCCTGTAACCTACCTCACTCCTCTATTGTCAACCCATGTCTGTTATTTTTTTAATCAACATTGTTTGTCAACCTATTGTATTTGTGCTGCTTTTTCAGTCATGTTCCCCCCCCTTTTTTTTTATATATCTTTATTTGTATTTGTTCTCAACACTTTTTATTCTTTATGCTCAATTAGTATTAAGTTCTAGATATTAATGTTTTTCTTGCCCGAAACGCATTGCGTAATAGTGGCTTTAGGCTTTGTATGTACTAGCTCTATCTATATATCAATCCATTAATGTAACATCACTTGTATGTACCTTACCTGAATAAACATATTTATTTATATTTATTTATAAAATAAGAGTGAATAGTGGAGCACACAGTGACTGTCTCCACCCTCATCTTTCTGCAACTGCAATTAAATAAAAATCACGTAGCAACGCTACAAGAACAATCTACAGCAAAGCTGTTATATAAAATATCGTGCCTAAACTCGCGACAAGAGAGTTATCAAGTCTGGCACACTGTCAGACAGGCACTCCAGCATTTAAAGAAGTATATTGAAGGTTATTTTAGTATATTAATTGGCCAATTGTATGCTTGTATGACTTTAATATCATATAAGTCTGTCTGTCGGTTATAAAGCGAGGCCACGCCTCATATCTCAGTAAGTTTATTAATATTGTATTGCAGCAGTTGATTCTTTAAGCACTAAAACTCATGAGTGTCCGTGGTGTAAGAAAAGAGTGTCAAGGTAATCAAAACCTCATGAGTGTCCATTGTGTGGGAAACGATTCACTCAAGCTGACTGTACCTCATCATATAAAGTGAATATAAATACATCTGAATATATACTTGAATATATAAATTAATTTAACAATTGCTTGCTTAGTTATTTTTAAGTTATCATATAAGTTTATTTAATTGAATATAATTTCTAGTACTTACTAACAGTACTTAGACTATATATAAGGTCATTTATCATACTTATACAATTTAAATTGTTGTTTATAGTATAAGAATATATTGGCTGTTAATAGTTATGATGCTAGGCTAGACTAGGTACATGTTTAAATCTCTGACTTAAACAGAGCCAGTGTTCAGTCATATAACTGAATTTATTAAATCATATCCATGTATAAAATACAAGCTGATGTGAGATACCTGTCGGCAGGTGGACTGTGGATCTTCAATCGACCTATCAACTAATTCATCCCACCTGCCCCTAACAGCCCACAATCTGTCATTAGGAAAAGAGGAGCTAGGATTTATGACCTTAGCTAGAGATTTTATTTGAATTAATTTGCAGACAGTAATTTTTTAATTTAGTTCAGTACAGGTCCCTGGTAGTCTCCTCTCATATCAATCTCGACAGGTTTTTCCCACAAGGCATACAAGCTGATCTCCTTAGTAAATTTCAAGCACTCCACTGTTCATTGTTGGTCGACCGACGGTAGCGGGAGTGTGGCTGCCGAGGTCGGTTGTCTGTTCCAGGAGAGAGTGGTTGGGGGACATTGTCTGCCGGTACGCAAGTAACAGTCTGGTGCAGCAAGCAGAGCTCTCTTTGGAGTATTAAGTTCCATAAACCCCAACCCCCACAGGCCAGGACAGAGGTCAGTTGCTGCTGTATTGTGCACTGTTGTGAACTTTTGCATTAAAATGTTTTTGTGCTTTGCAAAATTAAAGTAATTACAGTAAATCCTTAGTTAACATACACAGCTCAGGAAGTGTTTCATATTCTGAGGAACATTAAAGTGATAAGTTTAGATTTATACAGTAAAAATGGCAAATATACCTTGGTTTCCTGCATTTGATCCTGACTGTGACCAGACAAACCTAGTAACAGAAGTGGACCAAATGGCTTAAAAGGTTTGAAAATTTGTTAATAGTCTCAGACATCAAAAGTGCTGAAAGAAAGCGTGTCTTTCTACTTCATTATGTAGGTGATCGAGTTTGTGACATCTTTGACACACTGAAAGACACTGGTTGTGACAAAGATTATGACATTTGCCAAAGCCTGAGCATTTCAAACATAGACAAAACACTGCTATGGAAACTATGCACTTCAGGAGAGGCAAACAACTCTCTAATGAAACTGTAGATCAGTACCACACACGTTTACAGAGTTTAGCAGCACATTGTGAGTTTGTTGATGTTAACGAAGAAATCAAACCGCAAATATTTGAAACATGCACATCTACACGTCTCCATCGAAGAGTTCTAGAACTTGTTGATGATGAAAGTTCTCTTACCAAGATACTGGATATTGCTCGTCGAATGGAAGATGCTGCACGTGATGCTCGTGTCATGGAGTGCAGTGCCAACAACGGTTCTGCCACTGTTACTAACAGTCATGAGATACGTAAGGTTCAGGGAGGAGATTGAGCTTATAGAAGGTATCATGGCAAACCCAACAGCAATTTGAGCCGAGAACCACATCACATCTGGGGTCTAGGAACAAGATTCAATGGCACAACGACCCACATCAGAGGGTGTCAACAATAAATGTTTCAATTGTGGAGGAGACAACCCACACCAAGATAATGTTTGTCCTGCTCTAGGTAAGATGTGCTATGAGTGTGGAAAACTAAGTCATTTTGGTGCTATGTGTCGTTCCCCACTAAAGAAACCACAGTCAGTGAATAAAAGCACTATTCGAGGGTCAGGTCATAGGGGTCGAGGTGGCAAACACAATATTGCACTTCATACCCACAATGCTAATAATATACAAGACAACATGTCATTACAGCCAGTCTGTTACGGCCCTATTGGGTCGCAACTGGGTTCTTTCTCTGATGTTAGTAGAGTTTGGGTATCCGGCCCCAAGTTAGTAGTGGCTTTCAAGGGGTGTGTTCCGTAATGCAAGTAAATTAAAGGGGAAGGGATACAATTGCACTGGTTTCAATATATTATTACACCACCACCATAAATAAATATATAAACAGTCACACGCGGGGTTGCTATTACTACACTTATTATTTACAATAACTCGTCTTCCTTCGAAGATACGGGATGCTCCACGGTGCTCAACGATGCTTAGCCCTTCGTCCTCTTCTCGTGGCCTCACGATGAATCCTCAGATTCTCTAGACGAGTCTACCCCGGCCACAGGCCAGCCAAGTCACAGTCCCACTGGGTGCACCGTCGTGGAGGCCTTCAACCACAAATCCAGCCTGTAGCTGGCAGGTTCCAATCAGCTACGCTGCGTAGGCCACTCCACGACCGATACTGAGGGTTGCGAGCCCTAGGCAGGAGCCTCGTGTGATTCCACAGATCACTCTCCTCACCACAACACCCCAGTGGCTAGTCTTCTCCACCAGTCAGCCCCGGGTACGACAATCCCTGGTTCTGCCACCTCACAGGCAGGCTAACACAACAGTGTTCATCCGGGGGGTGACTCACAGCTTCTGCAGCAAACACGTGGAGATACTATGGCTGCCTTGGGTAGACTGCCCATCGTCCAATCCAGCAGTCCCAGGTCGACTCTGTAATCAGACACGTCATCAGTACTAGGGACACCCTAGGGCACCTCACTTACAGGCTTAGACACAAACGCCCACCCATCCACTCCATAGATGGCGTTGCTGTCTAAGCGTCACCTCACCAGAGGTCAGCAGTGGCTACGTTATGAGCTGAACAAGACGGGAAACCAACCCCTGTGGCCGGTATATCTCGTCCTCACTAGATGGTGTTGTCCATTTGGAGGGGGTTTCGGGAGCTGACCCACAGATGGCGTGGTCAGTCACTGCTCCGTGCTCGGACGCTGGACTTGGGTCCGTAACACAGTCTCAGATGACAGTGAATGTGATTATACTTATGGAGTACAAGCAATCACAGAATGGAATAATCTTCCAAACAACCCAGAGAGACTATAGTATAAATGTTGGTATTTGTCTCAAAGTTCTCATTGACACTGGATCAAATATTGACACCATTGCTGAGTGCCACTATGAGAAATTAAAAAAAACAGTTTCGCTTAAGAACTACAATGGTAAAGCCACTGCCTATGCTTCGGAGGTAGCCTTGCCAGTGATTGTGACTTTCACTGCAGAATCAAAGTCTCTGTTAAGTTTTCACTGTTAAGTCAAAGAGTGCAATGCTTATGGATTTCATACTCGCAAGAAAGTCGATGCCGAACTGGATAGGCTGATGGAACTAGATATCATAGAACCATTAACAGGCCCAACACCATGGGTAAGCCAATTGTCACTCCACCAAAGCCGAAGAATCCAGATGAGATACGCATCTGTGTAGACATGCGTGTTCCTAACAAGCAAATAATGCGTGAACGCCAACCTACGCCCACTGTAGATGATATGATCTACTGCCTGAATGGTGCAACTTTATTCATCAAGTTAGATTTAAACAAGAGCCATCACCAGCTTGAACATTATGATGAGAGTCGCTTCATCACAACGTTTACGACACATCGAGGTCTGTATAGGTACACGCGCCTGAGTTTTGGTATTAACAGTACTGCTGAGGTATTCCAGCACATCATCAGCCAGGTATTGCAAGATATACCTAATGCTGACAACATGTCTGATGACATCATTGTTTATGGCCGTACCCCAAGGTGAACACGACAAAGCTCTTCGTGCAACAATGCAACGCTTACAAGAAAAGACTCTGATGCTGAGCCGAGCAAAGTGTGAGTTCAATCAACATAAAATTTAATTCTTTGGACAAGTACTTAGTGACAAAGGTCTGTCTCCAGATCCTAAGAAAGTTGCAGATATCAAGAATGCTGCACCTCCTTCAACGTCCACTGAAGTACATAGTTTTATGGGAATAGCATACTACTGTTCTCGCTTCATTGCATATTTTGCTACCATTACCAAGTCTCTACGTGAGCTCCGGAAGAAGAATGCATGATGATACTGGAGTGATATCGAGCAAAATGCATTTGATGCTGTGAAAGCTGCGGTTGAAAGTGAAAGTGGAGAATGCGACTGCTGCGTACTTTGACCCATCAATGGACACTGAGCAAATTGTTGATGCTAGTCCTGTTGGTTTATGTGCTGTTTAGGTTTAGGTTATTTGGACTTCCTATGAGGATCACACTACCTGTCATGCCAGCTGAGGTAACAGATAAACGTCTCACTCAGAAGGATGCACTAGCCATAGGAAAATGAAAGTTGCTCATGATTAACGTTCAAAGGAACAATTCATTAAGGTTGGAGACACTGTTCTAGTTAAAAAGAAAAAAGAGGGAAAGCTAGATATGCTGTATGATACCAAACCATATAAAGTGATTAGTGTAAAAGGAACTATGGTAACAGAGAGTAATAGAGATCATAGTATAACACGTAATATGGCTTATTTCAAAGTGATTCCAACTAGTGTAGAAAATGATGAAGTGCAAAGTCGCACAAACGATAAACAAAAAAATTGTTATAACTCGACAAACAATTCATCAAGGGATATTCTTGTGTTTAAGGACTCTCGTCCTAAACGTCATTGTAAACGCCCTATGCGATTTGCTGATTAACTGTGTTCCTATGTAATGCAAAGTATTTACTTATTATGCCAAATTGAATTTAATATTGTTTGAATAATGCAGATATCTCATTCAGTATTTTGTAACTTTGTAGTACAGTTTCTTTCATTTTTGTTTAACATTGCATTTGTATTTGTAACTTTGAAATCCTGTGTGGTAAAAATTAGGTTGTTTAAATTCACTATGTACTTATTTAATGTAAAATCTATGCAGCATCTTTTGATATGTTAATAATTTACTTTGTGTCAATAACTTTGCTTTGTGCTACAAGCATGGTAGACATCCTGTATTCAATCTTTTCAAAGAAAAGGAGGGATGTCATGTTCATAGCAATGGCACCATTCGTTTGTATGTGCTGCATTTCATACGCGGCATGTCTGTGCAAGACGACCACCATGCATGGACGCTGCCAGTCATGTAAATTAAAAATAAATAAATTGTTTATTTAGGTAAGGTACATACATACAATAAATTTTTACAAAGATTGGTTGACTTATAGGTAGAGCTAGTACATACAATGCCTAAAGCCACTATTACGCAAAGCGTTTCGGGCATGATAAACTTAAATGACAAGCTTAATACTAATTGAGCATAATGAGTAGATGAAAACAAGAAATGAAAACATAGATGAAAAAGCAGCACAAATACAAATATGTCGACAAACAGCACTCTTTAAAGAAAAACAGACATTGGTTGACAATAGAAGGGTAAGGTAGGTTACAGGGAATTTATTAGGTATAGCTTCGTTTTTAACTTAAACTGGTTGAGAGAGGTACAGTCTTTAACATGGTCGGGAAGGTCATTCCACATTCTGGGCCCCTTGATTTGTAGAGCATTTCTGGTTTGATTAAGTCATACTCTAGGAATATTAAAACTGTATTTATTTCTGGTGTGGTGCTCATGGGTTCTGTTACAACCTTCTATGAAGCTTTTGAGATCAGGATTGGCATTATAGTTTAGCGTTTTATATATGTATAATACACATGAGAGAATGTGCAGTGACTTAATGTCTAACATATTCAGAGATTTGAGTAGGGGTACCGAGTGATGTCTGGGGCCAGAGTTGGATATTGTCCTAATAGCAGCTTTGTGTTGAGTAATTGGAGGACGTAAGTGATTTTGGGTAGTAGAGCCCCAAGCACAAATACCATAGTTGAGATATGGATAGATAAGGGAGTAATAGAGAGTCACTAGGACAGGGCGTGGTACATAATATCTGATCTTAGAAAGAATGCCCACAGTTTTTGAAACTTTTTTTGATATATTTAGAATGTGTCCCTGGAAATTCAGCTTGTGGTCAATGAGAATGCCAAGGAATTTGCCATCTAATTTGTTCCAAATTTGGGTATTGTTTATTTTGAGATTTATTTGATTAGAGGATTTATTGCCAAACAGAATATAGAAAGTTTTGTCAATGTTAAGGGTTAGTTTGTTGGCAGTTAGCCAAAGATGGACTTTATTTAGCTCAGTATTTACTGTGGCATTTAGAGCAAGGGGACCAGGACTGGAGTAAATGAAGGTTGTGTCGTCAGCAAATAGAATTGGTTTGAGGTGTTGGGAGGCATTTGGAAGGTCATTAATGTAGATGAGAAAGAGGAGAGGGCCAAGTATGCTGCCCTGAGGAACACCAATGTTGATGGGTTGGGTGGGAGAAATTTTATTATTCACAGAAACATATTGGAGCCTGTCAGTAAGGTAGGATTTGAGGTATTGTAGGGAGTGTCCTCTGACTCCATAATGATGTAATTTAAGAAGAAGGTAGTCTTGGTAGAATTATAGTCTCTCTTGGTAGTTATAGTCTCTCTTACTGTCCACCGTTATGGTGGTTGACAGTATCAAAAGCTTTACGCAGGTCCACAAATAACCCAACAGGGAACTCATTTTTATCAAGAGCTGTATGAATCGAGTTAAGCATACTAATAAGTGCATCGTTAGTGCTTTTTTTGGGTCTGAAGCCATATTGGCAAGGGCTAAGTATATTGAGTTTGGCTAGATATGAGTAAAGCTGCCTATAGATTAGTTTTTCAAAAATTTTTGACAAGTTTGGCAGGATTGATATAGGTCTGTAGTTGTTAACATCTGTGAGATCACCACATTTGTGTACAGGCGTTACTCTCGCTTTTTTTTTAGAATATCTGGAAAGGTTTGGAGTTCAAGTGACTTGTCGAAGAGCAAAGCAATAGCAGGGGCTAAAGATCTGGAGGCTTTTTTATAAATTAAAGTTGGTATCTCCTCAAGGGCACCAGACTTGGTTTTAAAGGAAAGGATTATCTCATTGACGTCAGTGGAATTAATAGGCTTTAGGTACAGAGACTGTGGATAGTTACCTGTAAGATAGTTCTTAATGTCAGTACTGGAAGATGGAATATCATTTGCAAGGGATGAACCAATGGAAGAGAAGAACCTATTGAACTCAATAGCAGAATCAGAGGCTGAAAGCTGACCATCGTTATTAGACAGGAGAGTCGGTTTGTTATTTAAAGACTTCTTTGATCCCAATATTTGTGAAATTGTGCTCCAAGTTTGTTTAATGTTGCTCTTTATTTGGGTAAATTTATCTTCGTAGTATTTAGTTTTGGCTCGTCTAATTATCTAAGATAGCAATAATGAGTAATTCTTTGAAAATTCTTTGGATACAATTCCTAACCTATACTTCTTCTCAAGGTCATGTTTTTTATTAATAGATTTAAGTATTCCCTTTGTAAGCCAGGGATTGTTAAGCCTTTTGGTTGTGACTTGTTTTGTAAGCATAGGACAGTGGGTATTATAAAGGCTAAGAGTTTTTTGAAGAAAAGATTGCACTGCTAGGTTGATGTCCTCTATGTTACCTACCTACCTGTCCTCTATGTAACATTATAAGCATTAAAGTCAGTAACCAAACAATGGCTTTATATCAACCCTACAACCAAGACTTCCACAGCAATACAGAACACCTCAAAAAAGAAAAATTGGTTCTTTAGTAATGAAGTTAAAGAACAAAACCAAAGTGTCAACATCTTCAGAAAACATTTAAAGAGAAACTCCACTCCAGAAGGAAGAACTCTGTTAAGAGCGGTGATATCTAAAGCAAGACGTGTTTCTAGAGGTAAAGGAGGCAAGATGGTTTGAGTGGTGTCAAACTCTAAATGAACATAATAATCTTGGCAAGATATGGGGTCAGATTAAAACTATATCAGGTCGACAAGCCCGACCACAGGCATGTATTCAACCATTGCAGGAGGCTGAGAGACTTGCTCTTCAATTTGCAAAAGTAGCGGCTTCATATTAGCTTCCTGCAATGGTCAAAAGGCAGCAAGAACAATTAAAACATGAGAGGTTGACAGCCATTCATGAGAGCATAGCTACAAATGACGAATGTGACTGTCCCTTCACCAAACAAGAACTAATCAGAGCCAAAAAAGATGATAAGGACACTGCACCAGGTGCTGATAACATTACATACTCAATGGTCGCAAACGCAGGTCCTGCTGGAGAACAAGGAATATTGGACGTCATCAATGCATCTTGGCAGCAAGGCAAACTACCGACCTCTTGGAAGAAAGCAGACATCATACCGATTCCAAAGCAGAAAAACCTGGCAATTACAGACCTATTTCATTAACATCATGCGTTAGTAAAACTGCAGAGCAGATGGTCTTAAGTAGGCTACTGTGGAAGACTGGAGACCTGCATAAACACATATTTGGCTTCACGAGAGGAGTAGGTACTGCCAACTGCATAGCAACAGTACTAGGAACAGTTAACTCAGGTCCAGCTATAGTGATCTTCCTTGATCTAGAAAAAGCATTCGAACTTGCAAGCCCGCAAGCAATTTTACACACCTTAGTTAAAAAAAGGTGTAAAGGGAAATATGCTAGCATGGATTCAAGATTACCTAAATCACAGATATGCCAGAGTAAAGTTGCAAGGACAAGTGTCGGACTACCACTTGCACGAGAATGGGACTCCACAACGAGGAGTCCTCAGTCCTACTCTTTTAAACATCCTTATGGAAAACCTTGTTACCATGACATTTGCAGAAGGAGTTAAATTGATAAGCTATGCTGATGATATAGCATTAGTCATTACAGGTCCTTCACTTCTAAATAAAGCACAAGGTGCATTAGATAAAGTAATGTCTGAATGCAACATTTTAGGGCTAAAAATATCTGCACAGAAGTCTAAGGTAATGAGACTAGGTGGCAACACTCCAGACAGGCACCTACGCATTCAAGATATTAACCTTCAGTTGGTTACACAATATCAATATCTTGAAATGTGGATAGATTTTAAAATGACATTCAACAAGCAAATTCAATATCTGAAGGAGAAAGCAAAATCACGACTAAATATAATGAGAGCAATCACAAGGCCCCGTCTATGAGCGGGACACAAAGTGTTAAGAATGTTTTATATACACGCCAATCGTTCCCTAGTTGATTATGCAGCGCCTGCCTTGCTCACTCTTTCTCCTGGCCAGTGGCAAACGTTGAGGTGATTCAAAATGATGCAATGCAAGTCATAACAGGAGCTCCCAGATGGACCAAAATATTGAACCTAAGACTAGAAACCAAGCTATCGTCAATTGAAATAAGGGTAAAAGTTATAACTGCATGCATGCTGCCCAAGATATTGACTAGACCTAGAATCAGTCCACTTAAAGATATACTCACTGGAGCACTAACTCTGGACAGAAGAGCCTCCAATAGCACCAGGTGGCCCCCTTATGCAATAAACACCATCAATACATTCGATATAACAAATACAGTCACTGAGAGAGGAGTGTCGACGAAATACATGCAGACTTCGTTATGCAAGCCCCTTGGGAATCGCTACTCAGACTTTAAGATTATGGTTCTTGAGGGAAAAAAGAACCAGACTAATCCTCATCTACTATGTAATATTGCACAGATGCATATAGAAGCAAACTTGGTATCTGACAGCTTCACTTACTTCACAGATGAATCAGTAGATTAGCAGGGACAAGAAACCGGAGCTGCTGTTAAGGCAGGAAACTCTGTAAATAGTTGGAGACTCAAACTGGTGTTCAACTCTACAAACAGAGATGCTAGCCATTCAAAAGGCTTTGTAACATGCTCTTGCTGAACACCGACAACATGTTATCATACATGCTCATTCAAACACCGCCATTTAACCCTTGCAACAAGATCACATATGTGACAACATTCATCTGATAACAAATGTCATATCATTAATGCAAACACTCAAACGTCAAGGCCGTCGGGTACTTATTAACTAACTGGGTGCCAAGTCATGTGGGCATAATAGGAAATGACATTGCAGATGAAGCTGCAAAACGTACACCAAAGAGAAGAAATGTAGACATTTACATACCACAGAATCAATCACAGATTATGAAAGTAATTAGAAATAGAGCAGTGCAAAAGATGTACGGTGACCACAATACAGCACTTCCAACATCAGTTGCAACATTGGATCTGTGGTTTGGTACAAAAACTCAACCAATTACAAACCACTTATTTTGATGAAAGAGAGCAGTAGAACAACATTAGTACACTTACATCGCATCAGGCTTGGATACCCATGTGCATGGGAAATAGTCTTACAGGTTCCAGAAAATAAGAGAAAATTAAGTTAAGAAGGAGGAAAATTAAGGTGTGCTCTGTTAAGGAGTTCCTCAATTAAAGAGCCTTAGCACAAGCTCCTTAACAGAGCCTGTGCTCCTTTTGGGTGATCTTAACAGTAGACATACCGTCTGGGACGATGTTCTGATAAATTTTCCAAGGCCGCCTTCTTGAACCATTTGTTTTCTTCTTTGTCGCTTCTGAATTTTGATGAACAAACACATGCTGAATTGTGCCCTTTCCTGCCTTGATCTTTCTCTATGCTCGTCTTCTCTTTATTTAGTTTTCACATAGCGGGTTCTTGATGACCTCCATAACAGTGACCATTTTCCCATCCTTGTCATGATGGCAAGGAATCACTTGTTTGAAACCTTCAGTTTCAAACAAATAACATTTGTTATTTGTTTGCATCCAGTAGCAGCAGCTACTGGATGTGCTGCTGCTTCTGCACATCCCTTGCACCCTTCCCTCTCCTTCCCTAGGTGGCAGGTTGCCAAGGCTGACTGGAGTCTGTTCACTACACACTACTCTTTCTGACCTCTCCCTCTCGCCCTTCCCCTTTTTCATGACACCGTCTTTGACACCACCCTCACTCAATCACCCATGCTCTCTTCCTCACTCAACCACCCATGGCACACGAAAGTGTGTTCCCTGGCGAAATTCAGATTGTGCTCGGGCTGTCCACTGTAGGCGTGGAGTCAGGAAGAAACAACGGCGCCAACAGACGCCTGATTCTTTTATTTTGCTTCGGCAGGAAAGTGCGGTGGCACATAGCGCCATCCGTACTGTTAAGCACTGAGAGTTGGAACTCTTATTTTTCCACCCTTATGGTTGACACTCCTCACCCCCAAGATCTGGGAGAAAATCCGTAAAATAAAGGGTTAGTTTCTTCCTTATGTCTCGCCAGTCCTTTCACCTCCGTGATTCTGTTGTGGTGGATCTGGTGTCACCTTGAGGTTACCTTGAGGTGCTTCCGGGGCTTAGCGTCCCCGCAGCCCGGTCGTCGACCAGGCCTCCTGGTTGCCGGACTGATCAACCAGGCTGTTGGACGTGACTGCTCGCAGCCTGACGTTCGAATCACAGCCTGGTTGATCAGGTATCCTTTGGAGGTGCTTATCCAGTTCTCTCTTGAACACTGTGAGGGGTCGGCCAGTTATGCCCCTTAGGTGTAGTGGAAGCGTGTTGAACAGTCTCAGGCCTCTGATGTTGATAGAGTTCTCTCTCAGAGTACCTGTTGCACCTCTGCTTTTCAACAGGGGTATTCTGCACATCCTGCCATGCCTTCTGGTCTCATGTGATGTTATTTCTGTGTGCAGGTTTGGGACTAGCCCCTCTATTATTTTCCACGTGTAAATTATTATGTATCTCTCCCGCCTGCGCTCAAGAGAATACAGATTTAGGCTCTTCAATCGGTCCCAGTAGTTTAGATGTTTTACTGAGTGGATTCTAGCAGTGAAGAATCTCTGCACGCTCTCCAGATCAGCAATTTCTCCAGCTTTAAAAGGGGCTGTCATTGTGCAGCAGTACTCCACTCTAAGAGAGCACTAGCGTTTTGAAAAGTATCATCATCGGTATAGCATTTCTAGTGTGAAAAGTTCTTATTTTCCAACCTGTCATTTTTCTTGCAGTTGTGACGGCTACTTTATTTTGTTCTTTAAATTTAAGGTCTTCCGACATGAGTACACCCAGATCCTTTACATTGCCTTTTCGTTCTATGTTATGATTTGCCTGAGTTTTGTACGTGGTTTCCGTTTTTATATTTACATTTTTTTCCATAGCGCATGAGCTGGAACTTATTTCGTTAAACACCATATTATTTTCTGTAGCCCATAGAAAGACCTGATCTACATCTGATTGGAGGTTTGCTGTGTCCTCTATGTTGCCTACTTTCATGAAAATCCTAGTGTCATCTGCAAAGGATGATACAGTGTTATAGATTGTGTCCTTGTCTATGTCCGATATGAGGATGAGAAAAAGTACTGGAGCAAGCACAGTACCCTGGGGGACTGAGCTCTTCACGGTTAATGGGCTGGATTTTATTTTGTTGACTATTACACATTGGGTTCTGTTAGTCAGAAAATTGTAGATCCATCTGCCTATTTTTCCGGTAAAATTCCGGTCGCGTTTTATGTGCAATAACACCATAGTCACATTTGTCAAAGGCTTTTGCGAAATCTGTGTAAATTACATCAGCATTTTGATTGTCTTCCATGGAATCTAATGCCATGTCATAGTGGTCCAGCAACTGTGATAGACTAGCACCCTGTTCTGAAACCATATTGTCCGGGGTTCAGGAGATGCTGTCATTCCATGTATTTTGTGATCTTACTTCTTAGCACTCTCTCAAAGATTTTTATGATGTGCGATGTTATTGCTATCAATCTGTAATTTTTTGCCTCTGCCTTATTTCCTCCTGTATGGAGTGGTGCTATCTCTGCTGTTTTTAGTGTGTCAGGGATAACGCCAGTATCTACGCTTTGTCTCCAAAGAATGTGAAGGGCCTGCGATAGTGTTTTTTTTTACACTTCTTGATGAATATGGAATTCCACGAATCCGGGCCTGGTGCAGAGTGCATTAGGCATACTGTTTATGGCTTCTTCAAAATCCAGTGGGGATAGGGTGACGTCTGATATATGATTTGATGTTGGTATCATATCCATGAAAAATTCATTTGGGTTATCAGTCTTTAGTGTGTTTAGTGGCTCGCTGAAAACAGAGTCGTACTGCTTCCTGAGTAATTCGCTCGTTTCTTTGTTGTCATCGGTGAAAGTTCCATCTCCCTTTCGCAGGGGTCCGATACTAGATGTGTTTTTTTATCTTGATTTTGCATAGGAGAAAAAATATTTCGGATTTCTCTCTATTTCGCTGATGGCCTTTTGCTCTCTTTACCTCTCCTGGGATTTGAATGATTATTGTAGCTTGAGTTCAGTTGTTTCTATTTCTCTATCTAACCTTCTTCGCTGTTCTTGAGATAGGGTGCGACTCTCAAGCTGTTCCGCGATTCGTTTTCTTCGCCTATAGAGGGAAAGACGTTCCCATTCCAATCTGCGTCTCTTCCTCTTTTTCTTAATGGTATGCGGTTTGAACATATTTCTAGTGCTACTGAGCTTATTTTTTCCAGTTCAGGTTTGCATTTTCTAGCTGTTCTTCCCAGCTTATTTCTGTGAAGTCCTGGTTTATTTGCTCCCAGTTTATCTGTTTATTATTGAAGTTGAATTTGCTGAAATCTCCTCCGCTGGGAATCGGGACTGGTTTTAAAGGTCTATTACAAATGCTTGTCAGAATTTCAATTAAGTTGTGATCTGAGTAATAGGTATTTGTAATCATTATGTTCCTGATCAACTTATCATTATGGTGAAAATTAGGGCCAGCGTGTTCTCCTTCCAAGTTGGTTCTACTATTTGCTGGTTTAAGGCAAAGATGTCGCACATCAGTAGCAGGTCATTTGCATGTGCCTGTTCATTTAGGCTACTTCCTGGTGTTCTTTCTGATATTACTTTATCAGCCAGGTGCTTCCATTTCAGGTGCTGTAGGCTGAAGTCTCAAGCAAGATGATGTTCGGGGCTGGATTTGTGAGGTTTTCCAAGCAGTGTTCTATTTTCATTAGTTGGTCTTTAAACTACTGAGGATTTGCCTCCGGTGACTTATATACAAGGACAATAACTACATTTAGGATCCCCATTTTTTATTATCAGCACTTCCACCATATCATTTGAGGTGTTTAGCAGCTCAGTACAGATAAGTGTGTCTTTGATGTAGAGACTGACCCTACCCTGTAGCCGGTGTTTCCTGTCACATCTGAAAAGATTGTACTCTGAGATCCATATTTCACCATCATGGTAGTCCTTTGTGTGAGTTTCCGTTAGGGCTGCAAACACTGCATTTGCCTCATGAAGGAGACCATCTGTAAAATGAACTTTGTTGAATTTGCGTGTTTTTATACCCTCGATGTTGGCAAATATAAATGATGTTATCGTATTTGTGGAAGTGCTGGATGCTTTACTTGGTGTTAATATCTGAGGCTCTGGTAGGGAGGCTACTATGTTTGCGTCCTCTCTAGCATTTGACCGAGATGGTGGTAGAGTCTGGTCATTTTTAGCCATTCTTCTCCTCTTTCTCTTGCTAAAAAATAATCCTGGTCGATTGAGTTGTGGCTGTTTTCATAGTGGCGGTCAGTCAGTTTTATTTCCCTAGTACCTCTTATATAAAAAGCTGGACATTCCACATTGAAGCATTCTTTCATGTCTAAAGAGTTCTTGCAAATTTCTGTGTGAAAGAAATCACAGCTTTTGGTTCATTTACCCATACTGAGGAGGTTTCTGCACTTTCTAGGGTGATCGTACTTACATGTTCTATTTGTTCTTTGCGATATCCCATGCTTACAGGTTGCCCATTTATTATACCGACAGATTTTGGGTTCTTGTTTTGTTTGTTTTCCTTTGCCAGGGACCCCACCCTGCTACAGCGCCCCTGACACCGCGCTCTGCTCCGGTGCCCGCGACACCGCGCTCTGCTCTGGCGCCATCGATGCCGTGCTCTGCTCCGGCGCCATCGACACTGCTCTGCTCTGGCGCCATCGACACCACACTCTGCTCCAGCGCCATCGACACCACACTCTGCTCCAGCGCCATCGACACCACTCCTCTGCTCCGGTGCCAGCGACACTGCACTCTACTCCACACCATCGACACCACGCTCTGCTCCGGCATCCTCGACACCGCGCTCTGCTCAGGCGTCCCTGACTCTGCGCTCTGCTCCGGCATTCCCCATTCCGCGCTCTGCTCCGGCGTCGCTGACATCGAGCTCTGCGCCATGCCTGATTGTACCAAACCGTCCATGACGCCTGGGTGTCATGGATGGTTTATTTGAAGACATTAGAAATTCCTATGCTGGCATTTATTAGTGATTCTCTGTTTTCAGTGGGAGTTTTATCCAGGATTTCGATCATCCTCAAAAAAGTTACATCATCCTTTTTGCAGAGCCAGTACACAGAGTGGTCACTGAGACCATTTCTCCTTGGAATATTAGTCATGTTGGCACATTTTTTGTGTATGGCTGCTGAACAGAGTTGGCACTGAAAGCTCTGTTGGTAATCTACCTTCATATTGCATTCTATGCACGTTTTTTATCAAAGACATTTTTGTTGAACACTTCTGATCAGTGGTGGTGGTGCTGACGAGGTGGGGTGGGGACCAGTGGGTGTTGATCCATGGGTGCTGGTGGTGGGTGTTGACCGGGGAGGTGTTTACCAGTTTGGGGCCCGGAAGGGAGGAGACTGTATGAACGGGCAGTGTTGCTACCACGTGGCGCACTCTTAATTTGTTTTGTTCACTTGTTAGAATACATTACTTGCATTTTCCCACTAGTTATCTTACAGTGGAGGCATCTAGTTTCTGTGTCTCGGCACTAGTAACCTGAGTACGTTACACTATTTGGAAGCACACACACACACACACACACACACACACACACACACACACACACACACACACACACACACACACACACACACACACACACACAGTGGGTACTCGGGGTGGGCATATGCTCCAAATGACCCTTGTTTATACACTTGACGGACTTATTTTGTGTATAATTTGTTCACTTCATATTAAGGTATGTTATCTTAATTTTTTATCACTGACACAGGTTTTACATAGAGAGTTTAGCACTATGGGCACTGATTTCTTGATGTTTCAATTGCGAGGGATGTGATTTTTATTTGACGACTTGGCAACTATTACCTAAGGACTCTTGGCACCACGTGGGCAGGCGTTGACTACACACGACTTTCACTTATTATTCCTTGAACACAAAAGGTCGGATGGCAATCACTATGATATATTGTTTAATATTTTGAGACACACTTTATAAGGTATCTGACTGTGTTTAGTTCCTGTATCACTGAAATATCCCTAGATATATAATGTTTTCCGCGGAGCTCGATAGCGTGGCCCTTCCCCCCCCCCCCCCTCTCACACCCAGAACAGATTGCTTCCGAACAGTCGAACTTTTTGACTGTTAGATCCGGTTCTCATCGTCCCCCTTCTTTCCTTACTCATAAGCCCCTTCTTGAATCTTGTTCCTTAGAGTTTCGCACACATCTCCAGCTTCCTTATAACGAACTCTTCACTCTCTCTCTCCGAACTCCAGTCTACCCTGGCCCTCTGCGGTTCTATGGAAGTGGACTCAGATGGAAGTGGATAGTGGGTCCACTCAGTGAACTTGCCATCTTCCTTCATGCACATTTTAGAATTTACTGAATATTTGTAACCGTATCTGGAAGTTGACGTCAGTCTCTGAAGACTGGCTTAAGGCGGATAATCTTCCTATTCGGAAACCAGGGTCTCTAGGGACATTCCCTAACGACTTCCGCCGCCTTGCCCTAACGAGTTGCAGCTGCAAAAATTTTGAACGTACGGTCAATGTCCGTCTGATGTGGTTCTTGGAACACTATCACCATCTCTCCTCTTCTCAATTTGGCTATCGCAAGTGTCGAAGCACGACTGATGTCCTGGTGAACTTGGAGGTCTATATTCGTACTGCTTTTGCTGGAAAGACCTCCCTTGTTGATGTTCTTTTTGACCTGGAAAAGGCGTATGACACCACCTGGAGATACCATATTTTGTCCCAACTCCGTTCTTTTGGCCTTCGTGGTAATCTCCCTCTCTTCTTACAAAGCTTCCTCTCTAGTAGTTCCTCTAGAGTGAGATTTGGTACCACTCTCTCTGCCTCTTTTCGGCAGTACGAAGGTGTACCTCAAGGTAGTGTTCTGAGCACTACTCTTTTCCTGGTTGCCCTCAAAGGTTTTCTTTCCTCCCTTCACTCTGGCATTTTTTCTGCTCTCTATGTTGATGATCTTACCCTTCACTGTCAAGGTGATGACTCACCATTCTTCCAAGGGCGGCTCAAACTTGTGATTGATGCCGTGTCGTCTTGGGCCACCAATCATGGCGTCAAGTTCTCTACAACTAAGACTTGTGCTGTGACTTTTACTCGGAAGCAGGACGTCCTTCACCCCCCCCCTTGTCGCTCTTTGATAATTCTCTTTTGTTTAAAGATTCTGCTATATTTTTGTGGTACTCATTTGTCTTGGTCACCACATATCCCTTAGCTCGGTGGGAGCAATGGGAGCCGGTAGCTGAGCGGACAGAATACTGGACGTGTGATCCTGTGGTCCCGAGTTCGATCCCGGGCGCCGGCGAGAAACAATGGACAGAGTTTATTTCACCCTGATGCCCCTGTTACCTAGCAGTAAATAGGTACCTGGGAGTTAGTCAGCTGTTACGGGCTACTTCCTGAGGGTGGAGGCCTGGTCGAGGACCGGGCCGCGGGGACACTAAGCCCCGAAATCATCTCAAGATAACCTCAAGATACCTCCGAGTTGAATGCCCTTAACTTATTTAAGGTCTTGTCCCATACTTCCCGGGGAGCTGATAGGCGCACATTCCTCTCTTTAGATTCCTCTCTCATGCTGTCTAAACTCGATTATGGTTGTCTTGCTTAGTCAGTCTGCCTCTCCCTCAACTCGTCGTCGTTTTGATGCTCTTCCCCATACTAGTTATGCTTTCTCGCGTCAACATTCCTTTGTCTTTGAATTTGCCTCTAGCTGTGCCCTCACGGTTTTGGAGTTATGTGATCCAGTCCATCTTCAGGTAGTCGAAGTTCATCATTGGGTGTCTCTTATCTTCAACAGATTTAGGACAGTCGAGGTTGCTGGGTTCTCGGCTATATTGGTGTTTCAATATCCTGCAACTTTAATGGTGCTACATAGTTTACCCTGCTTGGCACTTTGTTTGAATAATTCTTTACTTACGGCATAGCTACAGGTACAGTGTAGTGCTAAACACTATTATATCATTAGTAACAGGTACAAGGTGATTAACATTGTCACCACATTAGTTATGGGTAAAGTGTGACGTTAAAATCTGTTAGAGGACAAGTTATAGAATAATGCTAATCACTATCACTACACTAGTTACAAGTATAATGTATTAATTAGGAATAATGATGGGGGTTCTGGTTATGTGTGGTATTTTGCCAAGGCTGAAAATTAGCAGTGAGTGGAGGTCATGAACGATTGGTTACGTCAACGTCTCCAAAAGTTTAGCATGAACTATGCATGCCATCCATAGATAACTGGGACCCTTACGTTGACAAACACCGTATATGCGTGGTACAAGGCTCACCTCCAGAGGAAATGGGTGGTAGTTTTTGTAGATTCATTATAGGGAGTTGTATGTACTGCTTTAAACAGTCAATGGATATTGATGGATAATGAATATCGGAACAAATTTAAATAATTGTGAAAGGAATCAACATATCCTATAAACAATAACAAACAGTTTTGAAATAAAAAAAATAATATACTAAATATATTACTTAGTATAATTGTACAGAAAAGATGTTTCAGTTATTTTATACAAAATCTAAAAGTGTGAGGAATGAGATGGATGGCCTTCTTGCACTAATGTGAAATGCAACGTTTGACACACTGTAACATGCTCTGGTGTCGACGGAAAGGATGTACTGGTTCAGCTACATATCAAGAAATAATAGCTCTTTCATGTTGACTGAACAGATAGAAAAGGAGATGGAGTTGCTATCTATTTGAAAGAAGATCTCAAGTGTTTTGTAAAAAGAGGAGATAAAATCTCGAGATAGTCTCGGGAAAGTCTCTAAAATCGGAGATAGTCTCCATGGTGTAGTGGTAAGACACTCGCCTGGCGTTCCGCGAGTGCTTTGTACTTGGTTCGTATCCTGGCCTGGGAGGATTTACTGGGCGCAAATCCTTAACTGTAGCCTCTGTTTAACGCAACAGTAAAATGTGTACTTGGTTGTAACAATGATTCTTCGCGGCGGGGATTGTATTCCAGAGACCTGCCCAAAACGCTACGCGTACTAGTGGCTGTACAAGAATGTAACAACTCTTGTATATATCTCAAAAAAAAAATCAGAGACCAACATAGAATCCATATTGGTAGAAGTAAACAAGGGAAACAACTAATTTCTAAGTGAAGTAGTATGCAGCCCTAGTAGTAGTCTGAATGAATCACACATTAAACAGTTTTGCGAAAAAATGAAAATCATATCAACATATTTATTGTGTATCATTAAAGAATTCAACCTCGAAAGATTAAATTGGACATTAAAAACCTGCAACTCAGAGGCTGAATACTTGCTGGTAGTGAATGTACACTACGTCCTGTTATAATTTGTTACTGAGCCAACCAGAAACAATAATGATTTTTTTGGGGGGAGCAGGACAACAAGATGGAATCAGGTGCATACAGTGATTTCATTATGAATTTCACTAGTGTTTGATGGAGTACTTCAATACATACCTCATAGTGTCTGTGGGTTAATGTGGAACTTTGGTTAGCTATCAGTTCAGTACAACCAGATTCCAGTGGCCTCGCAGATTCCAGGTTGTGTAAATCTTTATCATATTATGGTCTATGGGTACGGCATGCGTGTGGGAGAACCCAGGACACTGGTTTGATCCTGCCACGCTGCAAACATTTTCTCATATACGTATCATATTGCTGTGATTTCATTGTGCAGAAACAATAGTAATAGTCAAGTTTTTGTCCTGACACTCAAATTGACAAAGATTATCAATATGGAAATAATCAATGAATTCCGCAATAGTGATCACAAAGAAATTATATATATAATAACATGGAAACGTTGTGTGATAAAAATTAATTAATGCGTCAGATATCTTTGAAGACAATTTTAAATGATTAAAGGGTTTCTGGGAAAGAGTAGATTCAGTGGACCTGAACGTGGGAGACGAGCTGTGCGTGGGACGTAGCGGTGGTTAAGCTGAGGGTGACATAATAACTCATTACAATATACATTCAGATTTTGACTCATTGAAAAGCATTCTTAAAAAGCTTCAGAATGTAGTATATCATTTAGTTGTTTTGGTCGAAAGACAAAGACCACCACTATGAAACCTAGAGATTAAAGGACTTTATCTGGAAATAAACTATGCACAAAAGAATTAGGAACGGAGAAGTCAATCTCTATTAGAACTATTAATTTTAAATTTTCAAATTAATTTCAAATATTAAAAACAAATTGATTTTTTTTAAATATAACTATGTAGTCGTAAAGCAGCAAGCAGAGAACCATCATTAAAGAATTTTCAGGTAATACGTAGTAAGATAAGGCTGTAAACAGTGCCCTTGATAACGGTGCCCTTGATAACGGTGCCCTTGATAAATGAAACTGGTCAGGCAGCTGATAATGACAAAGAAATAGACGAAATTGTAAATAAGTTCTTCGTGTCTGTATTTTCTAGGGAAAAGAACTTGACGTAATGGTTGCGGCTGAAGAAATTTATGTTGGTTATGAAGACAAGTGGACTAGAAAACTGATTATCAGAGAAGAAGATTAAAGTAAATAGCAAAATTAAAACTAAACAGGTCCAGAAGACGTGTTTCATCGGGCCATCTTGTGGTTATCTTGAGATGATTTCGGGGCTTAGCGTCCCCGCGGCCCGGTCCACCCCCAGGAAGCAGCCCGTAGCAGCTGTCTAACTCCCAGGCACCTATTTACTGCTAGGTAACAGGGGCATCAGGGTGAAAGAAATAATTTTTGCCCTCCGCCTCCACCTGGGATCGAACCTGGAACCTCAGGAATACGAATCCAAAGCAAGTCCACCCAACTGTCAGGCGTCAGGGTACCTAAAGAATGAAATAAAATAGCTTAGTAAGCTCATGTCTTGCATAATAAATAAATCATTAAAGCCGAGTAAGGCACTAGAGCCGTGCAGGGTAGCAAATTAAATATCTATTTAAAAGAAAAGAGTTCACTTGCCTCGAACTATCGTCCAGATAGCTTTAAATCTGTTTTAGGAAAATTACTTCAGTCGATAATCGCAGAAGCATTTTGTGTAATCATAAATAGTATATTATTACAGGATTCACAAAATGCTTTTACTAAAAGCATCTCAAGTTTATACATATTTCTCTCATAATATTTCCTTTTTTTTCGAGCAGATAATAGTGGGAGGATTTCGATTATTTCATATCTTGAATCTAACAAGGCCTTAAAACTGTACATAATGTGAGACTCAATACAAGCTGTGGATCCCAGGGTATTGGATATCAATGAAGAGCGCACTGTGTGCAGAGTGCGCACTGTCACAACTCACCAGGTAACTTTACAGAGTGCGCACTGTCACAACTCACCAGGTAACTTTACAGAGTGCGCACTGTCACAACTCACCAGGTAACATTACAGAGTGCGCACTGTCACAACTCACCAGGTAACTTTACAGAGTGCGCACTGTCACAGCTCACCAGGTAACTTTACAGAGTGCGCACTGTCACAACTCACCAGGTAACTTTACAGAGTGCGCACTGTCACAACTCACCAGGTAACTTTACAGAGTGCGCACTGTCACAACTCACCAGGTAACTTTACAGAGTGTGCACTGTCACAACTCTGAAAATTTACAAAGGACACAATATGGCTAAAGGAGGATCTAGATAGCCCTCAATATTAAACGAAAGATCAGAAGATTTCTTTTAATGCTGAAGCTATACAGTTATACGCTTAGGTAATAATAACATATTATTATTTGGATTATGTTGAAATTGAAAGGCTGAATGCGAGAAAATATGTCATCATTTGGTTAACTCTAAAAGAAAATTGATGGATAAATGTGTGGAATACGCCAAATAGAACACTGGAATACAACTGATACACTGACATTCTATAATCACTGACAATGTATTCTACAGAACACTGTAGAATACACTAACATTCTACAAACGTTTCCAACAAGACATCATATGTAAGTATTTAGCATTATCCTACTTTTATTAGTCCCGATCCAAATTATGCAGTTCAGGTCCGGTCTCCCTAAAAGACATAAATTCCCTTTAATGTGATCAGGGAAGCATGAAAAAGTTAATACCATTAATTCATAGTTTGTCATATACGGAGAGCTGACCTAAGTCTAAATGTGGTTATAAATATATCTTCACAACAGGCTCCTCATCCAGTAGTCGCGTGAAATTATAGCGTACTACTGGCCATTGCAAGTCATGAGCAAAGAATAATGAATATAATATGGAGAAATATAGATATAGGAAAACTATGGTAAACAATGGTCAGGAATCAGGGAAGTATATTGAGGAACAGATTACCAGGTAACATAATAAACAAGTTATCGTTTGAATGTTTAAACTAACTCTTAAGTGTAATGTCAAGTTGACTAGTTTTAACACAAGTAATATGTAAAGCGCCGTGCTTGCTCTGTCTTCTCACAGCCCGTCCTCCTGTTTTGGTAGCACTTATAGTAACGATGAGGACCATGGTATATACACCGACCTACAACGAAATTAGAACGTAGAAATCTGAACTATTGAGTTGGACCAGCCAGAAAACTACTTTTTACTTGTGTTGCTTTGACAAACTAAACTAACCAATCCTAACCTTCCCAGCCCTAATACACGATATCTGAGCCCGAAGCCAGTACATATGTGTGCTATACTAGGCCTAGGAATATTTAAGTTGGTGTTTTAGCTTCATTTATTTCAAAATAATTCCTTACTAGTACCTACTAACCTTACTAGTACTTCCTTACTAGTACTACTAGTACTACTAATACTACTATCTAAAAGCTAAGTACGTATTCTGACTATTGACGACAATCAGAATAAGTACTATCGAAACAGGAGGATGGGTTGCAGCACATAACTGCCTTCTCACCTATGATATGAAGAGTCACACTAGTGTGTGTATATATATATATATATATATATATATATATATATATATATATATATATATATATATATATATATATATATATATATATATATATATTATAAACATATGTTGTTAAATATGACCGAAAAGGTAAGATTATTGATTCTAACACGAATTTTCTCCATATTTCTTGTTTCTTTTGACTGGCGATGGTAATTGAAAAAATCAATTCTCCAAAATTCATTTATATTTTTAGTCTGACGCGACGCCTGAACGCGTTTCGTAATAACTTATTACATTTTCGAAGACTTTAATTTACACACACAACTGTAACCTGTAAACATGCAAAATACATCCATACTTATACTTGCATTTGGGTGAGGTGATATGGTAAAAAAGTTTTGGGTGAGGTGATAGACATTTGCACATGATAGAACACGAATCAATGGGTATACAAACATAAGAATGGAAGTAACTGCAGAAGGCCTATTGGCCCATATTTCCTCTTGATGCTGCTATATTGGTGCGGAGTCTTGAAGTGGGAAGAATATAGTTGTACATTAATTGGCTGTTAATTGCTGGTGATGAATTTTTGATGAGTAGTGCACTACACATAAAAAGTCAACACCAGCAATCTGTGACTAAGTCTCTGAACGTTTTGTTAGTTGAAAGATTAGTGTCCAGATTAGGGAGGAAAGTTTCTACCTTGAATTTTTCGGTTATAATGAGAAGTATGTCTTCTGGTGATCCATCATGTCTACTATGACGCACACTTTGTTTTCGTTCCCTTTTTTTCCATCACTGTAATCTGTATCTGGAGACATACTCCTGGCTTTAAATTCATATTCGCTAAATTTGTCTCTAGTTTCCTGAAGATAAGTTTTCACTCGCCAAACACACACCGAAAATACGACGTTGGTACAACGTTCGAACAAGTTTTAACATCTCCTAACCAGTTATAACAACCAATATAGCAAGTTGTAACAACGTTCTAATACGTCATTAAAACGTTAAGCTAAGATGTAACAACTTTATTACAACTTGTAACAAGTGGAAAATAGAGACAGTTTCGGTTTGTGTTTCCAGGGCATAGACTCAAGATTCGTGGCAACAAGGATCTTCTTGAGGTTATCTTGAGATGATTTCGGGGCTTAGTGTCCGTGCGGCCCGGTCCTCAACCAGGCCTCCTTTTTGTTACACATCCCCAGGAAGCAGCCCGTAGCAGCTGTCTAGCTCCCTGGTACCTATTTACTGCTAGGTAACAAAGCATCAGGGTGAAAGAAAATTTTTGCCCATTTGTCTCAGCCTCCATCGGGGATCAAACTCGGAACCTGAGGACTATGAATACGAAGCGCTATCCACTCAGCTGTCAGGATGTTCACATCCTTTGATTGCAGGACCTTGTTTGTTTTGTTCATTCTTTCTAGTATGTCAATCATTAGAATTGTGAGAAAGAGTGTTTCAAGGTTTTCCATTTTTTTGCTCAATCTTTCTGCCTCTCGCCTTGTATTCACTTGCCGGTCATTGTCAGTTGATAGAGAATCCAGTACATGTTTTATTTCCTCGAAACTCCCCATACAGAGCATGAACAGCATCAAAATGTGCTGACCATCGTCTGTCAGACAGATGCTTGACCACAAAATCGTCTCCTAAAGATGATGCCAATTCATTTCAGCAAAAAACGAATACAGATGCTGTTCAAGGTCAAATAATTTGACAGTCTGTAGACAACACTGTGAGGGAATGAAAATTTCCTCAGTTAGTTTTTTTAGTTTTCTAGATTAGGCTAGAGTGTTGGGTGCACTCTAGACAAGAAGTTTTCACACTGCATGCACTTGTGTGATGTTGTTTGAAAGCTTATGCTTAGGTCTATCTTTTAAGACTAGCCATGAGTCTGTGACTGCTCTGTAGAGAGAGTTACAGAATTAATCATGTTTTCTGAGAAATGAGACTTGAGAGAGTGAGTGTGGTATGAGAGAGTACTTGAACTCGTGAGCCAACGGTTTCATGGGGGGTGGGGGGACAGAGGGTCTCCCGCTATTCAGCACACCCTGTGTGCGAGCATGCCCCGCTCGTGGTGTGTATGGGTTTGAGTGAATCTTCCACACACGTTGTGAACGCCTGAGGCCTCTAGCCAGCCCCAGCCTCCAGTCTCAGCACCTCAATGTGCGCACCGCACTGCTCCGTGGCCAGACACTGGGGCCATGCGATGACTTCACCCTGGCCACACGCCTGTGGGCAACACCAGCCACCCCGCGCGCCACCTCATGCTGGGTGGGGCGCTGCGACCGCCTTGCGCTACTCCGTGCCACCCCTTTGGGCCACATAGTGGCCACACCCTGACCACACATGCCTTGGCCACACTCCCTAGGGCCACACCTAGTCGACGCACGTGGGAGCGAGCTAGGTGTTCTTCAGCTTCAGTGCTTCAGCAAGGGAAGGTTTATATACAGGGAGTGAATGTAAGGAGAGTAGTAACGTGAGTACTCATTATTATGTAATGTAGTTACAGTGTCTCAGGACTGATGTTAATTCCGGTACCAGCTGTGTTATCCCAGAGCGCCTGCCAGGCGAGGGAAGCAAGCTGAGAGGCAGCTGTCTGTACTGACGTCAAGGAGACTGTGTTGAGACGTGATGGTGTATGTTATGCACATGACCACACATGTAGATGTATATGGATATATATTTTGTGTGTAGACTGACTCGAGTATGTAAACTGGTCGGTGTAGATATTTCTCCCATATAAGTGATTGTTGATCTGTCGATTTATATATCGTTCAGAGTCAAGATTAATGTCATGTTGCCGCAAGTTAATTATATATGTGTAATTTTATGTTGTTGTGATGTATGAAAGGTAAGCTATTGATTTATTATCATTGTTTAGTGAGTACCATTTCCATGTGTTTCCTTTGCATGTATTTTATTACAGTGCTGTGTGGTGAGTCAGTAATTGAGACTGCTGACTGATTGCATTGTGATGTCATTAGCATGTGGGGTATGCTGACAGCATCATTATGTTTGCGTGTTTGGGCAGTGTTTATGTTGTATACGTTATATTACTGCCATAGGTGCTGTGCAGATGATTCAAGGAGGTCCCTTTCATTAATCAGGGGAATTCACAGTACTTAATGAGGTAGCAAGCAATTGATTGGTTAATGTGTCTAATTATGAGAATTAGTGCCAGCTGTCAGTGTAGCGACGGTATCTTATGTTAACGTAAAATTGTTTTGCTGAAGTAGTGATTCCACACAGTAGTTCCTTGCAAGTGTTGCAAGGTAAGGGGGCAGTAATATGTAGGTATACATTTGTTGTTGACAAACCGTATGTCATTACTGTGAGGGTACAATAATTAACATGTTGCAGAGAGCTGCAACCGTATGGGCTGTGAAAATTCTTTTGTTATGTCACTGTAAGTGTGACCTGTGTAACCTGGGGTTACTTTGTGTTCTTTAAGTTGTGTTGATGACTTAAGGATTCAGTGAGAGTTAATTGGGGTAATTAACATCATAAGGGGTTGCACATTACTTAATGAGGGAGCTTTTAAGGGAAACAGTGTTGAGCTTGTTGAGATACGTTTCAGGTGCAATTAATTGTCCGTGTGACAACTAATTGACCACTCTAGCTAATTGTGTAATTAGCATTCTCATCGTGAATTTACATAGTGGGGAGGAAGTGTCAAGGTCTGTCAGTATTTGTGTTAACGTAATTTGCTCGAGACTAATTACCTTTGTGCGGTATAGAAATTAGTGGCTCATGTTAATTAGTGGAGTAATTAACGTCAAAGGTCTTGATGATTCGGTAAAGCGAGGTCATGGAGCTAGCAAAACTACTTATATTAATCATATCCTGTCTGATGACAGTGGATTAAGATGCACTCATGTTAATTAGGGTAATTAACACCTCGTCCGTCATTCACAGTGTTTGATGAGACCTTCTTAGGCAGTGCGGAGTGAGACGTATTTATGTATAATTAATTATCAGTCCTGGGGACAGTTAATTAATTGCTTGGGGTTAGTTAGGGTAATTAACGCTCATTAAAGTAAAGTTTGACATAGACTGTTGAGAAGTTACCAAGATAGTGGTAGGCTTAGTTAACATAACTCGATTGGAATTTAATTAGTTGTCCGTTTGACATTAATTAGGAATTACTCACTGAATACTTGAAGTAGTCAAGTGTGATGTAATTTAAGAGGCTTTGAGTTATTGTTAACAAGTTGACTTGTTGTAGGAGACAAGTGTTTGTGATTAACGTAGAAGTACTTTGTTGCTGACTGTTGTTGACAGTTAATTAACGTAATTAATCACATAATCAATTTTGTAATTGATTAAGGCAATTTCTTTGGTTTATCATCTGGTGACGAGAGTAAAGTAACTTGGGGATTGCTGGAGAAGTGACTCAGAATCCCACCCTGCCTGGCTTTGTTTACATTTGCGACTTCTTGCAGGTAGTTGCGAAGTGTTCACATTAGGTTGTGATAGGGGGAGTTAGTGTTGGACTACCCGTCTAGTTACGGGGGTATCTCGCCTGGAGGGTTGGAGGACCCGTAAGATTGTGATTATAGTATCTGGTCACTGTGAAGCCGTGACAATATTGATTGCAAGCTTGTGTCATCAGTGGGCATCATTGTTCAGTTAGCTCATTTAATCAGCCCGTAGTGCGAGGGGCTGTTGAATAGCTGTCTTGCAAGTGCCACTGTATAGACAGTAATGTAACGAATCACTCACTGTTGTGTAAACTTAGTCATGTAAATATTTGTTTACAACATTGTGTCGTCAGTGAGCACACCCGTGTTCAGGTCAGATCAGTATTCAGCCACGCAGCAATGGACCGGAGTCATTGCTATTTCATGATTGTTAAGTAGCTGTTGTTAAAGTGCCACTTGATGGACATTAACGTACGTAAACTCGATGTTGTAGTAGTTTAGTCTCTTATTAATAAATTGTTATTGTTATAGAAAACGGTGTTTGATGTCAACCCTTCAACCATTCTTTTCCACCCATGTTCTGCTTTATACGATTATCTGTAAATGTGAGCTTTTTTAATGACGGCTGTTCTTGGGAAATTCGAATTCCAATTCATAGCGCCACACATCAAAGTAAAATTTAGTGTGAGAACCCGTCGGTTACCCTTTATTGGTTTTAACGTTTTTTTTTTTAACTAGGAGGAACCAACGGCCCAAGTGGACAGGTTTTCACCCTTGTGGTGGAAGCCTGGCGGTTTGCTCCAGCTTTTCCTTTTTCTATTGGGCTCATGATTAGAGTAGAAATGTCTGCTAGTAAGCAATTCTTTATGTTTGAGGTCCACCTCCTAAGGGAGGTAAGCATAGAAAAAAACTCACAAACACTGCTGCTTTTACTCCCACCAAGTTCAGGCTGTGTCCAGCACAGGGAACATAAATGACAAACTCATTAAGTTGATGAATCTGTGCTTGCAATCCAGTATATCGTCCATACATATTTGAGACATTATCGTATGACTGACCACGGCAGTTTGAAAGTCGAATTTGGTTCTCATTAAGAAAATCCACGACAGTGTTAGTTAGATCCTTTGCTCCGTGAGAAAAGATGGGGATGAGCATCAAGAAACATTCCACAGGCTCACAGCCATTATTGTATCGGAGAGTAAATGTCAGTTGATCTGTGTGAGAGATGTACGGAGTGAAATCTACACTTATTGAATAATACTTTGACTCTTTTACTTCTTCAAGAATAGTACGAAGAATCTGTTTTTCTATTAATTCGATAGATTCCTCACAAATATTTGCAGATAAATATGACGGAATCCCTTTTCCAGGATGTCCATACATCTTGAGATGTTCTTCCAAGAAAGGGTCAAATTCACTCAGCAGCTCTAGTATACCTAAATAGTGTGAGAGTTTTTGTAGTTTTTAACTTATGAGAAGTTTTGGAATAAATTATAATTGGTATAAGGAATTTTAGCTCGGAAAATTTCTAAGAATTTTCTTTATTCTTTAACCTTTATTCCTGTCGTGATATTCAACTAGGTCGCCTGAGGAAGGACTTGCTTAGCTAACACACCAGTGTAGTAAACAGCTCATTCCTCACTTTGGGACCATGTATGAACAATTGACTAGGCGCGAGCAAACGCCGAGACCCCAATGAAAATTGAAATCCCCCCCACTTAGGCCGCCGACCTTCGCCAATCGCCGAAGCGAATCTAACGAGTAGGTCACGGGCTCTCACAACAATAATTTATTGTTGTGTGGTGCCGTATATTTGATCCAAAGCTCAGAAAGTGAGTCTCAATTTTAGTCGAGTGTGAAGAACATTTGCATAACAATAATAATGTGTGGGGGTGTAACGAAAAGACAGTGTTAACCATAACAACTTAGTTTATTCAATAAAGTACTAACTACTACAACAAAACAAAAGAAATGTCAATGACGTTACTCGAAATCCTTCCTGTGACACTATCAATGACAGCTAGACACCAGCCCCTCGGACTGCATAATGAACTAACTCGAACATAAGCGTGACCACAGAGGAATCAACAAGCAAGCAAGAACTAACAGATCTATAATCACAATTACAACAAATGACACAGTAGGTTCTGAAACACGTCTCCAGTAACCTCCTAACTGTTCTACGCCTCAGTGCAGTCTACTCCTGCAACAGCGGTTGCAATGCAATCAAATCAGTAGTCTTTCAATGACAACAATAACTAATGGGTTCACTGGCAACTCCAGCACCCTTCCTCAAATTAATCCTTACGTTAACACTACGTCCCACGGACGATCAACAATCAATAACAATTGATTTACGTTAATAACACAATAACATTTACGTTAATTACAAGGTAACATTTACGTTAAATTAACAACTCTTACAACTGTCACTAGTAACGCGGAAATCAAACAACACTCTACCCGTCGAGCATTCAGTGAGAAAATCCCATTAATCCCTGTACTTCCAGACAGCTGATTAATCTCTACTAGTTACGTTAATTTACGTTAATCGGTTACTAATCACTCAGCGATGGTAAACTCTGATTTACAATGTCCAAAGTGCTAAGAGAACGGTAATCACTCGTGATTACCTTTAGAGTAATTAATTACTATCCTCAAGATCAATAATTAAACAATTAAAATACGCAACCTTTCACACTGGCTCAGCAATTTACATTAAGGTACGAATTCCGTCTGAGCCTTCCATACTCAGACCAATTCAGGCGACTAATAACAGTAATTAGCCCCACGTTTACGTTATTCTAAATGACGTTACTCCTCTCACGAGTCAATCAAGTGCCGGTACTTCCGGGCAGATAACGACGTTACGTTAATGGAACAATGTAGCCTTCGTGTGAGTCGATCAAACAAGGATCGAGATTAATTACTTTGACTTCCTGAAACACGTAAATTACCCGGCCCACTGACCGTTAATTACGACAGACAATACTCTAATTCTTATCTGGCTGATGGCTAGGCTCCTCGAGACTACCGTAGCTGCTTACAGGAAAGTAAATTAACCCAAACGCATTCTACGTTACTCAAATTGTCAAAGAACAAATTCTTTTAAAGCAATGGGCGTTCCCTTGGTTACGTTATATTAATTGCCTCGCAATCACCTCACTGAATACTGGACTTCGATGTCCTACCAGATAACCAGGAGAATATATGTATATCCAAGTACTCGTCTACAGCCGAGTTCCCCCACGACAATGACAAATCACACTAACAAATCACAGTGATTTACGTTACAATCCGGTTGCTATGACAATACTGCAGAACCTAGTAAAATAACCTACAGGACATGAACCCTCTAGAACACTGCCCCACAATGGTTTTACTGAACTGCAATCACATACGGTGATTGCTCAACACTAGCAACAATCACCATCAAATAACAACCCCCTTTGCAATAACACACACGGCAAGTACTCCAATTTCCAAATATTAGGATACTGCACACACTTACTTACTTACTGCTGCAAATGACCCCTAGAACATAGGTCAATATATTGCAATCACCACACAGTAAATAACACATTAACACTGGGCACCGTGACACTACGATTATATATATATATATAATTACCGCTGACACATGTAGCCTACAGCTATCAAACGTTATTGGGAACACTAAGGAGAATCTCACACTCCTTAAATCACATGGGTGAGTGATTTATCGGTCACGCATGCCGATAAACACTCGAGAGTTACGTTACTCGACAGAGCGGGGGCGGTCTCTCTAGACGGCCTCGTCACTCACCAAACCTCACCAAAATTACGTTAATTAATACTGCAACCACAATATATATATTTATATAAATCACACTTGTCACGGCCCTGGGAACAATACAAGAAATTTAAGCCACACTGTGGCACACTCCACAATAATCATTGCCAGGAATCACTGGCGTTACACATACCTGAGCGCTCAGTGTTGGAATTCCACACCTGCAAGACCACACATGGAAATGATATCACTCCGTCCCTCGGACGATCAAAAATGATTACCACAATGAAATAAAAGAATTTATTACATGGACACCTTCTCAGTCCTTGGCTAATCTATGTATATTCTGTGTTCCCGTGTGTACCCACACACACACACACACTGTACGTCTGTGTACACCAGACCTTAAGTCCCTCTGGACTGACAAGATGACAACACAGGTGATTAATCTCCTCGCCCACAATTCACTCCACCTGAACAGGTGCTGCGTGACAATGTGACGGAACACTTGACCTCGAATTCAAGCTTTAGAGACTACTAATCACCGAAATACACACATAGGTACTTACTCATTCACACTGCCGGCTTTACACACCATTCCCATACATCAGGCACCCCGCTATAGGTGGCTGGCTCGCTCCGGGTGGCGTAGGCGGCGGTAGTTCCTGACCGTAGTACAAACACGGGAAATTGCCTTAACACTGACACGAATTTCCCCGTTCCCATCGACTGCTACAGAGCACTAGCAAGTCTAATCATCACTGGTATGGGATCTACGAGTCTGTTGCTGCTCGTATGCACATTCCCCCACGATCCCAGATCACTGTACCTCTACCCCCTGCATACAATAATGTCTTAAACCCCTCCAAGCGACGACTTCGGCCGGATTCTGTGACGACCGATGTCGTAGGTGAAGCAGGAAGCATCAGCAGTTGTAGTCCAGCCACCACGACGCCCTATACATCAATTTGGCCGAATTGAGTACAGGAACGTCTTGACAAGGTGGCGGCTGAGTTCAGAATGATGCTCACACCGGCTCTTCCCGCGTCCTTCTCGAAATAACCAATGAGAGGAAGGCATACAGCGGCCTACCCCTCTCATCCAATCAGCGACGGTGTAGCATAGCCCCTAGGGCAGCTCCAAGATGGCCGACCAACATGGCGGCTCAAGATGTTTACTAAGATGGCGGCTGTCTCCATGACAACCACTCAAGTGGCCAGCGAGCGTGGGACCCCACATGTCTACCCCACGCCTGCGGCCTAGGCGTTCGCGCGCAAAGTTGTCTGGCTCCATGCCATACAATGAGATGATGCTATCAGCTCTAGCACTGTCCACAGACATGCCACCCCGGCCAGGGTAACATTTATGGACTGCTGATGACTGGGGCTCTCACATGAGCCCAAACACTAGATGTTTCGGTTGCTGGTACAAAACTTAAGTCCGCCCACTTAACAAGTGCACTTAACAAGTGTACTGGCTCCCACAGGCATAAGAGCACTATTGTAAGTGAGCTGGTGAACCACCCCCTCACAAATAGTTGCCATTTTTTGCTGACCTAATAATCTGAGTTTCTCCAAGGAAAAAACACCAGAGGCAAGAAAGTGAATGACAGAAACTACACGTGTCAAGACTATGTCAATATTCCTGCTGTGAGCGATGTTGCTCAAGTAATAAAGAATCTACACTTCCAGTTTGTTATGCCTTATCAAATATGCTGTCATGCACTCTCGATGTTCTTCTCCATTTTCATGCTTTACAATAGCATTGCTGTGCTTCCAGTCATTGAACCCCATTGTAGCAAAGGGAGATTCTTTCTTGGACAATAGGCGACAAACAAAGCATTACAAACGACCTCAGGATGATGAATAGAGTAGCCATTCACGCTTTACATACTCGCCATTCCGCAGTTTGAACACATTGTTTGATAAATACCTCGCCTTCATATTCTCTACTCCAGCTGTTTTATACACTCTGCGTGAGTTTGAATGGTTGCTATCATGATTTAAGACATGATGACGGCCCACTACGAATCAAGTAAGCTATTACGTTAGTATCATAAATGTTCCATAACCCCGGATCTGTCTCTTGAATTGCAAACTCTTTTAATTTCACAGATTTAGATATTTCCTCTTGTAAAACATCACCAGCAATAGCAACAGGCAATGATGGTGTGTCTGTTGTAGCTGGATGATTGGCAGCAGGAATGGATGCTGATGTGGATGCTATATCTGAAGGAACAGTACTTGTGGCTGACATTGCAAGAGTGGATGCTGATGTGTATGCTATATCTGATGGAGTGGCTGTCGATGCACCTGTCATATTTTTTCCTTCTCTGCAGCTCTCTTCCTCTTCTGTGCTCCACTCTAAACATTTTGCTTCATTTCTGCTGAAAGGGTTATTCACCTGGAAATATATATCTTAAATATTTAGCATTTAGACCCCACACCAGGATATAGGGTTATATTATACAAGTGTACTTGCAACAAGACCTAAATATATAAACATTCTGTTTCCATAATGAACATGTCCTGTGCTGGCGGGGCCCCTAAGCTCGTGGGTATCGTATGCTCGTGGGGCCCCTATGCTCGTGGGGCCTCTATGCTTGTTAGGACCGTATTCTCGTTGGGACACTATGATCGTGGGCCCCCCCGGGCAAGTGTCCATCGGGCCAATGCGGTAAGACGGCTCTGCTACTCAGACTCCTGCCCAACAGCTAAGTAGTGGCTTGCAAAGAATGCACCTCAGTTCGAGTTTGAGTATTATAAGTATCAGAAACAGGATCCTTCTCAAGACAGAGATGGTCCCTGTTTCCTGTTCCTGGGAGCATTGACGACCCAGGTGTGTCGCGACGTATGAGGGCAGGTGTGGCTTTGAGGACTTTCCCTTCTGTTTCACTCTGCTCAGGGGCTGCTGGCAGACCAGAGCACCTCTGCCTGGCAGACCAGTGCAGCTCTGGCTGGCAGACCAGAGCATCTTTGGCTGGCAGACCAGTGCACCTCTGGCTGGCAGACCAGAGCACCTCTGCCTGGCAGACCAGTGCAGCTCTGGCTGCAGACCAGTGCAGCTCTGGCTGGCAGACCAGTGCACCTCTGGCTGGCAGACCAGAGCATCTTTGGCTGGCAGACCAGTGCACCTCTGGCTGGCAGACCAGAGCACCTCTGGCTGGCAGACCAGTGCAGCTCTGGCTGGCAGACCAGAGCACCTTTGGCTGGCAGACCAGTGCACCTCTGGCTGGCAGACCAGTGCAGCTCTGGCTGGCAGACCAGAGCATCTTTGGCTGGCAGACCAGTGCACCTCTGGCTGGCAGACCAGTGCACCTCTGGCTGGCAGACCAGAGCATCTTTGGCTGGCAGACCAGTGCACCTCTGGCTGGCAGACCAGTGCACCTCTGGCTGGCAGACCAGAGCACCTCTGGCTGGCAGACCAGTGCACCTCTGGCTGGCAGACCAGTGCACCTCTGGCTGGCAGACCAGAGCACCTCTGGCTGGCAGACCAGTGCACCTCTGGCTGGCAGACCAGTGCACCTCTGCCTGGCAGACGAGAGCACCTCTGGGAATTGTCTGTAGATCCTTTCATGACACGAGCGCACGTAAATAGAGAATGTGTGTCACGTGCTAAATCTTATCAGTACAATAATCATACATACAGTGTGAAATTAATTTTGATGGTGATGAATAGTATACCCTGATGGAGCACTAGTTATATATAGTGTGATGTTAAACACTTGTGCATTACACACAAAACAAAACTTTAAACGTCTCATCAATAGGGCTGCATGATAATTATTAGTGCAAGTAATTCAGAAATTCAGTTTTAAATAAGCCCAATATTGTAGATATCCTAACTGTGCAAAAGATTAGGAGCAAACAAACATAAAGTTTCAGATAATAAACGGATAATAATTGTTATAATTATTCTATATCTGTAAGTTTTAAATTTTCGTCTATGTTAAAAACCAAATACACTCTGGCAAAAAATAATAACCTAAAAAAGGTTGACTTAAGCACTTAGGCCTTAAAGACAGGAAAATGTTATTTTTTTCATGTTCTAAATTTATAATTTTCAATAAAAGCCTCAAACCATTTTAGAATTCTAGTACAGGAATTATGCCGACCCTCGACACTCAGCAAATTTATGAAATGTCAGAATAACTTCCTCTCATCACTAGTCTAAAATACAATGTCAATAAACTTTCAACATACACTCAACACTAATGCTAGTAGTGCCGCCTTATCAACAATTACTCTGAGCATAATCTTACTGAAGCGACCATAGAGTCATAAATATTCATACTCCGCCTAAGTAAAACAGAAACAAGTAACACTTAGTGGACCAGCGAGAGGCTTAGAGCCCGCGCCGGAATTTCCCAGCAAAATAAAAACAAAATTGCTCACGACTCGCTCAACAAAAATAAGGAACATGCATCTTCTTGTTGCACATCAAAGTGATTATGCTAAAATATGTACTCACAACTCACTTTTAGTAACTATTATATTCGGGGTATTTTTTACTCGATACTCACGAGAGATGACCTGGCGAAACCTCACATTTTGGATTCCTTCATATTATTTTCTCCTACTCTGTTTTTCAGTCTATTGTGTAGCAAGACCATACAAATGGACGTCATTTTATAATACTAAAACTTGAATAAAGCAGAACAAAAAATATGGAAGAGAAAGGTGGTAGGAAAACATGAGAACAGGTGTTTGTTAGTATGTGAAAATGTATTAGTAATTTTTCCAACAATTCCAAGTTTATCTTATCTGAGATGTTGCTCACCATTCCATGTAATACTTCACTATCGGCGTAACTGGATTGACCAAGCTGGGAGAAATGTTGGGCCGCCGGGTTTGAGAGGTTGTAGGGTTGGCGGGAGGGCGGGTGGAGGAGGCTGTGACGGATGTAGTTCACGAGGGCCGGGTCGTCCTGCGCTACCCCCACCAATGTCTTCTCCGTCAGCACTCGCTCTGTCACCACATTTCCTCTCATCCCTGTGGGTATGTTGATCAACTTTGAAACAATAATAATTTGAACAGTTAAATAAATAGGTTTTGTCTTCCAGATTAGGAGGGGGAGTTATCAGGGGAAGGCGCCAAGCCATTACGACTATAAAGGGTCAGGATAATAATTTGAGATGGGATGGGGGGAAAGAAATGGTGCCCAACCACTTTGACGATCGGGGGTTGAACGCCGACCTGCATGAAGCGAGACCGTTGCTTTACCGTCTACCCCAAGTGGTTGGACTTCCAGAAGAGACTCCCAGATTAGGAGTAAAGGACATACAGAGCTTGGCAGTTTGTTTTCTATTATTTCACCACATCGAGAAAATTTAAACTAAAAAAAAGAAAAGGTTTTACTACTCCATTTAATAAATAAATAAAAGTGATGAAAGTTCTTATCAGCTATAAAAGACATGCTTGGCAAATTAATTTGTTTATTGTTAAAATACATATGTCACAGATATTATAAAATCTAGCATCAAAAAGGAAATGAAAACAGAGGGAAAAAATAAATGCTATTTTTATAGACTCAAATTAAAATGCTAGCCTAATAATAAGAGTTTTACATATAGAATGGAATATTCTTTGGATATTCCATATAGAATGGAATATTCCATTCTTTTGCCAGAATGGAAGGAAGGGATAAGGAAAGACAAATCTAGAGCATTTAGGTACGACAATGTATGGATTACATGCAGTTTAACTTCACTGACAAAAAAAAAAATTATTAAAGCAAGGGGGATGCTGAAGCAGATAAGTTTTTATAGCTAGTTCCTGCTAGGTTCCTGGTAATAGCACAACCGGTTTACTCCCTTCGATGATCGCGGGTCATACGATGACAGGATCGCAGCATCGCTTAATGACCATTCTTTGCAAATTCAGCAACATCACCCCGAAAGTTGACATCCAGTTGTGGAGTGTCACGAGATGTTCCAGTGCCGTGGGGAAAGACGATTCGATTAATTAGTTCCCTCGTCCTAACTATTTGCCCTAGTGTATTAAAGCAAGTTTTCAACCAGAACTTGCAGTTGTCACAAGTGTTCAGGGTGAGACCCTGTATGTAGTGATTATCATTACTTCTGGTCATCTGCTCCCAGGCTGTCATGTTATTTTTAATTGGAAAACCCACGCCGAAAGTAGTGGTCAGACCTACAATTGCAGGGTAACGTCTCTCATTCGGGTCCGAGTCCAGGTGGGCATGGTATCTTGAAGTTATCTTGTAATGATTTCGGGGCTTAGCGTCCCCGCGGCCCAGTCCTCGACCAGGCCTCCTTTTTGTTACACACCCCCAGGAAGCAACCCGTAGAAGCTGTCTAACTTCCAGGTACCTATTATTGCTAGGTAACAGGGGCATCAGGATGAAAGAAACATTTTGCCCATTTGTCCGCCTTCACCGGGGATCGAACCCGTAACCTCGAGACTACGAATCTGAAGCGCTGTCCACTCAGCTGTCAGGCGCTGTATCGTGGTATCATGACAACTTTGCCAGGGAAATCGCGAGAAGACATAAAGACCATATTGGCGTAAGTAAGGGCTAGCCATTCATTTATTGCATATGGGTATGAGTGCCAGATTGATGATGCAAGGCCTTAGGGTCGTAGCAGGGATTTCATATACCAATACATTTTGATGGGACTGAAGCTCAGCATCGACGATTGAGCCTGCGATGTTGTTGAGCTCACGGGAGACTGAATCGAACATGATGTGCTGGATCCAAACTCGAAGAGTAAAAGTTCTGCTGAGACCAGAGTTTAAGTATACAGAGGCTAAGAGTAAGTGGGAAAGGGTGGAGAGAGAGTTCAAGAAAGTTACTTCAGAGAGGCGGAGACCTGTGGTTAATTTTTCCAATCTCCATATTTCAGATTAAATTTCAGTTTGAGAATAACAGACATAATTTTTACTCAATTAAAGAAATTAAAAATTGCTCCTTTCGGCACTCATCATGAGTGTGTCGTAAGCTCCCCACACAGCCTAAATCACTGGACACTTATGTGATACACTTAAGTACTATATCTTTGTGGCTACTAGTCGCCTCAAAATTAATAATTTAGTTTTTCATCCATTGCAGGCGAATGTCATGTTTCCTCCATGAAAAATATTTAGTAACTATATAGATATCTCCTACATATTACCAATAGGGCTCCCAGTGAGGTCGATTTAGGATTTAAGGGGACCCTGACAGCTGAGTGGACAGCGCTTCGTATTCGCAGTCCTGAGGTACCGGGTTTGATCCCCGGTGGAGGCGGACACAAATAGGCAGTTTCTTTCACCCTGATTCACCTGTTCACCTAGCAGTAAATAGGTACCTGGGAGTTAGACAGTTGCTTCGGGCTGCTTCCTGGGTGTGTGCAACAAAAAAGGAGACCTACTCGAGGACTGGCTCGCGGGGAGACTAAGCTCTGAAAACATATCAAGATAACCAAGATAACCCTACAACCTTTCAGCAGAAGCCTCACGCGACAATTTCGTATGAAGGTCAGGTCTAAGCCGACAATTTTCAGCAAAATTCGTACATCCAGCAAATGCCTTTTCTTGAATTGTGCCTTAGAATAACTCATTTTCTCAATAATATCTTAATATTTTAATTCTATAGTGGATTTAATAAATTTCCCATCGAGTCCCAGACAATATCAAGATGGTCGGTGAACAATTGAACTAAAGACTTAGCATAAGGTAGTTCGTTTGTCTCGAAATGAACACTAATTAAATTATCTAGATTGGGAATTGGTCTACTTTTCAGCGCATTACTACGATCAATGAAAACTTGCACTTCAAGAGGTTCCAAGTTCCAAGGACCCTCTAGCAGGTAAGCAGGGGATGGAAGGCAGGGGCGAGGATGAAGAAATCTTGAGCTAGGAACTGGAGACGAATCGAAGAAGGGAGAAAAAGATCGGTGGCACCGTCTTATCCACGGTGGCAACCACCGTGGATAAGACGGGCATCTGACGCTGTAGTTTGGTGGTAGGGTGGAATTTACATGGTTGCACGATGATGTGTCTTGCAGGAGGCCGGGCAGCTCATCGCGGATCCGGTGCTGTTCTTCGTTACTACATTTTGTCGATAGTCTTCCTTTTTCTTAATGATTTCATCAGGCTCGGCTCGTTGGTATTTTCTTCCTGAGCTTCTTGCCGGTCCGCTGGTCTGGCTACGTACTTACCTAGTTGTACTTTCCTAGTTGTGCTTGCAAGGTAGAGCTCTGGCTCTGTGGTCCTGCCTCTCTACTGTCAATCAACTAATGTACAGGTTCCTGAGCCTATTGGGCTCTATCATATCTACACTTGAAAACTGTGTTTGGAGTCAGCCTCCGCAACATCACTTCCTAATGCATCACTTCCTCATCTTCATGGCACCAGCAAACATCTTGAGTCGCCATGTTGGAGCGGCCATCTTGGAGTTGCCCTAGGGCCATGCTACACCATCACTGACTGGTTGAGAGGGGTAGGCCGCTATATGCCTCTCTCTGATTGGTTCTTTTGAGGCAGAGCCCGGGAAGCCGGGCTCTGCCTCAAAAGATTGGGGCAGCGAGGCGGAGAGCCACGGCAATTCGGAGGGCCTGCGGTGTGAGACGGGTGCCGGTTGCTGACATTGGGGTTGCTAATAGGAAATCACCTGCATGGGGAGCTGCTACAGCTCTAAGTCGGGCAGTGTCATGTGGTGTTGTCGCAGCTTCTAGCAAAGTCGCAGCTTCTTGGTCGGCAATGGGGCGATCCCAGCTGGATTGCTTATGGGCTTCAGAAGGCGGTGGTTGGGGTGCTGGTCCTGCGAGAGAGACCCATTTGGTGTGCAATCTGTGAAGCTGGGATCATGTACCCCTGCCTGTTGAACTAGGTGCTCAGGTACGATTTCCTTCACCAAGTTGTCAGACCCCACTGAAGAGGACAGGAACACTGGTACAGCAATTTGTGCTGCAATACAGCAATATATATATATATATATATATATATATATATATATATATATATATATATATATATATATATATATATATATATATATATATATATATATATATATATATATATATATATATATATATATATGTCGTACCTAGTAGCCAGAACGCACTTCTCAGCCTACTATGCAAGGCCCGTTTTGCTTAATAAGCCAAGTTTTCATGAAATAATATATTTTCTCTAATTTTTTTATTATGAAATGATAAAGCTACCCATTTCATTATGTATAAGGTAATTTTTTTTTTATTGGCTTTAAAATTAACGTAGATATATGACCGAACCTAACCAACCCTACCTAACCTAACCTAACCTATCTTTATAGGTTAGGTTAGGTAGGGTAGGTAGTCGAAAAACAATTAATTCATGAAAACTTGGCTTATTAGGCAAATCGGGCCTTGCATAGTAGGCTGACAAGTGCGTTCTGGCTACTAGGTACGACATATATATATATATATATATATATATATATATATATATATATATATATATATATATATATATATATATATATATATATATATAAAGGTTACAAGACATATATATATATATATATATAATATATATATATATATATATATATATATATATATATATATATATATATATATATATATATATATATATATATATATGTCATACCTAGTTGTCAGAACTCACTTTTTGGCCTACTATTCAAGGCCCGATTTGCCTAATAAGCCAAGTTTTCCTGAATTAATATATTTTTTCTAATTTTTTTCTTATGAAATGATAAAGCTACCCATTTCATTATGTCTGAGGTCATTTTTTTTTTATTGGAGTTAAAATTAACGTAGATATATGACCGAACCTAACCAACCCTACCTAACCTAACCTAACCTATCTTTATAGGTTAGGTTTGGTTAGGTAGCCGAAAACGTTAGGTTAGGTTAGGTTAGGTAGGTTAGGTAGTCGAAAAACAATTAATTCATGAAAACTTGGCTTATTAGGCAAATCGGGCCTTGCATAGTAGGCTGAGAAGTGCGTTCTGGCTATTAGGTACGACATATATATATATATATATATATATATATATATATATATATATATATATATATGTCGTACCTAGTAGCCAGAACTCACTTTTTGGTCTACTATTCAAGGCCCGATTTGCCTAATAAGCCAAGTTTTCATGAATTAATTGTTTTTCGACTACCTAACCTACCTAACCTAACCTAACCTAACTTTTTCGGCTACCTAACCAAACCTAACCTATAAAGATAGGTTAGGTTAGGTTAGGTAGGGTTGGTTAGGTTCGGTCATATATCTACGTTAATTTTAACTCCAATAAAAAAAAATTGACCTCATACATAATGAAATGGGTAGCTTTATCATTTCATAAGAAAAAAAATTAGAAAAAATATATTAATTCAGGAAAACTTGGCTTATTAGGCAAATCGGGCCTTGAATAGTAGGCCAAAAAGTGAGTTCTGGCTACTAGGTACGACATATATATATATATATATATATATATATATATATATATATATATATATATATATATGTCGTACCTAGTAGCCAGAACTCACTTCTCAGCCTACTATTCAAGGCCCGATTTGCCTAATAAGCCAAGTTTTCCTGAATTAATATATTTACTATAATTTTTTTCTAATGAAATGATAAAGCAACCCTTTTCTCTATGTATGAGGTCAATTTTTTTTTATTGGAGTAAAAATTAACGTAGATATATGACCGAACCTAACCAACCCTACCTAACCTAACCTAACCTATATATATAGGTAAGGTTAGGTTAGGTAGCCAAAAAAAGCTAGGTTAGGTTAGGTTAGGTAGGTTAGGTCGACGAAAAAACATTAATTCATGAAAACTTGGCTTATTAGGCAAATCGGGCCTTGCATAGTAGGCTGAGAAGTGAGTTCTGGCTACTAGGTACGACATATATATATATATATATATATATATATATATATATATATATATATATATATATATATATATATATATATATATATATATATATATATGTCGTACCTAGTAGCCAGAACGCACTTCTCAGCTTACTATGCAAGGCCCGATTTGCCTAATAAGCCAAGTTTTCATGAATTAATTGTTTTTCGACTACCTAACCTACCTAACCTAACCTAACCTAACTTTTCGGCTACCTAAACTAACCTAACCTATAAAGATAGGTTAGGTTAGGTTAGGTAGGGTTGGTTAGGTTCGGTCATATATCTACGTTAATTTTAACTCCAATACAAAAAAATTGACCTCAAACATAATGAAATGGGTAGCTTTATCATTTCATAAGAAAAAAATTAGAGAAAAATATATTAATTCAGGAAAACTTGGCTTATTAGGCAAATCGGGCCTTGCATAGTAGGCTGAGAAGTGCGTTCTGGCTACTAGGTACGACATATATATATATATATATATATATATATATATATATATATATATATATATATATATATATATATATATATATATATATATATATATATATATGTCGTACCTAGTAGCCAGAACTCACTTCTCAGCCTACTATTCAAGGCCCGATTTGCCTAATAAGCCAAGTTTTCCTGAATTAATATATTTACTATAATTTTTTTCTTATGAAATGATAAAGCAACCCTTTTCTCTATGTATGAGGTCAATTTTTTTTTATTGGAGTTAAAATTAACGTAGATATATGACCGAACCTAACCAACCCTACCTAACCTAACCTAACCTATATTTATAGGTAAGGTTAGGTTAGGTAGCCAAAAAAAGCTAGGTTAGGTTAGGTTAGGTAGGTTAGGTAGACGAAAAAACATTAATTCATGAAAACTTGGCTTATTAGGCAAATCGGGCCTTGAATAGTAGGCTGAGAAGTGCGTTCTGGCTATTAGGTACGACATATATATATATATATATATATATATATATATATATATATATATATATATATATATATATATATATATATATATATATATATATATATATATATATATATATATATATATATGTCGTACCTAATAGCCAGAACGCACTTCTCAGCCTACTATTCAAGGCCCGATTTGCCTAATAAGCCAAGTTTTCATGAATTAATGTTTTTTTCGTCTACCTAACCTACCTAACCTAACCTAACCTAGCTTTTTTTGGCTACCTAACCTAACCTTACCTATAAATATAGGTTAGGTTAGGTTAGGTAGGGTTGGTTAGGTTCGGTCATATATCTACGTTAATTTTTACTCCAATAAAAAAAAAATTGACCTCATACATAGAGAAAAGGGTTGCTTTATCATTTCATTAGAAAAAAATTATAGTAAATATAATAATTTAGGAAAACTTGGCTTATTAGGCAAATCGGGCCTTGAATAGTAGGCTGAGAAGTGAGTTCTGGCTACTAGGTACGACATATATATATATATATATATATATATATGTCGTACCTAGTAGCCAGAACGCACTTCTTAGCCTACTATGCAAGGCCCGATTTGCCTAATAAGCCAAGTTTTCATGAATTAATTGTTTTTCGACTACCTAACCTACCTAACCTAACCTATAAAGATAGGTTAGGTTAGGTTAGGTAGGGGTGGTTAGGTTCGGTCATATATCTACGTTAATTTTAACTCCAATAAAAAAAATTGACCTCATACATAATGATATGGTAGCTTTATCATTTCATAAGAAAAAAATAGAGAAAATATATTAATTAAGGAAAACTTGCTTATTAGGCAAATCGGGCCTTGCATAGTAGGCTGAGAAGTGCGTTCTGGCTACTAGGTACGACATATATATATAAATATATATATATATATATATATATATATATATATATATATATATATATATATATATATATATATATATATATATATATATATGTCGTACCTAGCAGCCAGAACGCCCTTCTGAGCCTACTATGCAAGGCCAAATTTGCCTAATAAGCCAAGTTTTCATGAATTAATTGTTTTTCGACTACCTAACCTACCTAACCTAACCTAACCTAACTTTTTCGGCTACCTAACCTAACCTAACCTATAAAGATAGGTTAGGTTAGGTTAGGTAGGGTTGGTTAGGTTCGGTCATATATCTACGTTAATTTTAACTCCAATAAAAAAAAATTGACCTCATATATAATGAAATGGGTAGCTTTATCATTTCATAAGAAAAAAATTAGAGAAAATATATTAATTCAGGAAAACTTGGCTTATTAGGCAAATTTGGCCTTGCATAGTAGGCTGAGAAGTGCGTTCTGGCTACTAGGTACGACATATATATATATATATATATATATATATATATATATATATATATATATATATATATATATATATAAATATATATATATATATATATATATATATATATATATATATATATATATATATATATTTATATATATATGTCGTACCTAGTAGCCAGAACGCACTTCTCAGCCTACTATGCAAGGCCCGTTTTGCTTAATAAGCCAAGTTTTCATGAAATAATATATTTTCTCTAATTTTTTTATTATGAAATGATAAAGCTACCCATTTCATTATGTATAAGGTAATTTTTTTTTATTGGCTTTAAAATTAACGTAGATATATGACCGAACCTAACCAACCCTACCTAACCTAACCTAACCTATCTTTATAGGTTAGGTTAGGTAGGTTAGGTAGTCGAAAAACAATTAATTCATGAAACTTGGCATAATAGGCAAATCGGGCCTTGCATAGTAGTAGGCTGAGAAGTGCGTTCTGGCTACTAGGTACGACATATATATATATATATATATATATATATATATATATATATATATATATATATATATATATATATATATATATATATATATATATATATATATATATATATATATATATATATATATATATATATATATATATATATACATATATATATATACATATATATATATATATATATATATATATATATATATATATATATATATATATATATATATATATATATGTCTTGTAACCTTTATATATATATATATATATATATATATATATATATATATATATATATATATATATATATATATATATATATATATATATATATATTGGTAGCAGTCTTCCTGTAGACATATATTATTAAATATGACCGAAAAAGTAAGATTAATAATTCTAACACGAATTTTCTCAATGTTTCTTATATTTTTCTTCACTGTTGATGGTAACTGAAAAATCAATTCTCCAAAATTCATTTTTATTTCTAGTCTGACGCGACACTTCAGCGCGTTTCGTAAAACTTATTACATTTTCAAAGACTTTAGTTTACACAGACACAACTATAAGTGAACAGAGCTTAAACATCTTCGATTTTTTATACCTGCATTTGGGTGAGGTGATATGTTACAACAGTTTTGGATGAGGTGAAAACAAACTTTCAACACATGACAGAACACGAAACAATGGGTATAATATTTTGTAAGTTAGAGGGAAGAATGGAAAGTAACTGCAAAGGGCCTATTGGCCCATATTTCTTGATGTTTCTATATTGGTGCGGAGTCTTGAAGTGGGTAGAATATAGTTGTGCATTAATTGGCTGTTGATTGCTGGTGTCGACTTCTTAATGTGTAGTGCCTCGCAGATATCTAGACGCCTTCTATCGCTGTATCTATCGATGATTTCCGTATTTTTTGTCAAGACTTCTCTGGTGATGATCTGGTTGTCGGAAGAGATGATATGTTTTTTAATGGAGTCCTGTTGTTTATGCATCGTTAATCGCCTGGAAAGAGATGTTGTTGTCGTGCCTATATACTGAATTCTTTGAGGCTTACAGTCCCCAAGTGGGCATTTGAAGGCATAGACGACATTGGTCTCTTTTAAAGCGTTCTGCTTTGTGTCTGGAGAGTTCCTTATGAGTAGGTTGGCCGTTTTCTTGGTTTTATAGTAGATCGTCAATTGTATCTTCTGATTTTTGTCTGTAGGGATAACGTTTCTATTAACAATATCTTTCAGGACCCTTTCCTCCGTTTTATGAGCTATGGAAAAGAAGTTCCTGTAAAATAGTCTAATAGGAGGTACAGGTGTTGTGTTAGCTGTCTCTTCAGAGGTTGCATGGCGTTTCACCTTCCTTCTTATGATGTCTTCAACGAAACCATTGGAGAAGCCGTTGTTGACTAGGACCTGCCTTACCCTACAGAGTTCTTCATCGACTTGCTTCCATCCTGAGCTGTGGCTGAGAGCACAGTCGACATAACCGTTAACGACACTCCTCTTGTACCTGTCCTGGGCAGTCACTGTTGGCATTGAGGCACATTCCTATGTTTGTTTCCTTAGTGTAGACTGCGGTGTGGAAACCTCCGCTCCTTTCCATGACTGTTACATTTGAAAGGGCAGCTTGCCATCCTTATCCATCTCGTAAGTGAAACGTAACACAGAATTCCGCTCAAATGCCTCCTTCAGCTCCTGCAGATGTCTGACATCAGGTACCTGTGTAAAAATGTCGTCAACATACCTGCAGTATATGGCCGGTTTCGACGTGAATTTGAAAGTTTGATTTAGTGAACATTGCTGTGTGTGTTAATGCAAAGAAAGGGGTTGTCATTGATGATAATTGTTGCTAGTGTTGATCAATTAACCGGGGTGTTTTGCAGTTCAGTAAATCATCGTGAGGCTGTGTTTCTTGAGGTTTCATGTCCTGAGGGTTATTTACTAGTGTACTGTAGTATTGTCATTGCAACCGGATTGTAACGTAAGTCACTGTATTTTGTCAATGTGATTATCATTGTTGTGGGTGAACTCGGCTGAAGACGAGTACTTGGGTTTTATATTCTCCTGTTATCTGGTAGGACATCGAAGTCCATTAATCAGTGGGGTGATTGTTGGGTATCTGGGGCTTTAACTCATATATTAAATTATTTGATTATTATGCTTAACATAAATCGAAGGACCACCCACTTTTGAGAAAAGAGGAAAAACGAACAAAGGTGATTATTAGATTGACACTATAGAACCAGTGCCTATGGATGATAATTAACTTAACAATCACTTGAAGATAATGAATAGACTGTATTATTAATTATTAAAGTCAAAGCCTCAAACATCAACATTGGGGGGTATTTCTAGTAGTTCATATATATCTAGGAACCAGTGTAGTTCGTCACTAGTTCATTGTTGAGTTAGTAACATGGCAAATCTGAACTAAATATATATTCAAAGACATGACATATCAAAATAAGGAATATATTGAAAGATTATGAAATGTTGAGCAACAATAAGAGTAAAACACATTAAACACTAAGCCATAAGTTCTGGCATTAACTTATTCACTGTAAATATCCTATCTATGAATTTATATAGAAACTAATAATAATCTTAGCTAAATTTATACGAAAACGGGTGTCTTAGCTGTAAGACGACTTCTGTAATTCCGTTTCGTTACTCGTCCTCATGTTCACATGATCCCAATAAAGAAGGAACCCGTGGAGAATATCGTGAGTGAAGAGAGACAACTTATTAACTCCTCGTCTACACGCTGCAATCAGGGAAAATTAAGTAGCATTTTATTAGGCTATGAATTATTTCAATATTCATTGAAAATAATATATATGAAGAAAATCAACTAACGTTGTATTGTTGTTGTTCTTGCTACGTAACGACAGACTACCCACAAATACACAATCTGGAGTGATGCATCAAACAAGAATAGTATACTTAACGTGAGCGTGTCAAACACTAAAGTCTGCCGAAACCGTGTCAGCCAGTCCCAGGCGTCCACTGCTGTGTACGCATAATTACGGGCAGTGACTTCAATTGTTGACACGTTATTAACTGGTAGGGCACTGTAGAACACGGGAAGTAATTGGTGACTATTGGTGGAGTTGCAACGTAATTAATGTTGGAAACTCTTCAATCACACCACCACCACGCACTTCCCTTCCTAATCGCCAGTCGGACACGTGAGGAATAATGGCGGCTCGCCGCTAGCATCCCTCTCAACCCCTCCCTCCCATTCACAATAGAATTTAGCAATCACGGAGAATTCTTTTCCGTGTAATTGCTGAAGTAATGCTTTAAAGAAATAGGGTTGCAATTGTAGGGAACTATATTGTTTATATTCTTGCTAGATGGTGTTGATTAAGCACCGTTTCCTTATTAACAAGAAATGGGAAATATTTCCATGGCATTCGTATATAACAGATAAAAGTTTTTTAGTGATAATCTTAGTTAATAACTCTCGGTTATTGGATCATTAGGAGTTATATTATCAGTAATTAATTATTATACAGAATACTGATAAAAGTAGAGAACCATATTCAATTCTCTAACATATTGGTAATAAATATGTCTAGATAGACATTATCTGACGCAATCCTGTCTCTCGATGTCGTGAGAATTTCAGCAATTAATGCGCAGATAAAGAAATATTAATTTATGTTAGTATTACAGTTAGTAAGGTTAATTGATATTGTGGTTAATATACAACAGTAGTGTATTGTGATACAATTGAGATGTATCAGTGTTGGAAATTTCCAACAGTGATTGGGAGGCAATTAATATAACGTAACCAAGGGAACACCCATTGATTTTAGAGAATTTGTTCTATAACAAGTTGAGTAACGTAGAATATGTTTGGGTTAATTATTTTCCTGAAAGCAGCTACGGTAGTCTCAGGGTAGCCTAGCCATCAGCCAGACAAGAATTATAGTATTGTCTGTAATAATTAACGGTCAGTGGGCCGGGTAATTGACGTGTTTCAGGAAGTCAAAGTAATTAACTTCGATCCGTGTTGATCGACTCACACGAAGTTTCCATTGTTCCATTAACGTTAGGTCGTTATTTATCTGTCCGGAAGTACCGGCACTTGATTGACTCGTGGGAAGAGTAACGACATTTTAGAATAACGTAAACATGGTGATTAGCGTCCTTAATACCTGAATTGGTCTGAGTATGGAAGGCTCGGACGGAATTCATACCTTAATGCAACTTGCTGAGCCAGTGTGAAAGGTTGCGTATTTAATTGATTAATTATTGATCTTGAGGATAGTAATTAATTTCTCTAAGGGTAATCACGAGTGATTACCGATTTCTTAGCGCTTTGGACATTGTAAATCAGAGTTAACTATCGTTGAGTGATAGGAACCGATAACGTAAATTAACGCAAATTAACGTAACTAGTAAAGTAACTAGTAATCAGCTGTCTGGAAGTGCAGGGATTAATGAGATTTACTCACTGAATGCTCGACGGGTAGAGTGTTTGTGTAATTTCCGCGTTACTAGTAACAGTTGTAAGAGTTATTAAGTTAACGTAAATGTTACCTTGATATTAACGTAAATCAATTGCTATTGATTGTTGATCGTCCGTAGGACGGAGTGTTAACGTAAGGATTAATTGTGGAAGGGTGCTGGAGTTGCCAGTGAACCCATTAGTTATTGATGTGTCATTAACAGGCTACTGATTTGATTGCATGGCAACCGCTATTGCAGGTGTAAGCTGCAAGGAGCGTAGGGAACGGATAGGAGGTTATTGGAGACGTTTCTCATAGCATACCGTGTCATTTGTTGTGATTGTGATTATAGATCTGTATCTTGCTTGCTTGTTTGATTCCTCTGTGAAGCCTTATGTTCGAGTTAATTCATTATGCTTTCCGAGGGGCTGGTGTCTAGCTGTCATTGATAGTGTCACAAGAAGGTTTTCGAGTAACGTCATTGATATTTCTTTTGTTTTTGTTGTAGTAGTTAGTACTTTATTGAATAAACTAAGTTGTTATGTTGAACACTGTCTTTTCGTTACACCCCAAACATTTATATGGTTCTGTAAGTGTACTGTCACACTCGACTATTAAATTGAGACTGATTCATGGGTTTTGAACTAAATATATGGCACCACACAACAATAAAATATTGTTGTGAGAGCCCAGGACCTACTCGTTAGATTCACTTCGGCGAATGGCGAAGATCGACGGCCTAGTGAAGGGATTTCAACTGCGTTTGCGCCTAGTTAATTGTTCATAAATGGTCCCAGAGTGAGGAATGAGCTGCCTACTACACTGGTGTGTTAGCTAAGCAAGTCCATCCTCAGGCGACCTAACTGAATATCACGACAGGAATAAAGATTAAAAGAACGAAAGACAATTTTTAGAAATTTTCTGAGTTCAATTTCTCAATTCCTCATTACCATTCCATATTCCATTTTCAAACTCTCACACTTGTGTTAAATAGTCTGTCTTTATCTACCCTATCAATTCTTCTGGGAATCTTGTATGTGGTGTTTATGTCCCCTCTAACTCTTCTGTCTCCCAGTGACGTCAGGTTTAATTCCCCTAGTCTCTCCTCGTAGCTCATACCCCTCAGTTCAGGTACTAGTTTGGTGGCAAACTTTTGAACCTTTTCCAGTTTAGTCTTATGCTTGACTAGATATGGACTCTATGCTGGAGCCGCATACTCCAGGATTGGTCTGACATATGTGGTATACAAAGTTCTGAAAGATTCCTTACACAAGTTTCGAAAGGCTGTTGTTATTTTAGCCAACCTGGCATATGCCGCTGTTGTTATCCTCTTGATATGGGCTTTAGGGGACAGGTCTGGCGTGATATCAACCCCAGGTCTTTCTCTCTCTCTCTCTCTCTGAATCTTGAAGTATTTCATCTCTCAAATGATACCTTGTATCTGGTCTCCTGCTCCCTACACCTATCTTCATTACATTACATTTGCTTGGGTTAAACTCTAACTACCATTTGTTCAACCCTTCCTGAAGCTTGTCCAGGTCTTCTTGAAGCCTCAAGCCTCATCTGTCTTAATCCTTCTCATAATTTTGGCGTCGTCAGCAAATATTGAGAGGAATGAGTCTATACCCTCTGGAAGATTATTTACGTATATCAGAAACAGGATAGGTCCGAGTACAGAGCCCTGTTGGACTCCACTGGTGACTTCACGCCAATCTGAGGTCTCACCCCCTCACTGTAACTCTCTGCTTCCTATTGCTTAGGTACTCCCTTACCCACTGGAGGAGCGCCCTACCAGTTACCCCTGCCTGTCTCTCCAGCTTATGCATTAGCCTCTTATGGGGTACTGTGTCAAAGACTTTCTGGGAGCCCAAGAAAATGCAGTCCGCCCAGCCTTTTCTTTCTTGCTTAATCTTTGTCACCTGATTGTAAAATTCTATTAAGCCTGTAAGGAAAGATTTACCCTCCTTGAACCCATGTTGATGGGTTCACGAAGTCCCTTCTCTCCGGATGTGTTACTATGTTTTTTCTCACAATCTTTTCCATCACCTTGCATGATATACAAGTTAAAGACACTGACCTGTAGTTCAGTGCCTCTTGTCTGTCACCCTTTTAGTATATTGGTACTACATTAGCCATCTTCCATATTTCGGGTAGGTCTCCTGTCTCGAGTGACCTACTATACACTATGGAGAGTGACAAGCAAAGTTCTACTGCACACTCTTTCAGTACCCATGGTGAGATTCCATCCTGGCCAACAGCCGTTCTCACGTCTAACGTCACGTGACGTTGGACGTCACGTCCAACAGATGCCTCTTGAACTCATCTCTTGTAATTTCGAACCCTTTCAAGGCCGCCTGGTTTACTGCCACCTCTCCTAGTGCAGTGACCTCACTTTCGTCTATTGTGAAGACCTCCTGTAACCTCTTGTGGAGTTCTTCACACACCTCTTTGTCATTCTCTGTGTACCTGTTCTCACCCATTCTAAGTTTCATCACCTGTTTCTTCACTGTTGTTATCCTCTTGATGTGACTGTGTAGTAGCTTTGGTTCGGTCTTGGTTTTATTAGCTATATCATTTTCATACATTTTCTCAGCTTCTCACCCTAACATACTCGTTCCTGGTTCTCTGGTATCTCTCTCTGCTTTCAGGTGTTTTGATATTTCGGAAATTCCTCCAGTGCGCCCTTTTGTTCAGTTCATTTGCTTCCATACATGCCCTCTTATACCACGGATTCTTCTTTTGCTTCTTGGGTTTTTCCTTACGAGCCGGGATAAACCTGTTTACTGGCTCCTGACACTTTTGAGGTGACATAGTCCATCATGTCTTGTACGGACTTAGTTCTGATTTCTGTACCCCATAGCATATTCCCTAGGAATTTTCTCATCTCATAATTTCTCTTTCGGTACGCCAGCCCTTTGTTTCCTAGTTCTTTTTTTATAGAAATAATTCCTTTCTCTATCAGGTACTCAAAGATCAATACATTGTGATCACTCATTCCCAAGGGGGCTTCCAACTTAACTTCCCATACATCCCACACATTTAGGGTAAATATCAGATCAAGTATAGCTGGTTCATCCTCTCCTCTCATTCTTGTCGGTCCCTTGATGTGTTGGCTAAGAAAGTTTCTTGTTGCCACGTCCAGCAGCTTAGCTCTCCATGTGTCTGATCCTCCATGTGGGTCTCTGTTCTCCCAATCTATCTTCCCGTGGTTGAAGTCTTTCATGATTAGTAGTCTGATCCGTTCCTGCTAGCTACAGAAGCTGCTCTGTCTATTATATTAATGGGGGTCATGTTGCTTCTGTCATATTCCTGTCTGAGTCTTCTGTCGTTTGGTGGGGGGTTATATATGACTACTACTATAATTTTTTATCCTCCAATTGCTATGGTACCTGTTATGTAGTCACTAAAATCTTCACAGCCCTGAATAACAATCTCTTAAAAACTCCAGCTTTTTCTTATCAGCTGAGCTACACCACCTAATCCTCTGCCTTCTCTTTCTTTCCTCACAAAATAGTAGTCCTGTGGAAACACTGCATTTGTTATGGTTTTCGCTTGCTTTGTTTCTGTGAGTGCTATTATGTCTTCTAGTGCCCATTCTCCAAGTTCACTTGTTTTATTTGTAATCCCATCTATGTTAGTGCACATTGCCTCACAGCTCATTTTCTTCTGTTCATTCTCTTGTCTCCTTCTTGGTGAGCGTTCTGCTGACGGAGGAAGCTGTTCAATAGATGTGAAGAGCTGCGAGGTGGTTAACAGGGTCTCAGAGGATTCTGGGGTGGGGGGGGGAGGGTCAAGGGATGGGAGGACAAGGAGGGTATGGGGTAAGGAGGTAGGGGGGACATGGAGGTTATGGGGTGAGGGGGGAGGAGGGACAGGGAGGGTATGGGATGGAGGGGGAGGGGGTAAAGGGAAAGGAGGGAGGGGGACATAGTGGGAATTGGGGAGGTGTGACCGAGTCGGTATGGCGTTAGTGGGGGAGGGAGCATTTGAGTGGGGGCAGGGAGGGTTTCTATGCAGAGGAGGGTGATGATGTTGCCCTCCCCTCTGGTGTTGCAGGGATTGCTGGTTGTGTGTTTCCCTCCCTTCACCTCTAGCAATGTTGTGTTGGGGCAGTGATTTCCTGGTTTACTCCTCCCTATGTGTTGTCATGGTGTGTCGAGTGGTGGTGTGTCCAGAAGGAAAGTGGAGGTAGTGTCCAGAAGGATATCTTCAGCTGAGTAGGGGCACTTCCGAAGATGGGGGAGATGTTGATCCAACCGAGATATCCTCAATCGATGAATCGGCTGATTCAAAAGCAGAGGCGGCGAATCTTGAGGGTTGAGTTTTTGCTGGTTGAATAGTCGTCGCAGGTCCTGGAGGAGTAGAGAGTTCTGTGGGTACACACACACATGAGGGGTGGGACTGTGGCAGATATCGATGGAAGGAGAAGGCATCGGCGCTTGGGTGGCTTGCAATCAAGTTGCAACAGAAGGCGTTGCAGCCTCGGGCATCGCTCGGTCTATACCACCACCACACCTGCAGTGTGGTGGTGGTATAGACTTCATCAGGAAAGTTGAAGGATGGGAGATCATTCACTTTGTAAAGAATATTCAGAATTCTCACATATTCTCGGGGGTTTGTGCCAGCTATCATTCTAGCTGCTGATGTCAAAGCATGTACCGTGCTATACAGATATTGGTCATGGTGGGATGAAGGTGGCTACTGCTGGATCGATGAGTGTTTTGCAGGCTGGGAGGTCTAAGTGCTGGGTCTGTCATGGCACCCCATTTCGTGTCGCATTCCGCGTAGTGGGGGTCCTGTATCCCCGCTACATCACTCAGGGTGTCAGGTAGAATTTCCTTAACCAGGTCATCTGATGCTGAGGAGGAAGACAGGAATGCTGGGCCAGCAATTTGGGTAGCGGTGTGGACACCCAAGCCACCGAGCCTAACAGGAAGAGTGGCTTGTTTCCACTGGCATTCGTTGAGGGAGAGGTTAACAACTTTTTCCAGCATGGTCTTCAGTAAGAGGTCATACTCTTCAAGCTTTCGGCTGTCGTAAGATGGGGCGCACCTCAGAAAGTAGGTTAGCCTCGGAAGGGATAGGCATTTGGTGAGGAGATAAAAAGCATCGTGGGCATCGATGTCACCTATTCTGTCTTCCATCCTCCTAAGGTCTGCGATTTTCTTGTCAAGGATCTCCTCAATGGCGTTAGACCCGATGGGGGCTCCAAGGAGGGTGCTGTTCTCTGCCCTAATACATGGGATCCAAGCAAGGCAGACCTTATTCTAGCTACGATGTCTGGGTTGGAAGAGACTACTTCACACTTGGAAGGGTTCAGGACAAGACCAGGCTTACTTCTTGCTCCCTTATTTTCCTGATATCTGCCAAGAGATGGTCTACGGTGCCAGCTATAGTGCCATCATCCAAAAACCAGATGTTGAACTCGCTGGACAAGTTTCGGTGATTTCTTTTAAGACTAAGCAGAAAAAAGGGGAGCAAGAGGATCACCTTGCTGAACACCTTCACATGATCTGATTTCATGTTCACCAAAGAGCAGTTTTGACTCGCCACTGTAGCACGATAGTATGAACGGGTAGAGGGGCCGGAAATGGCGATGTACGGCACAAAGTACTGCATCTCTTCTGACCATGTTGAAGGCATTCTAAAGTCCAGTTTGAGCAGGGCCTTTTCATCAGAAATGTTGGTGATGTATGCTCGTGCTGCATGGGCAGCCGCTTCACAGCCTTGGGGGATTCCAAATCCTAGCTAGATTGGTTTCAGCAATTCAGCCGCTTGCTGGCTGACAACCCTCGTAGCAGCCTTGGCAATCAGGCGTCGGAGAGTGTTGCCAACAGCGATTGGCCTGATTCCTTCGTCCTTCTTTTTGAGAGCACAGAGGGAGGCACCAAAAAAGAGATATATAGACCACTGCTAATATATAAGTATATATATATATATATATGTCGTACCTAGTAGCCAGAACGCACTTCTCAGGCCTACTATGCAAGGACCGATTTGCCTAATAAGCCAAGTTTTCCTGAATTATTATATTTTCTCTAATTTTTTTCTTATGAAATGATAAAGCTACCCATTTCATTATGTATGAGGTCAATTTTTTTATTGGAGTTAAAACTAACGTAGATATATGACTGAACCTAACCAGACCCTACCTAACCTATCTTTATAGGTTAGGTTAGGTTAGGTAGCCGAAAACGTTAGGTTAGGTTAGGTTAGGTAGGTTAGGTAGTCGAAAAACAATTAATTCATGAAAACTTGGCTTATTAGGCAAATCGGACCTTGCATAGTAGGCTGAGAAGTGCGTTCTGGCTATTAGATACGACATATATATATATATATATATATATATATATATATATATATATATATATAATATATAGATATATGTCGTACCTAATAGCCAGAACGCACTTCTCAGCCAACTATGCATGGCCCAATTTGCCTAATAAGCCAAGTTTTCATGAATTAATGTTTTTTCGACTACCTAACCTACCTAACCTAACCTAACCTAACTTTTTCTGCTACCTAACCTAACCTAACCGATAGAGATAGGTTAGGTTAGGTTAGGTAGGGTTGGTTAGGTTCGGTCATATATCTACGTTAATTTTAACTCCAATAAAAAAAAATTGACCTCATACATAATGAAATGGGTAGCTTTATCATTTCATAGAAAAAAAATAGAAAAAGATATATAAATTCAGAAAAACTTGGCTTATTAGGCAAATCGGGCCTTGCATAGTAGGCTGAGAAGTGCGTTCTGGCTATTAGGTACATATATATATATATATATATATATATATATATATATATATATATATATATCATATATATATATATATATATGTCGTACCTAATAGCCAGAACGCACTTTTCAGCCTACTATGCAAGGCCCGATTTGCCTAATAAGCCAATTTTTCCTGAATTAATATATTTTCTCTATTTTTTTTCTTATGAAATGATAGAGCAACCCAATTCATTATGTATGAGGTTAATTTTTTTTTATTTTAGTTACAATTAACGTGTATATATGACCGAACCTAACCAACCCTACCTAACCTAACCTAACCTATCTTTATTGGTAAGGTTAGGTTAGGTAGCCGAAAAAGTTAAGTTAGGTTAGGTTAGGTAGGTTAGGTAGCCGAAAAACTATTAATTCATGAAAACTTGGCTTATTAGGCAAATCGGGCCTTGCATAGTAGGCTGAGAAGTGCGTTCTGGCTATTAGGTACGACATATATATATATATATATATATATATATATATATATATATATATATATATATATATATATATATATATATATATATATATATTTCGTACCTAATAGCCAGAACGCACTTCTCAGCCTACTATTCAAGGCCCGATTTGCCTAATAAGCCAAGTTTTCATGAATTAATGTTTTTTCGTCTACCTAACCTACCTTACCTAACCTAACCTAGCTTTTTTTGGCTACCTAACCTAACCTTACCTATAAATATAGGTTAGGTTAGGTTAGGTTCGGTAGGGTTGGTTAGATTCGGTCATATATCTACGTTAATTTTAACTCCAATAAAAAAAATTGACCTCATACATAGAGAAAAGGGTTGCTTTATCATTTCATAAGAAAACAATTATAGTAAATATATTAATTCAGGAAAACTTGGCTTATTAGGCAAATCGGGCCTTCAATAATAGGCTGAGAAGTGAGTTCTGGCTACTAGGTACGACATATATATATATATATATATATATATATATATATATATATATATATATATATATATATATATATATATAAGCCTATACTTGCATAAACCACAAGTGAAGATAAATAATCTTTGGACAAAACCCACCAGTGGGACTCGAACCCAGAAAGCACAATACCTTCCGGTAGCTGCCATAACTAGTATGCTTTAACCCACTACACCATCAGACCGTACAAAAGAAGTAGATAGTTTGAGATATATATCCCAAACATCTCTACTTCCCGAAGGCACCAGATGAGTGTGGGGTCAGTCTGCATTTTTCGTCAAGCCACTGTCAATGTGAGAGAACTCGTGTCCAGCTTATAAGCCTATACTTGCATAAACCACAAGTGAAGATAAATAATCTTTGGACAACACCCACCAGTGGGACTCGAACCCAGAAAGCACAACTACCTTCCAGTAGCTGCCATAACTAGTATGCTTTAACCCACTACACCATCAGACCTTACAAAAGAAGTAGATACTTCGAGATATATATCCCAAACATCTCCACTTCCCGAAGGCACCAGATGAGTAAGGGGTCAGTCTGCATTTTTCGTCAAGCCACTGTCAATGTGAGAGAACTCGTGTCCAGCTTATAAGCCTATACTTGCATAAACCACAAGTGAAGATAAATAATCTTTGGACAACACCCACCAGTGGGACTCGAACCCAGAAAGCACAACTACCTTCCAGTAGCTGCCATAACTAGTATGCTTTAACCCACTACACCATCAGACCTTACAAAAGAAGTAGATAGTTCGAGATATATATCCCAAACATCTCCACTTCCCGAAGGCACCAGATGAGTAAGGGGTCAGTCTGCATTTATCGTCAAGCCACTGTCAATGTGAGAGAACTCGTGTCCAGCTTATAAGCCTATACTTGCATAAACCACAACTGAAGATAAATAATCTTTGGACAACACCCACCAGTGGGACTCGAACCCAGAAAGCACAACTACCTTCCAGTAGCTGCCATAACTAGTATGCTTTAACCCACTACACCATCAGACCTTACAAAAGAAGTAGATAGTTCGAGATATATATCCCAAACATCTCCACTTCCCGAAGGCACCAGATGAGTGTGGGGTCAGTCTGCGTTTTTCGTCAAGCCACAGTCAATGTGAGAGAACTCGTGTCCAGCTTATAAGCCTATACTTGCATAAACCACAAGTGAAGATAAATAATCTTTGGACAACACCCACCAGTGGGACTCGAACCCAGAAAGCACAACTACCTTCCAGTAGCTGCCATAACTAGTATGCTTTAACCCACTACACCATCAGACCTTACAAAAGAAGTAGATAGTTCGAGATATATATCCCAAACATCTCCACTTCCCGAAGGCACCAGATGAGTGTGGGGTCAGTCTGCATTTTTCGTCAAGCCACTGTCAATGTGAGAGAACTCGTGTCCAGCTTATATGCCTATACTTGCATAAACCACAAGTGAAGATAAATAATCTTTGGACAACACCCACCAGTGGGACTCGAACCCAGAAAGCACAACTACCTTCCAGTAGCTGCCATAACTAGTATGCTTTAACCCACTACACCATCAGACCTTACAAAAGAAGTAGATAGTTTGAGATATATATCCCAAACATCTCTACTTCCCGAAGGCACCAGATGAGTGTGGGGTCAGTCTGCATTTTTCGTCAAGCCACTGTCAATGTGAGAGAACTCGTGTCCAGCTTATAAGCCTATACTTGCATAAACCACAAGTGAAGATAAATAATCTTTGGACAACACCCACCAGTGGGACTCGAACCCAGAAAGCACAACTACCTTCCAGTAGCTGCCATAACTAGTATGCTTTAACCCACTACACCATCAGACCTTACAAAAGAAGTAGATAGTTCGAGATATATATCCCAAACATCTCCACTTCCCGAAGGCACCAGATGAGTAAGGGGTCAGTCTGCATTTATCGTCAAGCCACTGTCAATGTGAGAGAACTCGTGTCCAGCTTATAAGCCTATACTTGCATAAACCACAAGTGAAGATAAATAATCTTTGGACAACACCCACCAGTGGGACTCGAACCCAGAAAGCACAACTACCTTCCAGTAGCTGCCATAACTAGTATGCTTTAACCCACTACACCATCAGACCTTACAAAAGAAGTAGATAGTTCGAGATATATATCCCAAACATCTCCACTTCCCGAAGGCACCAGATGAGTGTGGGGTCAGTCTGCGTTTTTCGTCAAGCCACAGTCAATGTGAGAGAACTCGTGTCCAGCTTATAAGCCTATACTTGCATAAACCACAAGTGAAGATAAATAATCTTTGGACAACACCCACCAGTGGGACTCGAACCCAGAAAGCACAACTACCTTCCAGTAGCTGCCATAACTAGTATGCTTTAACCCACTACACCATCAGACCTTACAAAAGAAGTAGATAGTTCGAGATATATATCCCAAACATCTCCACTTCCCGAAGGCACCAGATGAGTGTGGGGTCAGTCTGCATTTTTCGTCAAGCCACTGTCAATGTGAGAGAACTCGTGTCCAGCTTATATGCCTATACTTGCATAAACCACAAGTGAAGATAAATAATCTTTGGACAACACCCACCAGTGGGACTCGAACCCAGAAAGCACAACTACCTTCCAGTAGCTGCCATAACTAGTATGCTTTAACCCACTACACCATCAGACCTTACAAAAGAAGTAGATAGTTTGAGATATATATCCCAAACATCTCCACTTCCCGAAGGCACCAGATGAGTGTGGGGTCAGTCTGCATTTTTCGTCAAGCCACTGTCAATGTGAGAGAACTCGTGTCCAGCTTATAAGCCTATACTTGCATAAACCACAAGTGAAGATAAATAATCTTTGGACAACACCCACCAGTGGGACTCGAACCCAGAAAGCACAACTACCTTCCAGTAGCTGCCATAACTAGTATGCTTTAACCCACTACACCATCAGACCTTACAAAAGAAGTAGATAGTTTGAGATATATATCCCAAACATCTCCACTTCCCGAAGGCACCAGATGAGTGTGGGGTCAGTCTGCATTTTTCGTCAAGCCACTGTCAATGTGAGAGAACTCGTGTCCAGCTTATAAGCCTATACTTGCATAAACCACAAGTGAAGATAAATAATCTTTGGACAACACCCACCAGTGGGACTCGAACCCAGAAAGCACAACTACCTTCCAGTAGCTGCCATAACTAGTATGCTTTAACCCACTACACCATCAGACCTTACAAAAGAAGTAGATAGTTCGAGATATATATCCCAAACATCTCCACTTCCCGAAGGCACCAGATGAGTAAGGGGTCAGTCTGCATTTATCGTCAAGCCACTGTCAATGTGAGAGAACTCGTGTCCAGCTTATAAGCCTATACTTGCATAAACCACAACTGAAGATAAATAATCTTTGGACAACACCCACCAGTGGGACTCGAACCCAGAAAGCACAACTACCTTCCAGTAGCTGCCATAACTAGTATGCTTTAACCCACTACACCATCAGACCTTACAAAAGAAGTAGATAGTTCGAGATATATATCCCAAACATCTCCACTTCCCGAAGGCACCAGATGAGTGTGGGGTCAGTCTGCGTTTTTCGTCAAGCCACAGTCAATGTGAGAGAACTCGTGTCCAGCTTATAAGCCTATACTTGCATAAACCACAAGTGAAGATAAATAATCTTTGGACAACACCCACCAGTGGGACTCGAACCCAGAAAGCACAACTACCTTCCAGTAGCTGCCATAACTAGTATGCTTTAACCCACTACACCATCAGACCTTACAAAAGAAGTAGATAGTTCGAGATATATATCCCAAACATCTCCACTTCCCGAAGGCACCAGATGAGTGTGGGGTCAGTCTGCATTTTTCGTCAAGCCACTGTCAATGTGAGAGAACTCGTGTCCAGCTTATATGCCTATACTTGCATAAACCACAAGTGAAGATAAATAATCTTTGGACAACACCCACCAGTGGGACTCGAACCCAGAAAGCACAACTACCTTCCAGTAGCTGCCATAACTAGTATGCTTTAACCCACTACACCATCAGACCTTACAAAAGAAGTAGATAGTTTGAGATATATATCCCAAACATCTCTACTTCCCGAAGGCACCAGATGAGTGTGGGGTCAGTCTGCATTTTTCGTCAAGCCACTGTCAATGTGAGAGAACTCGTGTCCAGCTTATAAGCCTATACTTGCATAAACCACAAGTGAAGATAAATAATCTTTGGACAACACCCACCAGTGGGACTCGAACCCAGAAAGCACAACTACCTTCCAGTAGCTGCCATAACTAGTATGCTTTAACCCACTACACCATCAGACCTTACAAAAGAAGTAGATACTTCGAGATATATATCCCAAACATCTCCACTTCCCGAAGGCACCAGATGAGTGTGGGGTCAGTCTGCATTTTTCGTCAAGCCACTGTCAATGTGAGAGAACTCGTGTCCAGCTTATAAGCCTATACTTGCATAAACCACAAGTGAAGATAAATAATCTTTGGACAACACCCACCAGTGGGACTCGAACCCAGAAAGCACAACTACCTTCCAGTAGCTGCCATAACTAGTATGCTTTAACCCACTACACCATCAGACCTTACAAAAGAAGTAGATAGTTCGAGATATATATCCCAAACATCTCCACTTCCCGAAGGCACCAGATGAGTAAGGGGTCAGTCTGCATTTATCGTCAAGCCACTGTCAATGTGAGAGAACTCGTGTCCAGCTTATAAGCCTATACTTGCATAAACCACAAGTGAAGATAAATAATCTTTGGACAACACCCACCAGTGGGACTCGAACCCAGAAAGCACAACTACCTTCCAGTAGCTGCCATAACTAGTATGCTTTAACCCACTACACCATCAGACCTTACAAAAGAAGTAGATAGTTCGAGATATATATCCCAAACATCTCCACTTCCCGAAGGCACCAGATGAGTGTGGGGTCAGTCTGCATTTTTCGTCAAGCCACTGTCAATGTGAGAGAACTCGTGTCCAGCTTATATGCCTATACTTGCATAAACCACAAGTGAAGATAAATAATCTTTGGACAACACCCACCAGTGGGACTCGAACCCAGAAAGCACAACTACCTTCCAGTAGCTGCCATAACTAGTATGCTTTAACCCACTACACCATCAGACCTTACAAAAGAAGTAGATAGTTTGAGATATATATCCCAAACATCTCCACTTCCCGAAGGCACCAGATGAGTGTGGGGTCAGTCTGCATTTTTCGTCAAGCCACTGTCAATGTGAGAGAACTCGTGTCCAGCTTATAAGCCTATACTTGCATAAACCACAAGTGAAGATAAATAATCTTTGGACAACACCCACCAGTGGGACTCGAACCCAGAAAGCACAACTACCTTCCAGTAGCTGCCATAACTAGTATGCTTTAACCCACTACACCATCAGACCTTACAAAAGAAGTAGATAGTTTGAGATATATATCCCAAACATCTCCACTTCCCGAAGGCACCAGATGAGTGTGGGGTCAGTCTGCATTTTTCGTCAAGCCACTGTCAATGTGAGAGAACTCGTGTCCAGCTTATAAGCCTATACTTGCATAAACCACAAGTGAAGATAAATAATCTTTGGACAACACCCACCAGTGGGACTCGAACCCAGAAAGCACAACTACCTTCCAGTAGCTGCCATAACTAGTATGCTTTAACCCACTACACCATCAGACCTTACAAAAGAAGTAGATAGTTCGAGATATATATCCCAAACATCTCCACTTCCCGAAGGCACCAGATGAGTAAGGGGTCAGTCTGCATTTATCGTCAAGCCACTGTCAATGTGAGAGAACTCGTGTCCAGCTTATAAGCCTATACTTGCATAAACCACAACTGAAGATAAATAATCTTTGGACAACACCCACCAGTGGGACTCGAACCCAGAAAGCACAACTACCTTCCAGTAGCTGCCATAACTAGTATGCTTTAACCCACTACACCATCAGACCTTACAAAAGAAGTAGATAGTTCGAGATATATATCCCAAACATCTCCACTTCCCGAAGGCACCAGATGAGTGTGGGGTCAGTCTGCGTTTTTCGTCAAGCCACAGTCAATGTGAGAGAACTCGTGTCCAGCTTATAAGCCTATACTTGCATAAACCACAAGTGAAGATAAATAATCTTTGGACAACACCCACCAGTGGGACTCGAACCCAGAAAGCACAACTACCTTCCAGTAGCTGCCATAACTAGTATGCTTTAACCCACTACACCATCAGACCTTACAAAAGAAGTAGATAGTTCGAGATATATATCCCAAACATCTCCACTTCCCGAAGGCACCAGATGAGTGTGGGGTCAGTCTGCATTTTTCGTCAAGCCACTGTCAATGTGAGAGAACTCGTGTCCAGCTTATATGCCTATACTTGCATAAACCACAAGTGAAGATAAATAATCTTTGGACAACACCCACCAGTGGGACTCGAACCCAGAAAGCACAACTACCTTCCAGTAGCTGCCATAACTAGTATGCTTTAACCCACTACACCATCAGACCTTACAAAAGAAGTAGATAGTTTGAGATATATATCCCAAACATCTCTACTTCCCGAAGGCACCAGATGAGTGTGGGGTCAGTCTGCATTTTTCGTCAAGCCACTGTCAATGTGAGAGAACTCGTGTCCAGCTTATAAGCCTATACTTGCATAAACCACAAGTGAAGATAAATAATCTTTGGACAACACCCACCAGTGGGACTCGAACCCAGAAAGCACAACTACCTTCCAGTAGCTGCCATAACTAGTATGCTTTAACCCACTACACCATCAGACCTTACAAAAGAAGTAGATACTTCGAGATATATATCCCAAACATCTCCACTTCCCGAAGGCACCAGATGAGTGTGGGGTCAGTCTGCATTTTTCGTCAAGCCACTGTCAATGTGAGAGAACTCGTGTCCAGCTTATAAGCCTATACTTGCATAAACCACAAGTGAAGATAAATAATCTTTGGACAACACCCACCAGTGGGACTCGAACCCAGAAAGCACAACTACCTTCCAGTAGCTGCCATAACTAGTATGCTTTAACCCACTACACCATCAGACCTTACAAAAGAAGTAGATAGTTCGAGATATATATCCCAAACATCTCCACTTCCCGAAGGCACCAGATGAGTAAGGGGTCAGTCTGCATTTATCGTCAAGCCACTGTCAATGTGAGAGAACTCGTGTCCAGCTTATAAGCCTATACTTGCATAAACCACAAGTGAAGATAAATAATCTTTGGACAACACCCACCAGTGGGACTCGAACCCAGAAAGCACAACTACCTTCCAGTAGCTGCCATAACTAGTATGCTTTAACCCACTACACCATCAGACCTTACAAAAGAAGTAGATAGTTCGAGATATATATCCCAAACATCTCCACTTCCCGAAGGCACCAGATGAGTGTGGGGTCAGTCTGCGTTTTTCGTCAAGCCACAGTCAATGTGAGAGAACTCGTGTCCAGCTTATAAGCCTATACTTGCATAAACCACAAGTGAAGATAAATAATCTTTGGACAACACCCACCAGTGGGACTCGAACCCAGAAAGCACAACTACCTTCCAGTAGCTGCCATAACTAGTATGCTTTAACCCACTACACCATCAGACCTTACAAAAGAAGTAGATAGTTCGAGATATATATCCCAAACATCTCCACTTCCCGAAGGCACCAGATGAGTGTGGGGTCAGTCTGCATTTTTCGTCAAGCCACTGTCAATGTGAGAGAACTCGTGTCCAGCTTATATGCCTATACTTGCATAAACCACAAGTGAAGATAAATAATCTTTGGACAACACCCACCAGTGGGACTCGAACCCAGAAAGCACAACTACCTTCCAGTAGCTGCCATAACTAGTATGCTTTAACCCACTACACCATCAGACCTTACAAAAGAAGTAGATAGTTTGAGATATATATCCCAAACATCTCCACTTCCCGAAGGCACCAGATGAGTGTGGGGTCAGTCTGCATTTTTCGTCAAGCCACTGTCAATGTGAGAGAACTCGTGTCCAGCTTATAAGCCTATACTTGCATAAACCACAAGTGAAGATAAATAATCTTTGGACAACACCCACCAGTGGGACTCGAACCCAGAAAGCACAACTACCTTCCAGTAGCTGCCATAACTAGTATGCTTTAACCCACTACACCATCAGACCTTACAAAAGAAGTAGATAGTTTGAGATATATATCCCAAACATCTCCACTTCCCGAAGGCACCAGATGAGTGTGGGGTCAGTCTGCATTTTTCGTCAAGCCACTGTCAATGTGAGAGAACTCGTGTCCAGCTTATAAGCCTATACTTGCATAAACCACAAGTGAAGATAAATAATCTTTGGACAACACCCACCAGTGGGACTCGAACCCAGAAAGCACAACTACCTTCCAGTAGCTGCCATAACTAGTATGCTTTAACCCACTACACCATCAGACCTTACAAAAGAAGTAGATAGTTCGAGATATATATCCCAAACATCTCCACTTCCCGAAGGCACCAGATGAGTAAGGGGTCAGTCTGCATTTATCGTCAAGCCACTGTCAATGTGAGAGAACTCGTGTCCAGCTTATAAGCCTATACTTGCATAAACCACAAGTGAAGATAAATAATCTTTGGACAACACCCACCAGTGGGACTCGAACCCAGAAAGCACAACTACCTTCCAGTAGCTGCCATAACTAGTATGCTTTAACCCACTACACCATCAGACCTTACAAAAGAAGTAGATAGTTCGAGATATATATCCCAAACATCTCCACTTCCCGAAGGCACCAGATGAGTGTGGGGTTGTTACGGCCCTCTCGGGACGCAACAGGGTTCTTACTCTGATGTTGTTCGAGGAAGTTGTATCCGACCCCAAACCAGTAGTGGCTTTCAAGGGATGTGATCCGTGACGCAAGAAACTTAAAGGGGAAAGGGAAAGAAAGTTAAGAACTTAAGACTATAATTCACCATCACCAAATAAATAATATATAAAAGAGTGCACAGGGGGAGGGGTATTAACACTGTACAGGGGAAATACACAATGGTCTTCTGCTGAAGACTCTGGATCCAGACTCTCGGTGCTGAGTCCTCGGTGCTCTTGATCCTCGTGGTCTCTTGACGAATCCTTCGACCAAGCTGAGTCTACCCCAAACACAGGCCAGCCAAAACACAGTTCCACTGGGGGCACCGCCGTGGAGGCCGTCAACCACAAATCCAGCAGGTCTGCTGGCAGGTTCCGGATCAGCAAGGCTGGTCAGGCCACTCCACGAACGATATAAGGGTAACGCCCTAGGCAGGAGCCTCGTGTGATACCACAAATCACTCTCCTGTCCTCAATACCCCAGTGGATAATCGTCTCCAGCAGTCGGTCCCGGGTAATCCTTCTACTGCCACTCCACTGGCAGGGTAACACCACAGTGTTCTTCCAGGGGACGACTTCACAGCTGCCGCAGCAAAGCACAAGGTATGGAGACGGCTGCCTTGGGTAGACTGACTCAACTTCCAACACAGCGGTCCCAGGTCGACTCTGTAAGCAGACACGTCATCAATAACAGGGACACTAAAACACCTCACTTACAGGCTCAGACACAAACGCCCGACATATCCACTCCATAGATGGCATTGTAGTCTGAGCACCACCTCACCAGAGGTCAGCGGCGGCGGTGTTGAGTGCTGAACGGGACTGGAAACTGGCCCTCGAGGCCAGTACACGTCGTCCTCACCAGGTGTTGAGTGCTGAACGGGACTGGAAACTGGCCCTCGAGGCCAGTACACGTCGTCCTCACCAGGTGTCGTCGTCCGTTTGGAGGGGGTTTCGGGAGCTGACCCACAGATGGCGCGGTCGTCACTGCTCCGGGCTCGGACGCTGGATCCGGGTTCGTAACAGGGGTCAGTCTGCATTTTTCGTCAAGCCACTGTCAATGTGAGAGAACTCGTGTCCAGCTTATAAGCCTATACTTGCATAAACCACAAGTGAAGATAAATAATCTTTGGACAACACCCACCAGTGGGACTCGAACCCAGAAAGCACAGAAATGGTGGGTGTTGTCCAAAGATTATATATATATATATATATATATATATATATATATATATATATATATATATATATATATATATATATATATATATATATATATATATATATATATATATATAAATCACGCAGACCACGGAGGAAAATTGAAACAGGAATTTCCTTAAGTACTTTCGTATATTAATACATCTTCAGAAGGAGTGATTTTACTGCTCGAGTACTGGACATAAATAGGCAGGAGAGAATGGTGGAGTGGGGTGAGGTACAATACGTGTACACTGCAGAAGGCCTATTGGCGCATCTGATGCAACCCATTGGCCCATCTGATGCAGCAACCACACATAGACCCACACATAGATAATTATAGCATAAAATAGTAAATATTTACAATGAATTAGTGAGACAAATGTGTTCCAATGATCCTACTTAAATCGCCCTCTAATTGATCTATTAAAAATGGATCTAAGTTATATAGACCGCTGCTAATGTTCAAATTACTTCCTATTGTGATCTGTATCAAAGCAGATTCAATTATGTTTCTGTTATAGGTGCTTTTACAATTCGTTATTGAAGAAGCACTCTCCCAATCAATTTGGTGAGCATGATCTGACAAATGAACAAACAAAGCATTAGACAATTGGCCATGTCTTGCAGAGTATTTATGTTGCGAAATACTACATTTCAAATCTTTAGATGTTTGTCCAACAAAGAACTTATTACAGATTTTACAATATATATATATATATATTTATATATATGCAATTGACGATCACAAAACACTGATCATTTTATGCGGAAAATCCACAGAGAAATATGAAATGAGGTGAACCGACTGACCGAAGTCAGTCTGGTGTTGACAAAGGCTTTAACAAGCCGAAACGTTCACCTCATTTCATATTTCTCTGTGGATTTTCCGCATATATATATATATATATATATATATATATATATATATATATATATATATATATATATATATATATATATATATATATATATATATATATATAAATATATATATATATATGTGTGTGTGTGTGTACTCACCTAGTTGTAATCACCTAGTTGTGCTTGCGGGGGTTGAGCTCTGGCTCTTTGGTCCCGCCTCCCAACCGTCAATCAACAGGTGTACAGGTTCCTGAGCCTATTGGGCTCTATCATATCTACACTTGAAACTGTGTATAGAGTCAGCCTCCACCACATTGTTTCCTAATTCATTCCATTTGTCAACCACTCTGACACTAAAAAAGTTCTTTCTAATATCTCTGTGGCTTATTTGGGCACTCAGTTTCCACCTGTGTCCCCTAGTGCGTGTGCCCCTTGTGTTAAATAGCCTGTCTTTATCAACCCTGTCGATTCCCTTGAGAATCTTGAATGTGGTGATCATGTCCCCCCTAACTCTTCTGTCTTCCAACGAAGTGAGGTTCAATTCCCGTAGTCTCTCCTCGTAGCTCATACCTCTCAGCTCAGGTACTAGTCTGGTGGCGAACCTTTGAACCTTTTCCAGTTTAGTCTTATGCTTGACTAGATATGGACTCCATGCTGGAGCCGCATACTCCAGGATTGGTCTGACATATGTGGTATATAATGTTCTGAAAGATTCCTTACACAAGTTTCTAAAGGCCGTTCTTATGTTAGCCAACCTGGCATATGCTGCTGATGTTATCCTCTTGATATGAGCTTCAGGGGACAGGTCTGGCGTGATATCAACCCCCAGGTCTTTCTCTCTCTCTGACTCTTGAAGTATTTCATCTCCCAAGTGATACCTTGTATCTGGTCTCCTGCTTCCTACCCCTATCTTCATTTCATTACATTTGCTTAGGTTAAACTCTAACATCCATTTGTTCGACCATTCCTGCAGCTTGTCCAGGTCTTCTTGAAGCCTCAAGCTGTCCTCCTCTGTCTTAATCCTTCTCATAATTTTGGCGTCGTCAGCAAACATTCAGAGGAATGAGTCTATACCCTCTGGGAGATCATTTACGTATATCAGAAACAGGATAGGTCCAAGCACTGAGCCCTGTGGGACTCCACTGGTGACTTCACGACATTCTGAGGTCTCACCCCTCACTATAACTCTCTGCTTCCTTTTGCTTAGGTACTCCCTTATCCACTGGAGCGCCCTACCAGTTACTCCTGCCTGTTCCTCCAGCTTATGCATCAACCTTTTATGGGGTACTGTGTCAAAGGCTTTCCGACAGTCCAAAAAAATGCAGTCCGCCCATCCTTCTCTTTCTTGCTTAATCTTTGTCACCTGATCATAGAATTCTATCAAGCTTGTAAGGCAAGATTTACCCTCCCTGAACCCATGTTGATGGGTTGTCACGAAGTCTCTTCTCTCCAGATGTGTTACTAGGTTTTTTCTCACAATCTTCTCTATCACCTTGCATGGTATACAAGTTAAGGACACTGGCCTGTAGTTCAGTGCCTCTCGTCTGTCACCCTTTTTAAATATTGGTACTACATTAGCAGTTTTCCATACTTCTGGTAGGTCTCCCGTTTCTAGTGACCTACTATACACTATGGAGAGTGGCAAGCAAAGTGCTCCTGCACATTCTTTCAATACCCATGGTGAGATTCCATCCGGCCCAACAGCTTTTCTCACATCCAGCTCCAATAGGTGCTTCTTGACCTCATCTCTTGTAATTTCGAACCTTTCCAAGGTTACCTGGTTTGCTGCCACCTCTCCTAGCGCCGTGGCTTCTCCCTGTTCTATTGTAAAGACCTCCTGGAACCTTTTGTTGAGTTCTTCACACACCTCTTTGTCATTCTCTGTGTACCTGTCCTCGCCCACCCTAAGTTTCATCACCTGTTCCTTCACTGTTGTCTTCCTCCTGATGTGACTGTGTAGTAGCTTTGGTTCGGTCTTGGCTTTATTAGCTATATAATTTTCATACCTTTTCTCAGCTGCTCTTCTCACACTAACATACTCGTTCCTGGTTCTCTGGTATCCCTCTCTGCTTTCTGGTGTTCTGTTATTACGGAAGTTCCTCCATGCCCTTTTGTTCAGCTCCTTTGCTTTCATACATTCCCTATTAAACTACGGATTCTTCCTTTGCTTCTCTGTTTTTTCCTGTTGGGCTGGGACAAACCTGCTTACAGCCTCCTGACGTTTTTGGGTGACATAGTCCATCATGTCTTGTATAGACTTGGTTCCGAGTTCTGTGTCCCAATGTATAACCCATAGGAATTTATTCATCTCCTCATAGTTTCCCTTTCGGTACGCCAGCCCTTTGTTTCCCAGTTCTTTTTTGGGGGGTGATAATTCCTAGCTCAACCAGGTACTCAAAGCTCAATACACTATGATCACTCATTCCCAAGGGGGCTTCCAACTTAACATCCCTTATATCCGACTTATTTAGGATAAATATCAGATCAAGCAAGGCTGGTTGATCCCCTCCTCTCATTCTTGTTGGTCCCTTGACGTGTTGACTTAGAAAGTTTCTTGTTGCCACATCCAGCAGCTTAGCTCTCCAAGTGTCTGGGCCTCCATGTGGGTCTCTGTTCCCCCAATCTATCTTTCCATGGTTGAAGTCTCCCAAGATTAGTAGCCTGGATCCGTTCCTGCTAGCCACAGAAGCTGCTCTCTCTATTATATTGATGGTGGCCAAGTTGTTTCTATCATACTCCTGTCTGGGTCTGCTGACATTCGGTGGGGGTTATGTATGACTACTACTATAATTTTCTGTCCTCCAGTTGCTATGGTGCCTGATATGTAGTCACTGAAACCTTCACAGTTCTGAATTACCATCTCTTCGAATCTCCAACCTTCTCTTAGTAGCAAAGCTACACCACCTCCTCCTCTCCCTTCTCTCTCTTTCCTCACTACATAGTAGCCCTGTGGAAACACTGCGTTTGTTAGCTTTGTTTCTGTGAGTGCTATTATGTCTGGGTTTTCTTCTAGTGCCCATTCTCCGAGTTCACTTGTTTTATTTGTAATTCCATCTACGTTAGTGTACATTGCCTTGAAGCTCACTTTCTTCAGTTCATTTTCTTGTCCCTTTCTTGGCGAGCATTCTGCTGGTGTGGGAAGCTTTTCAGTGGGTGAGATGATCTGTGAGGTAGTTTGCAGGGTTTCAGGGGAGTTTGGGGTGAGAGGTGGGGGTTTCATGGATGGGGGGACAGGTAGGGTGTGGGTTAAGGAGATAGGGGGGACATGGAGGATACGGGGTGAGGGGGGAGGAGGGATAGGGAGGGTATGGGATGAAAGGGGAGGGGGGACAGGGGGGGAAAGGTGGGAGGGGGGACATGATGGGAATGGGGAAGGGATGACAGGGTAAGAATGGGGTGTATTGGGTGGGGGCAGGTAGGGTGAGGGGAAGGGAGGGTTTCTATGCAGAGGGGGGTGGTGGGGTTGCCCTCCCCTCTGGTGTTGCTGGGATGCTGGTTTTTGGTTCGCCTCTTGTCTCTAGGACTGTTGTGTTGGGGGCTGTGATTTCCTGGTTTGCTTCTCACTCCCTGCGCTTCCTCCTTGCCTCTGCTGCGCTGGCTCTCTCCTCCTTCGTCCTGTCCCTCTGCAGGAATACATTCTTGTATCCCTCCACATGCTGCAGTCGACTCTTCCTTTCGAGAATATCCTCCTTCGTGGTTTCGTTTGTAAACACCACCTTTACAAGTCGGTTTCTGTCCTTGTTGTACCAGCCCAACCTGAAAACCTTCTCAATGTTTCGTTCAGCCCCTTCCATCTGTAAACCCTTCAGTAGCCCCTGTACTGCCTCTCTATCCTTGCTATTCCATTCTTGCCTGTTGGAGCCTTCCTGTTCTTTGATGCCTACAACTACCACTGATCTTTTTCTCTCCAGCTACCTCCCTCACTGTGTCCATTGCTGCTGAGCTCTTTTTCAGTATGTCTGCAAATGTTTCAGGTACAGAGGCATTTCCTTCCAATGTAACATTCCCACCCTCCCTCTGGATGATAATCTGATGCTCGGTCTCTTTATTTTTTTCTGTGAGGGATTTGATCTCCTCCCTTACTGATGTCAGCTCACTTTGCAGGTTGTTAATTGTAATCCTCATTTCCTGCATCTCCTTCCTGAATTCCTCCAGAACTTGGGTTAACATGTCCCTCATTTGATCAATTTGGCTGTTCCCTGTGTCCCTGTTGCGTCCACCTGCCATTTTGCCCTTGTCAAGAGAGAGAGAGAGAGCAAGAATAGTCCTAGTGTGAGTGGGTGTGTTGGGGGGGGGGGGGGGAGTGTTTTGGGAGAGTGGGAGTGGTGGTGCGGGGGGGAGTGTGTTGGGAGAGTGAGATGGGGGGTTAAGAGGTGGGTGAGGTGTAGTCTTCAGATTACGGCGGGTGGGGGTGGGGGGGGGGGATTAGCGGCTTATCTGGGTTCCCAGTGAGCTCACAGTTGCTGTCCCTGTTACCTGTCTACCACGATTGTATTATTGAATGGAATGCAATAGTGGCTATGATATGATATTATATAAACCTTGTACACTGTTGGAGACTTATGAGAGACACTTACCAGCCAGCCCTTCACAAGCACTCTAGGTGAATACACGGCGTGACGTCGGTAATCCTGTGACGTCTTCAGGTCTCCACGTGGGTCCCGGCTGATGCGACTGATGCTTCCTCAAGAAGTCGATCTTCACTAGCTATCTTCTCCAAATTCACTAAGATATTTCACCACGAGATGTAATCAATGTGTTGCATTACAATGCCACTGTTCAATTTATACTGTCCCGATTCTCACTGCACAGTACACCCACTCCCTTGAACCCTATTGTTCCCTCGGTTAATGCGGACCGCTGACCCTACACGTCTGCTAACGATCAAAGACAAGACCCAAGACTCTGTGTGTGTGTGTGTGTCCAGCGTGCTTTATATATATATATATATATATATATATATATATATATATATATATATATATATATATATATATATATATATATATATGCGTGGTTGCGTGGCTCCTGGGAGTATGGGTTCGAGTCACTTCTGGGGTGTGAGTTTTCAGTTGCATATTGTCCTGGGGACCATTCAGGCTTGTTCGCATTTGTGTTCCTCACGTGTGCCCCAAAGAATGAGGTGATTTGGTAAAATGCTATGCCCAAGATTACTATCTGAGTGCCGGCTGTGGGGTGGTTCAAATAGCCTCGGCTATCACCTCATTATGTCCGGTCGTGATGGTCAAGTGGATTAAGGCGTCTTGTACATACCCAACCCGTTCTCAGACAAGACAGCACATATATGACTTAATGCTTAAAGTCAATATGTTGAATATGAATTAGTAAATATGTGATATATTCCCAGTTACTTTTTTTACCAAGGCCCAAACTCTTCCTCACGTACCAATTTACGTGTCACAGTACCCGTCCGTCAACATAGATAGCAGAATATTCGTGATTGGTTCAATTATAAGGAAAATTGTAGTTTTCAGGTCCCACATGGGTTGTGAAATTTACCTACTGTTGTCCATGCTCTTATAATATTACAGATCAGCTATATCCTATTGAAGGCTCGTAGTTTTGTTTTGAGAAATATTAGTTGTTCTTAGTAAATTATAATAAGCACTAAAAATTATTACATAGAATAACAGTGCTTCACCAATCAATATTATATACCATAGTTTGGCTTTAAAAATCTTTAAAGAATGTTTTGTAGGAACGCTAACAGAAAACGATGTTACATTTGAATGTCTATGGGGTAAACTACTGCAAACAGGACGGTATTGTGTCTACTATACCAACTATAGCTAGGATGGGTATATTGTCACCTACCGCCTGTTAGGTGGGAAAGGGGTCCAATACCACCCACAGGATGGGTATGAGGGTCACATCCACCCACAGGATGAGTATGGGGATCACATCCACCCACAGGATGGGTATGGGGTCCAATACCACCCACAGGATGAGTATGGCGTCCACTACAACCCACAGGATGGGTATGGGGCTCCAACCACCCATAGAATGGGTATGGGGCTCCAACCACAAATAAAATGGGTATAGGGTCCAATAACACCCACTGGATGTTTAAGGCGTCCATTGCCGCGCGTCGAGCTCGAAAACCGCAGCATTCATCTCAGAACCATGCCTATTTCACACAGATTCCTTAATAAACGTAAGAGTTTTATATGTCACAAGAAAGATAGAAATATAAGCTTCATTCTAAATACCTTACCATGGGCATATTTAAATTTAAAGCGAAGATACGTGTACTTTTATAATAGCCGATCTTTAACCCCGGACAGATTGATCGACCGAGCAACTCTCTCTCAGAACAATGTTTATTTCACGTGAATTCGTTAATAAACATATATGTTTTATATGTCTCAAGAAAGGCAGACATATAAGCTTCACTTTAAACACTTTACCATAGACATATTTAAAGTTCTAATGAAGATACATGTATTTTAAAAATTACGGAGCTCCCACCCCGTACAGACTGAACGACAGAGCAACTCTCTCTCAGATCAATGTTTATTTCACGTAAATTCGTTAATAAACACAAATGTTTTATATGTCTTAAGCAAGATAAGAGCTTCATTTTCAATACATTACAATAGACATATTTATAGCTCAAGTGAAGATACATATGTTTTTATAATAGCGCTCAGTAGCTTGTCGGGCATGGAGTGCAGACGCCTACGCACTTGCCGATATATTGTATAATTATCAAAGATACGCTAATAAAGCCTAAAATCTTATATGCCTCCAGAAAGACCGAGATATGAACATTATTATGATTTCACCAAATGAAATATATCATGTTCGAGAACAAAGATATATCAATTTTAAATTAAGTTTCGACTCTTGCTCGGGCGAGAGAGAGGGAGCGACTCTCGCCCCATCTATTGGAGATTCTGTCCACTAAAGACCCAAAGCTACTCAAACCCTCCCAGCATTATTTAAGTAATGAAGTAATATGGTATATTTACTATAATGTGGGTGCTGAATGCAAAACATGAGAAAACCTATATTTACTCCAAACTAATATAATTTCATTATGAAATAAGTAAATAAGTAGCATCAAAGGAAGTCGACGGTCCAAGCGTCAATGTTGTGGAACGACTTATCCAAGATATATCGTTGTTTGGAAAGTGTTTGTTGGCATATCCAGTTGTCGCACTTCTCTGCACAAATTATCACAAATTTAAATTATAATGTTAACAAGTAGAATACGTATTTTTAATAAAATCTAACATAGCTAGCCAGAAAACATTTAACATTTATTAAAAAAATATATGTTTGGAAGTTAAATCGACTTCATAGGACAATAGTGTTGTTATATATACTCGTTATTCGTTGACATGCGTTCGCTACTTAAACTACCATGTACTGTACTTATGTGAAATCTCCCATGTCTCTTCGCTCATCTCACCGAACCCTACAGGCTCTGTGATATATTGCTTAATTAATTGAGATTCACAAATAAAGCTTATAATTGTATATGTTATCAAAAAGGCAGAGCTTATTTTAGTTCATTTATTATGCACCCCATACCCATCCTATGGGCGATAGTGGAGTGTTACAGAGGCGCATAATGGGCTCAGGGACTGAGCCCCACAATTCATATAGCCAAGGAAGTTATAATCTTGATAAGCTAGTTACAAAAGTCAATGCACATTGTCACATCAACAATGGCTCGAGACCGACCACAAGTACAGTTTATAATTTAAGCAACTGACATATATGGAGGGCTAGTGTCACAATTGATTTGTTTATCCTACACATAACCCCCTCTCCCCCATCCAATGGGCAGCGGTGGATAGGTTACAATCAAGTAGTTTTTTGCGTTTTATTCAGAGATTAGATCTTATTGGGTGAGGGAAGATATTCATATTTTAAAGAAGGTTTCTTGGCTGATGCTCTCCATTGATGGAAAATATACAACCTTTTGAAAATCAATGTTAGTTTGATCTAGATATTGTAATTAACGAAAGTATTTATGTCATCTGAAAGGTAGAAATATATGCTACATCTAAAATCCTTTGTCATAAATATAACTGAAGTGAAAACGAAGATATATGCGTTTTGATAGTTTACTTGATGGCTAGCTCTGAGAGTGTGAAGCCCTGCACACCAGCCAATAAATTGTATAATTAGTTTCCATATATTTTAATTCATCTTAAAAATCTATATGTCAGAAGAAATGAAGATGTAGCCGTTAATGTGACAACATTTAAAAATATATATATCTTAAGTTAAATAAATAATATCACCTTATCGCCGGTGTCCGGACACATAAAAATTACCTAGGTATCAGTATCTAGCCAGGCGGGGATCACAGGCTGCACAATACTGATAAATTATGTAATGCACTACTTGTGGTCCATCTCGAACCCATTTATGATGTGACGACTTATAGTGAATTTTGTAACTAGCTCATCAAGATTGTAACTTGCTTAGCTAAATGATTTGTGGGGTTCGGTCCATTCATTTTCTTTCTTTATTATGCACCCCATAATACACATCCCGTGGGCGGTGGTGTAAAGGATTACAGAGGCACATAATCGGTTCAGGAACTGAACCCTCTAGTTCGTTTAGCTAAGCAAATAACAATCTTTTGACGCTAGTTACAAAATTATTAATGTACACATACTTATGCATACATGAACATATTCATACGTATACATATATACATACACATACATATTTAATCACCACCACAAATACACACATCAGTAATCTTTTGTGTCACAAGTGATTCAACAAGAGGCTCACAACAGTCACTATACAAGGCACTTTACATTTATGGTGAGTGACACAGTTACTAGTCTTGCTGCACACCCACCCAACTGGGCGGCAGCTTTACAGTCATGTGCTCCACACCCACCCAACTGGGCGGCAGCTTTACAGTCATGTGCTCCACACCCACCCAACTGGGCGGCAGCTTTACAGTCATAGACTCCACACCCACCCAACTGGGCGGCAGCTTTACAGTCATGTGCTCCACACCCACCCAACTGGGCGGCTGCTTTACAGTCATGTGCTCGACACCCACCCAACTGGGCGGCAGCTTTACAGTCATGTGCTCCACACCCACCCAACTGGGCGGCAGCTTTACAGTCATGTGCTCCACACCCACCCAACTGGGAGGCAGCTTTACAGTCATGTGCTCCACACCCACCCAACTGGGCGGCTGCTTTACAGCCATGTGCTCGACACCCACCCAACTGGGCGGCAGCTTTACAGTCATGTGCTCCACACCCACCCAACTGGGCGGCAGCTTTACAGTCATGTGTATGCATTACCTACAGTAAGCAAATTTTGGATACTTCGCTAAGATTTCGGGCAGCACATCATTATGAATGAAGTACTTACACATTTCATGGACACTATTGATGTTGTTATCTTTAAATTCCGCTATTTTTCACATTCCATTATATAATGACTCAAAGTATGCGAATAGTTCTGCTGACAGAGTTTACATTTAGTCAAATCTAGATCATCAGATGTTACAAACTTCCAGAGGTACTTGTAGCCGAGCCTAAACCTAGCAGTGGTAACATCTAGAAGTCTGCTAACATTATTGGATGACCCATAGACGAGCGATTCATCAAAGTTTATACAATATTGTGAAATTGAGAGTCAGTGTAGTAACATAAATTGGTAAATAATAAATATTGTAAGTTAAGAATCTGATGCATGTGTGTGTGTTGGGGGGGGGGGGGGCGGGGGTTATACCCTTGGTAAGCGAGAGTGGAAAGTAACCTTAGACGTACTGCGGTCAATGTGGGGGGGGGGGGGGAGGGGGAGGGAGGGTGGGAGAGTCAAATCCACCCTCCAACATTGGGCATAGTACCAGCAGCCTCCACAACACTCCATCAGCCTCCAGCTGATGCTTGTAGATGCCTCATCTAACCTCACTTATGTCACACATTAACCTACAGTTCCTGTGATATTTAAACTCCTCATCACATTGGCGTCTCACCAATATAAACTGTATTGGATGTATGTATGTATGCATGTATGTATACATGGATGGATGTATGTATGCATGCATGCATGTATGTATGTATTTATATATGCATGTATATACACATGTATGTATGTATTTATATACGCATGTATATACGCATGTATTTATATACGCATGTATGTATGTATGTATGTATGTATGGATGTACGCATGCATGTATGTATGGATGTACGCATGCATGTATGTATGGATGTACGCATGCATGTATGTATGTATGTACGCATGTATGTACGCATGTATGTATGTATGTATGTATGTATGTATGTATGTATGTACGTACGTATGTATGTATGTATGTATGTATGTATGTATGTATGTATGTATGTATGTATGTATGTATGTATGTATGTATGTATGTATGCATGCATGTATGCATGTGTGTATGTATGTATGTATGTATGTATGTATGTATGTATGTATGTATGTATGTATGTATGTATGTATGTATGTATGTATGTATGTATGTACGCATGCATGTATGTATGGATGTATGTATGGATGTACGCATGTATGTACACATGTATGTACGCATGTATGTACGCATGTATGTATGTATGTATATATGTATGTATGTACGCACGCATGTATGTATGCATGTATGTATGTATGTATGTATGTATGTATGTATGTACGTACGTACGTACGTACGTACGTATGGATGGATGGATGTATGTATGCACGCATGCATGTATGTATGTATGTATGTATGTATGTATGTATGTATGTATGTATGTATGTATGTATGTATGTATGTATGTATGTATGTATGTATGCATGTGTGTATGTATGTATGTATGTATGTATGTATGTATGTATGTATGTATGTATGTATGTATGTATGTATGTATGTATGTATGTATGTATGTATGTATGCATGTGTGTATGTATGTATGTATGTATGTATGTATGTATGTATGTATGTATGTATGTATGTATGTATGTATGTATGTATGTATGTATGTATGCATGTGTGTATGTATGTATTCCCAATCACGTTAAAGACTCCCCCTCTATCATCCAGTTAAAGAGAAAAACAACTATACTAAATAATCAACTCCTTGTAACTTTAATTATGCTGACCTTCCTATCTGTATTCAGACTGAGCCTACCATCATTAAAGGTGATTATAACGCTAGCCATAGGAATATTGGTAATTCGCAGTTCAGTAATCGTAACGGCAACCAACTGGTGTCACTATTAGGTAGTCACGATGATGCACAGATTGTGGGTGACCTTGAACCAACGCATATCTACGGAGGTATTCTTGATCTATGTCTCGGTGTCAACGTCTCCCACGCCGTGTGTGCCTCGTCAATAGTGCCAGATACGGCGTCTGATCATCTGGCCATATTAGCCACTGTAAGCATTGGCAGCTCTATCCTCCCTGGTGGAGTGTTCAAGCGGAAGAGGCTGGCTGTGCCCATCGATCAACGAGACAATCTTGTTGCTCATGTGTCAGATTGGTGCAGTTCATCTGAGCCTTCATCAGTTGAAGATTTTAACAATGAGCTCACAGGTACTATCGAGCAGTTTATAGAATCACTTGATTCATCGTCCAAGCTACGTAACCCAAATTACACTGGTCATAGCACTTATGTTTATTATAATGATTCTAAATTGCATGCACTAAAACGCACTGCCAGAATAATTGGACTAGCTTGTAGAAGGACCCGCACTGCTGAAATGCTTCGGCTCTTTCAAGCGGCTCTGGCTAAGGCCAGGGAACGTATGGTGGAGCTGAGGCAGACAGACTGGGAAACTTTTGTCCGTGGTCTCAATTCTCACACGCCACTAAGTCGGGCATGGAAGGATATCAACAAGATCAAAGGGAAAAATGCTGCAGAGATCTCGTACCCTAATCCTCTGCACAGAGCAAATGATCTTGCTGATGCTTGGGCCACGACTTCCAGCTTTGACAGTCTTCCTCTACCCTCACAGAATGAATTAAATGATAGATATACTGATAGGGCAAGGTTCCTTGACTTCATGCTTCATCAAGAGGATGACTGTGACATGCTTTTTACTGAATACAAACTAGATTCTGCTCTACATAAAGGCAAAGCTACATCACCCGGGGAGGATGGAGTTACTTACGGCATACTGCTTATGCTTCTGCTAGTTCCAAGGAATACCTTTCTTCAATTGTATAATATGAGCTATGTAACTGGGGAGCTTCCTAAGTCATGGACCAACAGTGTTATTATTCCCATTCCTAAACCTCACCAGCCGAGTGCTTTATGCCCAGTCTCCCTCACTAGTTGTCTCTATAAGTGACTTGAGAAGATGGTTCTCAACCGTCTCCTTTACAAAATTAATAATATGTTGTCTCCCCAGATATATGGCTTTATGCATGGAAAGAGTGTACATCACTGTATTACCACATTCCTCACCCTGCATACTGATAGGTCATATACCACTTTCCTAGATCTTAAGTCAGCCTTTGACATTGCTAACCCACACGTCATTATGAGAGAACTTGCTAAAATGAATGTTGAAATGTTAATGTTAAAAATTGTTCAAACTGAAATAAATATATAACACTGTACGGTACAGTTGTGTTTAATTATGTTTTGCGATTCCTATGGAAAAGGTATTTGTGCACCAAGTACTACTAGGTCATTATGAGATATGCTGAATGTTGTCAATATACCATCTGAATACGCTTCACTTTGCGTTAATCATTGGACGTCCTAATGATTAACGTCCCCAAAAGGACTTAATCAGACCTCAGTGGATAATTTTACTCTCCCTCTCTCTCTCCCCCTCTCTCTCTCTCTCTCCCCCTCTCTCTCTCCCCCTCTCTCTCTCCCCCTCTCTCTCTCTCTCTCCCCCTCTCTCTCTCCCCCTCTCTCTCTCCCCCTCTCTCTCTCCCCCTCTCTCTCTCCCCCTCTCTCTCTCCCCCTCTCTCTCTCTCTCTCTCTCTCTCTCTCTCTCTCTCTCTCTCTCTCTCTCTCTCTCTCCCCCTCTCTCTCTCTCTCTCTCTCTCTCTCTCTCTCTCTCTCTCTCTCTCTCTCTCTCTCTCTCTCTCTCTCTCTCTCTCTCTCTCTCTCTCTCTCTCTCTCTCTCTCTCTCTCTCTCTCCCTCTCCCTCTCCCTCTCCCTCTCCCTCTCCCCCTCTCTCTCTCTCTCTCTCTCTCTCTCTCTCTCTCTCTCTCTCTCTCTCTCTCTCTCTCTCTCTCTCTCTCTCTCTCTCTCTCTCTCTCTCTCTCTCTCTCTCTCAGAGCATCCCCTTATGTGTTGTATGTGGGTGCTGAAGTTCAGTCTCTTGTCTATGTATAGGTGAAGGAACTTTCCATAATTGTTATTGCTAATGTTTACTTGTAATACTGGGTATACATCCGGTGTTCTTACCCTCGACCGCGGCGAGGGTAAGCCGTGGCCGTATGGTCTGAAACCCACAAATATTTACAATGGGGGGTGGGGGGAGGATAACATTTCCTCTTCAAGCACGCGCACACAAATGAACTATGTTACTTAACTGGAAGCACTCGTACAACATAATTTACACGATTTCTCAGGATAATTATACTTCTTACCAGCATATATACAGTATAGTACCTAGGAGGTTCTCTTCAATGATATCTAAGATAATTAAAAGAACCCAAGCAAACCACTGTGGAAATGTGCAGGACAAACATATCAATTGTGACACTAGCTCTCCACTTATGGCATTTGCTTAATTTAGAAACTGTACGTGTGGTCGATCTCGAACCCATGTTGTTGATGTGATGATGTGTTATAAATTTTGTGGCTAGCTCCTCAAGATTGTAACTTGCTTAGATAAATAAATTGTGTGTTCAGTCCCTGAACCCATTATGTGATAAATTAACTAAACTAAAAACTATAGTCTGGCGACGAAGCCTCCGTGGCTCCGTGGCTTTAGCAGTCTCCGTGGTGTAGTGGTAAGACACTCGCCTGGCGTTCCGCGAGCGCTATGCCATGGGTTCGTATCCTGGCCGAGGAGGATTTACTGGGCGCAATTCCTTAACTGTAGCCTCTGTTTAACGCAACAGTAAAATGTGTACTTGGATGAAAAAACGATTCTTCGCGGCAGGGGATCGTATTCCAGGGACCATAGGATTAAGGACTTGCCCGAAACGCTACGCGTACTAGTGGCTGTACAAGAATGTAACAACTCTTGTATATATCTCAAAAAAAAAAAAAAAAAAAAAAAACTGCATAATGTAAATAGGGATTAACCAGAAAAAGATATAGGTGAAGAATAACATCAGGTAACTGCGTTAATTACAATATTAGATCAAACTAACATTGATTTTCAAAAGGTTGTATATTTTCCATCAATGGAGAGCATCAGCCAAGAAGCCTTCTTTAAAATATGAATATCTTTCCTCACCCAATAAGATCTAATCTCTGAATAAAACGCAAAAAACGACTTGATTGTAACCTATATCCACCGCTGCCCATTGGATGGGGGAGAGGGGGTTATGTGTAGGATAAACAAATCAATTGTGACACTAGCCCTCCATATATGTCAGTTGCTTAAATTATAAACTGTACTTGTGGTCGGTCTCGAGCCCATTGTTGATGTGACAATGTGCATTGACTTTTGTAACTAGCTTATCAAGATTATAACTTCCTTGGCTATATGAATTGTGGGGCTCAGTCCCTGAGCCCATTATGCGCCTCTGTAACACTCCACTATCGCCCATAGGATGGGTATGGGGTGCATAATAAATGAACTAAAATAAGCTCTGCCTTTTTGATAACATATACAATTATAAGCTTTATTTGTGAATCTCAATTAATTAAGCAATATATCACAGAGCCTGTAGGGTTCGGTGAGATGAGCGAAGAGACATGGGAGATTTCACATAAGTACAGTACATGGTAGTTTAAGTAGCGAACGCATGTCAACGAATAACGAGTATATATAACAACACTATTGTCCTATGAAGTCGATTTAACTTCCAAACATATATTTTTTTAATAAATGTTAAATGTTTTCTGGCTAGCTATGTTAGATTTTATTAAAAATACGTATTCTACTTGTTAACATTATAATTTAAATTTGTGATAATTTGTGCAGAGAAGTGCGACAACTGGATATGCCAACAAACACTTTCCAAACAACGATATATCTTGGATAAGTCGTTCCACAACATTGACGCTTGGACCGTCGACTTCCTTTGATGCTACTTATTTACTTATTTCATAATGAAATTATATTAGTTTGGAGTAAATATATGTTTTCTCATGTTCTGCATTCAGCACCCACATTATAGTAAATATACCATATTACTTCATTACTTAAATAATGCTAGGAGGGTTTGAGTAGCTTTGGGTCTTTAGTGGACAGAATCTCCAATAGATGGGGCGAGAGTCGCTCCCTCTCTCTCTCCCCCTCTCCCCCTCTCCCCCCCTCTCTCTCTCTCTCTCTCTCTCTCTCTCTCTCTCTCTCTCTCTCTCTCTCTCTCTCTCTCTCTCTCTCTCTCTCTCTCTCCCCCTCTCCCCCTCTCTCTCTCTCTCTCTCTCTCTCTCTCTCTCTCTCTCTCTCCCCCTCTCCCCCTCTCCCCCCCCCTCTCTCTCTCTCTCTCTCTCTCTCTCTCTCTCTCTCTCTCTCTCTCTCTCTCTCTCTCTCTCTCTCTCTCTCTCTCTCTCTCTCTCTCTCTCTCTCTCTCTCCCCCTCTCTCTCTCCCCCTCTCTCTCTCCCCCTCTCTCTCTCTCTCTCTCTCTCTCTCTCTCTCTCTCTCTCTCTCTCTCTCTCTCTCTCTCTCTCTCTCTCTCCCCCTCTCTCTCTCTCTCTCTCTCTCTCTCTCTCTCTCTCTCTCTCTCTCTCTCTCTCTCTCTCTCTCTCTCTCTCTCTCTCCCTCTCCCTCTCCCTCTCCCTCTCTCTCTCTCTCTCTCTCTCTCTCTCTCTCTCTCTCTCTCTCTCTCTCTCTCTCTCTCTCTCTCTCTCTCTCTCTCTCTCTCAGAGCATCCCCTTATGTGTTGTATGTGGGTGCTGAAGTTCAGTCTCTTGTCTATGTATAGGTGAAGGAACTTTCCATAATTGTTATTGCTAATGTTTACTTGTAATACTGGGTATACATCCGGTGTTCTTACCCTCGACCGCGGCGAGGGTAAGCCGTGGCCGTATGGTCTGAAACCCACAAATATTTACAATGGGGGGTGGGGGGAGGATAACATTTCCTCTTCAAGCACGCGCACACAAATGAACTATGTTACTTAACTGGAAGCACTCGTACAACATAATTTACACGATTTCTCAGGATAATTATACTTCTTACCAGCATATATACAGTATAGTACCTAGGAGGTTCTCTTCAATGATATCTAAGATAATTAAAAGAACCCAAGCAAACCACTGTGGAAATGTGCAGGACAAACATATCAATTGTGACACTAGCTCTCCACTTATGGCATTTGCTTAATTTAGAAACTGTACTTGTGGTCGATCTCGAACCCATGTTGTTGATGTGATGATGTGTTATAAATTTTGTGGCTAGCTCCTCAAGATTGTAACTTGCTTAGATAAATAAATTGTGTGTTCAGTCCCTGAACCCATTATGTGATAAATTAACTAAACTAAAAACTATAGTCTGGCGACGAAGCCTCCGTGGCTCCGTGGCTTTAGCAGTCTCCGTGGTGTAGTGGTAAGACACTCGCCTGGCGTTCCGCGAGCGCTATGCCATGGGTTCGTATCCTGGCCGAGGAGGATTTACTGGGCGCAATTCCTTAACTGTAGCCTCTGTTTAACGCAACAGTAAAATGTGTACTTGGATGAAAAAACGATTCTTCGCGGCAGGGGATCGTATTCCAGGGACCATAGGATTAAGGACTTGCCCGAAATGCTACGCGTACTAGTGGCTGTACAAGAATGTAACAACTCTTGTATATATCTCAAAAAAAAACAAAAAAAAAAACTGCATAATGTAAATAGGGATTAACCAGAAAAAGATATAGGTGAAGAATAACATCAGGTAACTGCGTTAATTACAATATTAGATCAAACTAACATTGATTTTCAAAAGGTTGTATATTTTCCATCAATGGAGAGCATCAGCCAAGAAGCCTTCTTTAAAATATGAATATCTTTCCTCACCCAATAAGATCTAATCTCTGAATAAAACGCAAAAAACGACTTGATTGTAACCTATATCCACCGCTGCCCATTGGATGGGGGAGAGGGGGTTATGTGTAGGATAAACAAATCAATTGTGACACTAGCCCTCCATATATGTCAGTTGCTTAAATTATAAACTGTACTTGTGGTCGGTCTCGAGCCCATTGTTGATGTGACAATGTGCATTGACTTTTGTAACTAGCTTATCAAGATTATAACTTCCTTGGCTATATGAATTGTGGGGCTCAGTCCCTGAGCCCATTATGCGCCTCTGTAACACTCCACTATCGCCCATAGGATGGGTATGGGGTGCATAATAAATGAACTAAAATAAGCTCTGCCTTTTTGATAACATATACAATTATAAGCTTTATTTGTGAATCTCAATTAATTAAGCAATATATCACAGAGCCTGTAGGGTTCGGTGAGATGAGCGAAGAGACATGGGAGATTTCACATAAGTACAGTACATGGTAGTTTAAGTAGCGAACGCATGTCAACGAATAACGAGTATATATAACAACACTATTGTCCTATGAAGTCGATTTAACTTCCAAACATATATTTTTTTAATAAATGTTAAATGTTTTCTGGCTAGCTATGTTAGATTTTATTAAAAATACGTATTCTACTTGTTAACATTATAATTTAAATTTGTGATAATTTGTGCAGAGAAGTGCGACAACTGGATATGCCAACAAACACTTTCCAAACAACGATATATCTTGGATAAGTCGTTCCACAACATTGACGCTTGGACCGTCGACTTCCTTTGATGCTACTTATTTACTTATTTCATAATGAAATTATATTAGTTTGGAGTAAATATATGTTTTCTCATGTTCTGCATTCAGCACCCACATTATAGTAAATATACCATATTACTTCATTACTTAAATAATGCTAGGAGGGTTTGAGTAGCTTTGGGTCTTTAGTGGACAGAATCTCCAATAGATGGGGCGAGAGTCGCTCCCTCTCTCTCGCCCGAGCAAGAGTCGAAACTTAATTTAAAATTGATATATCTTTGTTCTCGAACATGATATATTTCATTTGGTGAAATCATAATAATGTTCATATCTCGGTCTTTCTGGAGGCATATAAGATTTTAGGCTTTATTAGCGTATCTTTGATAATTATACAATATATCGGCAAGTGCGTAGGCGTCTGCACTCCATGCCCGACAAGCTACTGAGCGCTATTATAAAAACATATGTATCTTCACTTGAGCTATAAATATGTCTATTGTAATGTATTGAAAATGAAGCTCTTATCTTGCTTAAGACATATAAAACATTTGTGTTTATTAACGAATTTACGTGAAATAAACATTGATCTGAGAGAGAGTTGCTCTGTCGTTCAGTCTGTACGGGGTGGGAGCTCCGTAATTTTTAAAATTCATGTATCTTCATTAGAACTTTAAATATGTCTATGGTAAAGTGTTTAAAGTGAAGCTTATATGTCTGCCTTTCTTGAGACATATAAAACATATATGTTTATTAACGAATTCACGTGAAATAAACATTGTTCTGAGAGAGAGTTGCTCGGTCGATCAATCTGTCCGGGGTTAAAGATCGGCTATTATAAAAGTACACGTATCTTCGCTTTAAATTTAAATATGCCCATGGTAAGGTATTTAGAATGAAGCTTATATTTCTATCTTTCTTGTGACATATAAAACTCTTACGTTTATTAAGGAATCTGTGTGAAATAGGCATGGTTCTGAGATGAATGCTGCGGTTTTCGAGCTCGACGCGCGGCAATGGACGCCTTAAACATCCAGTGGGTGTTATTGGACCCTATACCCATTTTATTTGTGGTTGGAGCCCCATACCCATTCTATGGGTGGTTGGAGCCCCATACCCATCCTGTGGGTTGTAGTGGACGCCATACTCATCCTGTGGGTGGTATTGGACCCCATACCCTTCCTGTGGGTGGATGTGATCCCCATACTCATCCTGTGGGTGGATGTGACCCTCATACCCATCCTGTGGGTGGTATTGGACCCCTTTCCCACCTAACCGGCGGTAGGTGACAATATACCCATCCTAGCTATAGTTGGTATAGTAGACACAATACCGTCCTGTTTGCAGTAGTTTACCCCATAGACATTCAAATGTAACATCGTTTTCTGTTAGCGTTCCTACAAAACATTCTTTAAAGATTTTTAAAGCCAAACTATGGTATATAATATTGATTGGTGCAGCACTGTTATTCTATGTAATAATTTTTAGTGCTTATTATAATTTACTAAGAACAACTAATATTTCTCAAAACAAAACTACGAGCCTTCAATAGGATATAGCTGATCTGTAATATTATAAGAGCATGGACAACAGTAGGTAAATTTCACAACCCATGTGGGACCTGAAAACTACAATTTTCCTTATAATTGAACCAATCACGAATATTCTGCTATCTATGTTGACGGACGGGTACTGTGACACGTAAATTGGTACGTGAGGAAGAGTTTGGGCCTTGGTAAAAAAAGTAACTGGGAATATATCACATATTTACTAATTCATATTCAACATATTGACTTTAAGCATTAAGTCATATATGTGCTGTCTTGTGTGAGAACGGGTTGACATACCAGTTGTGTGGCTCCTGGGAGTATGGGTTCGAGGCACTTCTGTGGTGTGAGTTTTCAGTTGCATATTGTCCTGGGGACCATTCAGGCTTGTTCGCATTTGTGTTCCTCACGTGTGCCCCAAAGAATGAGGTGATTTGGTAAAATGCTATGCCCAAGATTACTATCCGAGTGCCGGCGGTGGGGTGGTTCAAATAGCCTCGGCTATCACCTCATTATGTCCGGTCGTGATGGTCAAGTGGATTAAGGCGTCTTGTACATACCAGTTGCGTGGCTCCTGGGAGTGTGGGTTCGAGTCACTTCTGGGGTGTGAGTTTTCAGTTGCATATTGTCCTGGGGACCATTCAGGCTTGTTCGCATTTGTGTTCCTCACGTGTGCCCCAAAGAATGAGGTGATTTGGTAAAATGCTATGCCCAAGATTACTATCCGAGTGCCGGCGGTGGGGTGGTTCAAATAGCCTCGGCTATCACCTCATTATGTCCGGTCGTGATGGTCAAGTGGATTAAGGCGTCTTGTACATACCAGTTGCGTGGCTCCTGGGAGTATGGGTTCGAGTCACTTCTGGGGTGTGAGTTTTCAGTTGCATATTGTCCTCGGGACCTTTCAGGCTTGTTCGCATTTGTGTTCCTCACGTGTGCCCCAAAGAATGAGGTGATTTGGTAAAATGCTATGCCCAAGATTACTATCCGAGTGCCGGCGGTGGGGTGGTTCAAATATCCTCGGCTATCACCTCATTATGTCTGGTCGTGATGGTCAAGTGGATTAAGGCATCTTGTACATACCAGTTGCGTGGCTCCTGGGAGTATGGGTTCGAGTCACTTCTGGGGTGTGAGTTTTCAGTTGCATATTGTCCTGGGGACCATTCAGGCTTGTTCGCATTTGTGTTCCTCACGTGTGCCCCAAAGAATGAGGTGATTTGGTAAAATGCTATGCCCAAGATTACTATCCGAGTCTCGGCGGTGGGGTGGTTCAAATAGCCTCGGCTATCACCTCATTATGTCCGGTCGTGATGGTCAAGTGGATTAAGACGTCTTGTACATACCAGTTGCGTGGCTCCTGGGAGTATGGGTTCGAGTCACTTCTGGGGTGTGAGTTTTCAGTTGCATATTGTCCTGGGGACCATTCAGGCTTGTTCACATTTGTGTTCCTCACGTGTGCCCCAAAGAATGAGGTGATTTGGTAAAATGCTATGCCCAAGATTACTATCCGAGTGCCGGCGGTGGGGTGGTTCAAATAGCCTCGGCTATCACCTCATTACGTCCGGTCGTGATGGTCAAGTGGATTAAGGCGTCTTGTAAATACCAGTTGCGTGGCTCCTGGGAGTATGGGTTCGAGTCACTTTTGGGGTGTGAGTTTTCAGTTGCATATTGTCCTGGGGACCATTCAGGCTTTTTCGCATTTGTGTTCCTCACGTGTGCCCCAAAGAATGAGGTGATTTAATAAAATGCTATGCCCAAGATTACTATCCGAGTGCCGGCGGTGGGGTGGTTCAAATAGCCTCGGCTATCACCTCATTATGTCCGGTCGTGATGGGCAAGTGGATTAAGGCGTCTTGTACATATCAGTTGCGTGGCTCCTGGGAGTATGGGTTCGAGTCACTTCTGGGGTGTGAGTTTTCAGTTGCATATTGTCCTGGGGACCATTCAGGCTTGTTCGCATTTGTGTTCCTCACGTGTGCCCCAAAGAATGAGGTGATTTGGTAAAATGCTATGCCCAAGATTACTATTCGAGTGCCGGCGGTTGGGTGGTTCAAATAGCCTCGGCTATCACCTCATTATGTCCGGTCGTGATGGTCAAGTGGATTAAGGCGTCTTGTACATACCAGTTGCGTGGCTCCTGGGAGTATGGGTTCGAGTCACTTCTGGGGTGTGAGTTTTCAGTTGCATATTGTCCTGGGGACCATTCAGGCTTGTTCGCATTTGTGTTCCTCACGTGTGCCCCAAAGAATGAGGTGATTTGGTAAAATGCTATGCCCAAGATTACTATCCGAGTGCCGGCGGTGGGGTGGTTCAAATAGCCTCGGCTATCACCTCATTATGTCCGGTCGTGATGGTCAAGTGGATTAAGGCATCTTGTACATACCAGTTGCGTGGCTCCTGGGAGTATGGGTTCGAGTCACTTCTGGGGTGTGAGTTTTCAGTTGCATATTGTCCTGGGGACCATTCAGGCTTGTTCGCATTTGTGTTCCTCACGTGTGCCCCAAAGAATGAGGTGATTTGGTAAAATGCTATGCCCAAGATTAATATCCGAGTGCCGGCGGTGGGGTGGTTCAAATAGCCTCGGCTATCACCTCATTATGTCCAGTCGTGATGGTCAAGTGGATTAAGGCGTCTTGTACATACCAGTTGCGTGGCTCCTGGGAGTATGGGTTCGAGTCACTTCTGGGGTGTGAGTTTTCAGTTGCATATTGTCCTGGGGACCATTCAAGCTTGTTTGCATTTGTGTTCCTCATGTGTGCCCCAAGGAATGAGGTGATTTGGTAAAATGCTATGCCCAAGATTACTATCCGAGTGCCGGCGGTGGGGTGGTTCAAATAGCCTCGGCTATCACCTCATTATGTCCGGTCGTGATGGTCAAGTGGATTAAGGCGTCTTGTACATACCAGTTGCGTGGCTCCTGGGAGTATGGGTTCGAGTCACTTCTGGGGTGTGAGTTTTCAGTTGCATATTGTCCTGGGGACCATTCAGGCTTGTTCGCATTTGTGTTCCTCACGTGTGCCCCAAAGAATGAGGTGATTTGGTAAAATGCTATGCCCAAGATTACTATCCGATTGCCGGCGGTGGGGTGGTTCAAATAGCCTCGGCTATCACCTCATTATGTCCGGTCGTGATGGTCAAGTGGATTAAGGCGTCTTGTACATACCAGTTGCGTGGCTCCTGGGAGTGTGGGTTCGAGTCACTTCTGGGGTGTGAGTTTTCAGTTGCATATTGTCCTGGGGACCATTCAGGCTTGTTCGCATTTGTGTTCCTCACGTGTGCCCCAAAGAATGAGGTGATTTGGTAAAATGCTATGCCCAAGATTACTATCCGAGTGCCGGCGGTGGGGTGGTTCAAATAGCCTCGGCTATCACCTCATTATGTCCGGTCGTGATGGTCAAGTGGATTAAGGCGTCTTGTACATACCAGTTGCGTGGCTCCTGGGAGTATGGGTTCGAGTCACTTCTGGGGTGTGAGTTTTCAGTTGCATATTGTCCTCGGGACCTTTCAGGCTTGTTCGCATTTGTGTTCCTCACGTGTGCCCCAAAGAATGAGGTGATTTGGTAAAATGCTATGCCCAAGATTACTATCCGAGTGCCGGCGGTGGGGTGGTTCAAATATCCTCGGCTATCACCTCATTATGTCTGGTCGTGATGGTCAAGTGGATTAAGGCATCTTGTACATACCAGTTGCGTGGCTCCTGGGAGTATGGGTTCGAGTCACTTCTGGGGTGTGAGTTTTCAGTTGCATATTGTCCTGGGGACCATTCAGGCTTGTTCGCATTTGTGTTCCTCACGTGTGCCCCAAAGAATGAGGTGATTTGGTAAAATGCTATGCCCAAGATTACTATCCGAGTCTCGGCGGTGGGGTGGTTCAAATAGCCTCGGCTATCACCTCATTATGTCCGGTCGTGATGGTCAAGTGGATTAAGACGTCTTGTACATACCAGTTGCGTGGCTCCTGGGAGTATGGGTTCGAGTCACTTCTGGGGTGTGAGTTTTCAGTTGCATATTGTCCTGGGGACCATTCAGGCTTGTTCACATTTGTGTTCCTCACGTGTGCCCCAAAGAATGAGGTGATTTGGTAAAATGCTATGCCCAAGATTACTATCCGAGTGCCGGCGGTGGGGTGGTTCAAATAGCCTCGGCTATCACCTCATTACGTCCGGTCGTGATGGTCAAGTGGATTAAGGCGTCTTGTACATACCAGTTGCGTGGCTCCTGGGAGTATGGGTTCGAGTCACTTTTGGGGTGTGAGTTTTCAGTTGCATATTGTCCTGGGGACCATTCAGGCTTTTTCGCATTTGTGTTCCTCACGTGTGCCCCAAAGAATGAGGTGATTTAATAAAATGCTATGCCCAAGATTACTATCCGAGTGCCGGCGGTGGGGTGGTTCAAATAGCCTCGGCTATCACCTCATTATGTCCGGTCGTGATGGTCAAGTGGATTAAGGCGTCTTGTACATACCAGTTGCGTGGCTCCTGGGAGTGTGGGTTCGAGTCACTTCTGGGGTGTGAGTTTTCAGTTGCATATTGTCCTGGGGACCATTCAGGCTTGTTCGCATTTGTGTTCCTCACGTGTGCCCCAAAGAATGAGGTGATTTGGTAAAATGCTATGCCCAAGATTACTATTCGAGTGCCGGCGGTGGGGTGGTTCAAATAGCCTCGGCTATCACCTCATTATGTCCGGTCGTGATGGTCAAGTGGATTAAGGCGTCTTGTACATACCAGTTGCGTGGCTCCTGGGAGTATGGGTTCGAGTCACTTCTGGGGTGTGAGTTTTCAGTTGCATATTGTCCTGGGGACCATTCAGGCTTGTTCGCATTTGTGTTCCTCACGTGTGCCCCAAAGAATGAGGTGATTTGGTAAAATGCTATGCCCAAGATTACTATCCGAGTGCCGGCGGTGGGGTGGTTCAAATAGCCTCGGCTATCACCTCATTATGTCCGGTCGTGATGGTCAAGTGGATTAAAGCGTCTTGTACATACCAGTTGCGTGGCTCCTGGGAGTGTGGGTTCGAGTCACTTCTGGGGTGTGAGTTTTCAGTTGCATATTGTCCTGGGGACCATTCAGGCTTGTTCGCATTTGTGTTCCTCACGTGTGCCCCAAAGAATGAGGTGATTTGGTAAAATGCTATGCCCAAGATTACTATCCGAGTGCCGGCGGTGGGGTGGTTCAAATAGCCTCGGCTATCACCTCATTATGTCCGGTCGTGATGGTCAAGTGGATTAAGGCGTCTTGTACATACCAGTTGCGTGGCTCCTGGGAGTATGGGTTCGAGTCACTTCTGGGGTGTGAGTTTTCAGTTGCATATTGTCCTCGGGACCTTTCAGGCTTGTTCGCATTTGTGTTCCTCACGTGTGCCCCAAAGAATGAGGTGATTTGGTAAAATGCTATGCCCAAGATTACTATCCGAGTGCCGGCGGTGGGGTGGTTCAAATATCCTCGGCTATCACCTCATTATGTCTGGTCGTGATGGTCAAGTGGATTAAGGCATCTTGTACATACCAGTTGCGTGGCTCCTGGGAGTATGGGTTCGAGTCACTTCTGGGGTGTGAGTTTTCAGTTGCATATTGTCCTGGGGACCATTCAGGCTTGTTCGCATTTGTGTTCCTCACGTGTGCCCCAAAGAATGAGGTGATTTGGTAAAATGCTATGCCCAAGATTACTATCCGAGTCTCGGCGGTGGGGTGGTTCAAATAGCCTCGGCTATCACCTCATTATGTCCGGTCGTGATGGTCAAGTGGATTAAGACGTCTTGTACATACCAGTTGCGTGGCTCCTGGGAGTATGGGTTCGAGTCACTTCTGGGGTGTGAGTTTTCAGTTGCATATTGTCCTGGGGACCATTCAGGCTTGTTCACATTTGTGTTCCTCACGTGTGCCCCAAAGAATGAGGTGATTTGGTAAAATGCTATGCCCAAGATTACTATCCGAGTGCCGGCGGTGGGGTGGTTCAAATAGCCTCGGCTATCACCTCATTACGTCCGGTCGTGATGGTCAAGTGGATTAAGGCGTCTTGTACATACCAGTTGCGTGGCTCCTGGGAGTATGGGTTCGAGTCACTTCTGGGGTGTGAGTTTTCAGTTGCATATTGTCCTGGGGACCATTCAGGCTTGTTCGCATTTGTGTTCCTCACGTGTGCCCCAAAGAATGAGGTGATTTGGTAAAATGCTATGCCCAAGATTAATATCCGAGTGCCGGCGGTGGGGTGGTTCAAATAGCCTCGGCTATCACCTCATTATGTCCGGTCGTGATGGTCAAGTGGATTAAGGCGTCTTGTACATACCAGTTGCGTGGCTCCTGGGAGTATGGGTTCGAGTCACTTCTGGGGTGTGAGTTTTCAGTTGCATATTGTCCTGGGGACCATTCAAGCTTGTTTGCATTTGTGTTCCTCATGTGTGCCCCAAGGAATGAGGTGATTTGGTAAAATGCTATGCCCAAGATTACTATCCGAGTGCCGGCGGTGGGGTGGTTCAAATAGCCTCGGCTATCACCTCATTATGTCCGGTCGTGATGGTCAAGTGGATTAAGGCGTCTTGTACATACCAGTTGCGTGGCTCCTGGGAGTATGGGTTCGAGTCACTTCTGGGGTGTGAGTTTTCAGTTGCATATTGTCCTGGGGACCATTCAGGCTTGTTCGCATTTGTGTTCCTCACGTGTGCCCCAAAGAATGAGGTGATTTGGTAAAATGCTATGCCCAAGATTACTATCCGATTGCCGGCGGTGGGGTGGTTCAAATAGCCTCGGCTATCACCTCATTATGTCCGGTCGTGATGGTCAAGTGGATTAAGGCGTCTTGTACATACCAGTTGCGTGGCTCCTGGGAGTGTGGGTTCGAGTCACTTCTGGGGTGTGAGTTTTCAGTTGCATATTGTCCTGGGGACCATTCAGGCTTGTTCGCATTTGTGTTCCTCACGTGTGCCCCAAAGAATGAGGTGATTTGGTAAAATGCTATGCCCAAGATTACTATCCGAGTGCCGGCGGTGGGGTGGTTCAAATAGCCTCGGCTATCACCTCATTATGTCCGGTCGTGATGGTCAAGTGGATTAAGGCGTCTTGTACATACCAGTTGCGTGGCTCCTGGGAGTATGGGTTCGAGTCACTTCTGGGGTGTGAGTTTTCAGTTGCATATTGTCCTCGGGACCTTTCAGGCTTGTTCGCATTTGTGTTCCTCACGTGTGCCCCAAAGAATGAGGTGATTTGGTAAAATGCTATGCCCAAGATTACTATCCGAGTGCCGGCGGTGGGGTGGTTCAAATATCCTCGGCTATCACCTCATTATGTCTGGTCGTGATGGTCAAGTGGATTAAGGCATCTTGTACATACCAGTTGCGTGGCTCCTGGGAGTATGGGTTCGAGTCACTTCTGGGGTGTGAGTTTTCAGTTGCATATTGTCCTGGGGACCATTCAGGCTTGTTCGCATTTGTGTTCCTCACGTGTGCCCCAAAGAATGAGGTGATTTGGTAAAATGCTATGCCCAAGATTACTATCCGAGTGCCGGCGGTGGGGTGGTTCAAATAGCCTCGGCTATCACCTCATTACGTCCGGTCGTGATGGTCAAGTGGATTAAGGCGTCTTGTACATACCAGTTGCGTGGCTCCTGGGAGTATGGGTTCGAGTCACTTTTGGGGTGTGAGTTTTCAGTTGCATATTGTCCTGGGGACCATTCAGGCTTTTTCGCATTTGTGTTCCTCACGTGTGCCCCAAAGAATGAGGTGATTTAATAAAATGCTATGCCCAAGATTACTATCCGAGTGCCGGCGGTGGGGTGGTTCAAATAGCCTCGGCTATCACCTCATTATGTCCGGTCGTGATGGTCAAGTGGATTAAGGCGTCTTGTACATATCAGTTGCGTGGCTCCTGGGAGTATGGGTTCGAGTCACTTCTGGGGTGTGAGTTTTCAGTTGCATATTGTCCTGGGGACCATTCAGGCTTGTTCGCATTTGTGTTCCTCACGTGTGCCCCAAAGAATGAGGTGATTTGGTAAAATGCTATGCCCAAGATTACTATTCGAGTGCCGGCGGTGGGGTGGTTCAAATAGCCTCGGCTATCACCTCATTATGTCCGGTCGTGATGGTCAAGTGGATTAAGGCGTCTTGTACATACCAGTTGCGTGGCTCCTGGGAGTATGGGTTCGAGTCACTTCTGGGGTGTGAGTTTTCAGTTGCATATTGTCCTGGGGACCATTCAGGCTTGTTCGCATTTGTGTTCCTCACGTGTGCCCCAAAGAATGAGGTGATTTGGTAAAATGCTATGCCCAAGATTACTATCCGAGTGCCGGCGGTGGGGTGGTTCAAATAGCCTCGGCTATCACCTCATTATGTCCGGTCGTGATGGTCAAGTGGATTAAGGCATTTTGTACATACCAGTTGCGTGGCTCCTGGGAGTATGGGTTCGAGTCACTTCTGGGGTGTGAGTTTTCAGTTGCATATTGTCCTGGGGACCATTCAGGCTTGTTCGCATTTGTGTTCCTCACGTGTGCCCCAAAGAATGAGGTGATTTGGTAAAATGCTATGCCCAAGATTAATATCCGAGTGCCGGCGGTGGGGTGGTTCAAATAGCCTCGGCTATCACCTCATTATGTCCGGTCGTGATGGTCAAGTGGATTAAGGCGTCTTGTACATACCAGTTGCGTGGCTCCTGGGAGTATGGGTTCGAGTCACTTCTGGGGTGTGAGTTTTCAGTTGCATATTGTCCTGGGGACCATTCAGGCTTGTTCGCATTTGTGTTCCTCACGTGTGCCCCAAAGAATGAGGTGATTTGGTAAAATGCTATGCCCAAGATTAATATCCGAGTGCCGGCGGTGGGGTGGTTCAAATAGCCTCGGCTATCACCTCATTATGTCCGGTCGTGATGGTCAAGTGGATTAAGGCGTCTTGTACATACCAGTTGCGTGGCTCCTGGGAGTATGGGTTCGAGTCACTTCTGGGGTGTGAGTTTTCAGTTGCATATTGTCCTGGGGACCATTCAAGCTTGTTTGCATTTGTGTTCCTCATGTGTGCCCCAAGGAATGAGGTGATTTGGTAAAATGCTATGCCCAAGATTACTATCCGAGTGCCGGCGGTGGGGTGGTTCAAATAGCCTCGGCTATCACCTCATTATGTCCGGTCGTGATGGTCAAGTGGATTAAGGCGTCTTGTACATACCAGTTGCGTGGCTCCTGGGAGTATGGGTTCGAGTCACTTCTGGGGTGTGAGTTTTCAGTTGCATATTGTCCTGGGGACCATTCAGGCTTGTTCGCATTTGTGTTCCTCACGTGTGCCCCAAAGAATGAGGTGATTTGGTAAAATGCTATGCCCAAGATTACTATCCGATTGCCGGCGGTGGGGTGGTTCAAATAGCCTCGGCTATCACCTCATTATGTCCGGTCGTGATGGTCAAGTGGATTAAGGCGTCTTGTACATACCAGTTGCGTGGCTCCTGGGAGTGTGGGTTCGAGTCACTTCTGGGGTGTGAGTTTTCAGTTGCATATTGTCCTGGGGACCATTCAGGCTTGTTCGCATTTGTGTTCCTCACGTGTGCCCCAAAGAATGAGGTGATTTGGTAAAATGCTATGCCCAAGATTACTATCCGAGTGCCGGCGGTGGGGTGGTTCAAATAGCCTCGGCTATCACCTCATTATGTCCGGTCGTGATGGTCAAGTGGATTAAGGCGTCTTGTACATACCAGTTGCGTGGCTCCTGGGAGTATGGGTTCGAGTCACTTCTGGGGTGTGAGTTTTCAGTTGCATATTGTCCTCGGGACCTTTCAGGCTTGTTCGCATTTGTGTTCCTCACGTGTGCCCCAAAGAATGAGGTGATTTGGTAAAATGCTATGCCCAAGATTACTATCCGAGTGCCGGCGGTGGGGTGGTTCAAATATCCTCGGCTATCACCTCATTATGTCTGGTCGTGATGGTCAAGTGGATTAAGGCATCTTGTACATACCAGTTGCGTGGCTCCTGGGAGTATGGGTTCGAGTCACTTCTGGGGTGTGAGTTTTCAGTTGCATATTGTCCTGGGGACCATTCAGGCTTGTTCGCATTTGTGTTCCTCACGTGTGCCCCAAAGAATGAGGTGATTTGGTAAAATGCTATGCCCAAGATTACTATCCGAGTGCCGGCGGTGGGGTGGTTCAAATAGCCTCGGCTATCACCTCATTACGTCCGGTCGTGATGGTCAAGTGGATTAAGGCGTCTTGTACATACCAGTTGCGTGGCTCCTGGGAGTATGGGTTCGAGTCACTTTTGGGGTGTGAGTTTTCAGTTGCATATTGTCCTGGGGACCATTCAGGCTTTTTCGCATTTGTGTTCCTCACGTGTGCCCCAAAGAATGAGGTGATTTAATAAAATGCTATGCCCAAGATTACTATCCGAGTGCCGGCGGTGGGGTGGTTCAAATAGCCTCGGCTATCACCTCATTATGTCCGGTCGTGATGGTCAAGTGGATTAAGGCGTCTTGTACATATCAGTTGCGTGGCTCCTGGGAGTATGGGTTCGAGTCACTTCTGGGGTGTGAGTTTTCAGTTGCATATTGTCCTGGGGACCATTCAGGCTTGTTCGCATTTGTGTTCCTCACGTGTGCCCCAAAGAATGAGGTGATTTGGTAAAATGCTATGCCCAAGATTACTATTCGAGTGCCGGCGGTGGGGTGGTTCAAATAGCCTCGGCTATCACCTCATTATGTCCGGTCGTGATGGTCAAGTGGATTAAGGCGTCTTGTACATACCAGTTGCGTGGCTCCTGGGAGTATGGGTTCGAGTCACTTCTGGGGTGTGAGTTTTCAGTTGCATATTGTCCTGGGGACCATTCAGGCTTGTTCGCATTTGTGTTCCTCACGTGTGCCCCAAAGAATGAGGTGATTTGGTAAAATGCTATGCCCAAGATTACTATCCGAGTGCCGGCGGTGGGGTGGTTCAAATAGCCTCGGCTATCACCTCATTATGTCCGGTCGTGATGGTCAAGTGGATTAAGGCATTTTGTACATACCAGTTGCGTGGCTCCTGGGAGTATGGGTTCGAGTCACTTCTGGGGTGTGAGTTTTCAGTTGCATATTGTCCTGGGGACCATTCAGGCTTGTTCGCATTTGTGTTCCTCACGTGTGCCCCAAAGAATGAGGTGATTTGGTAAAATGCTATGCCCAAGATTAATATCCGAGTGCCGGCGGTGGGGTGGTTCAAATAGCCTCGGCTATCACCTCATTATGTCCGGTCGTGATGGTCAAGTGGATTAAGGCGTCTTGTACATACCAGTTGCGTGGCTCCTGGGAGTATGGGTTCGAGTCACTTCTGGGGTGTGAGTTTTCAGTTGCATATTGTCCTGGGGACCATTCAAGCTTGTTTGCATTTGTGTTCCTCATGTGTGCCCCAAGGAATGAGGTGATTTGGTAAAATGCTATGCCCAAGATTACTATCCGAGTGCCGGCGGTGGGGTGGTTCAAATAGCCTCGGCTATCACCTCATTATGTCCGGTCGTGATGGTCAAGTGGATTAAGGCGTCTTGTACATACCAGTTGCGTGGCTCCTGGGAGTATGGGTTCGAGTCACTTCTGGGGAGTGAGTTTTCAGTTGCATATTGTCCTGGGGACCATTCAGGCTTGTTCGCATTTGTGTTCCTCACGTGTGCCCCAAAGAATGAGGTGATTTGGTAAAATGCTATGCCCAAGATTACTATCCGATTGCCGGCGGTGGGGTGGTTCAAATAGCCTCGGCTATCACCTCATTATGTCCGGTCGTGATGGTCAAGTGGATTAAGGCGTCTTGTACATACCAGTTGCGTGGCTCCTGGGAGTATGGGTTCGAGTCACTTCTGGGGTGTGAGTTTTCAGTTGCATATTGTCCTGGGGACCATTCAGGCTTGTTCGCATTTGTGTTCCTTACGTGTGCCCCAAAGAATGAGGTGATTTGGTAAAATGCTATGCCCAAGATTACTATCCGAGTGCCGGCGGTGGGGTGGTTCAAATAGCCTCGGCTATCACCTCATTATGTCCGGTCGTGATGGTCAAGTGGATTAAGGCGTCTTGTACATACCAGTTGCGTGGCTCCTGGGAGTATGGGTTCGAGTCACTTCTGGGGTGTGAGTTTTCAGTTGCATATTGTCCTGGGGACCATTCAGGCTTGTTCGCATTTGTGTTCCTCACGTGTGCCCCAAAGAATGAGGTGATTTGGTAAAATGCTATGCCCAAGATTACTATCCGAGTGCCGGCGGTGGGGTGGTTCAAATAGCCTCGGCTATCACCTCATTATGTCCGGTCGTGATGGTCAAGTGGATTAAGGCGTCTTGTACATACCAGTTGCGTGGCTCCTGGGAGTATGGGTTCGAGTCACTTCTGGGGTGTGAGTTTTCAGTTGCAAATTGTCCTGGGGACCATTCAGGCTTGTTCGCATTTGTGTTCCTCACGTGTGCCCCAAAGAATGAGGTGATTTGGTAAAATGTTTTCCCAAGATTACTATCCGAGTGCCGGCGGTGGGATGGTTCAAATAGCCTCGGCTATCACCTCATTATGTCCGGTCGTGATGGTCAAGTGGATTAAGGCGTCTTGTACATACCAGTTGCGTGGCTCCTGGGAGTATGGGTTCGAGTCACTTCTGGGGTGTGAGTTTTCAGTTATATATATATATATATATATATATATATATATATATATATATATATATATATATATATATATATATATATATATATATATATATATATATATATATATATATATATATGCAGAATAACCACATATGAAAAATAGAAAATGCTTAACGCGTTTTCGGCTATATATATATATATATATATATATATATATATATATATATATATATATATATATATATATATATATATGCAGAATAACCACATATGAAAAATAGAAAATGCTTAACGCGTTTTCGGCTATATATATATATATATATATATATATATATATATATATATATATATATATATAAATATATATATATATAATATAAATATATATATATATATATATATATATATATATATATATATATATATATTTATATTTATATATATATATATATATATATTTATATTTATATATATATATATATATATATATATATATATATATATATATATATATATATATATATATATATATATATATATATATATATATATATATATATATATATATATATATATATAACAGGCATATTACACTGGATTAATTTTTGTGTTTAGATAGGAGATGCCTCGTATGTGCCAATAAGCCTTCTGCAGCCCCTATGTTTATCCCTTATGTATCCCCCCATGTTTTTCACCTTCATTGTATTATCACCTGACCTAAAGTGGGTATAAAATCAACTAGTATTGTAAGATCTGTTCACTTGAGAATGAACCATGGAGGTTCGAAACGTCGTGCAAATTATACAAATAAGTGTAATACACTCTATAGTAAATCACTTCTTTTCTTCACCTTAAAAGTACGAAAATGAGTTTTGGAGAACTCCTATTCCAATTAAGCCCTGATGGTAAGAAAATAGTTAGAGGGATAGAAGCCCTAAACCAGAAAATAATAAATACAGAATATGCGGTCATATTCAATGAAACATGTTTGAAAGAAAACCTGCTGCCAGTATACACCAATATATATATATATATATATATATATATATATATATATATATATATATATATATATATATATATATATATATATATATATATATGTTTAAATAAAGGTTGTTTTGCCTGACATTCATACAACCAACCCTGAGGACAGCACACTCCTAGGTGCTCCTCTTGGAAGGAATGCCATCGACGGGGTCCTCGGTAAGAAGATCACTGACCTGAAGAGGATGAACGAGAGGATTGAAGACATCGATGCTCATGATGCACTTTACCTCATCACCAGATGCTTGTCCCTCCCCAGGCTGACCTACTTTCTAAGATGTTCGCCATCTTTCAACAATATTAAATTAGAAGAGTATGACAGCTTGCTGAAATCAACACTAGAAAAAGCCCTCAATCTTTCCCTCAGCGACTCACAGTGGAAACAGGCCTCCCTTCCTGTCAGACTCGGGGGCCTTGGCGTGCGCACAGCAACACAAATTGCTGTACCAGCGTTCCTGTCCTCTTCAGTGGGGTCTGACAACTTGGTGAAGGAAATCCTACCTGAGCACCTAGTTCAACAGGCAGGGGTGCATGACCCCAGTTTCACAGACTGCACAACCAAATGGGTCTCTCTCGCAGGACCAGCACCCCAACCACCGCCTTCTGAAGCCCATAAGCAATCCAGCTGGGATCGCCCCATTGCCGACCAAGAAGCTGCAACTTTACTAGAAGCTGCGACAACACCACATGACACTGCCCGACTTAGAGCTGTAGCAGCTCCCCATGCAGGTGATTTCCTATTAGCAACCCCAATGTCAGCAACCGGCACCCGTCTCACACCGCAGGCCCTCCGAATTGCCGTGGCTCTCCGCCTAGCTGCCCCAATCCACACCGAATACAGGTGTATTTGCGGCGAGGCAGAGGCCGACAGATATGGACGGCATGGCCTTCTTTGCCAAAGGACGGGAGGATGGCATGCAAGACACGGCGAGGTTAATGACATTATTAAGGGAAGCCTTACCACAGCCGGTTGTCCAGCAGAGAGAGAGCCCCGTTACCTAATGTCCCGCAACTCTGATGAGCCTCTCGGTCGCCCAGACGGAATCACGGTGAACCCCTGGAAGAATGGTAGACAGTTGGTGTGGGACTACACTTGCGTTTCAACTTTAGCTAATACCTATTTTGACTTCAGTGCTACACAAGCAGGAGGAGCTGCCAATCACCGGGAAGCGGCCAAGTCACGCAAATACAGAGACCTTGAGCACCACTACAATTTTGTCCCCATCGCCTCAGAGACACTTGGTGCCTGGGGTAAAAGTGCTGCTAGCTTTTTGAAGGAGTTGGGGTCTAAGCTAATCGAAACAACTAAAGACCCTAGAGCTGCCAGTTTTCTTTTTCAGCGCCTTAGTGTGGCCATCCAGAGAGGAAATGCTCACTGCATCCACGGTTCCTGCCCGCCATCTGAGGAGCTGGAGGAGCTTTTCAACTTGTGACAAGCAGCCTTGTACCCTGCATGTAATCAATATTGTAACTTTTTTTGTGTAATGACATTTTCAAATAAAGTTAGATAAATATACACACTTAACAAAAGAATAGGGGTGGTAGGAGAAGAAAATATCAAAGTGTTCAGTGAGGATCCACAAGGTCTTCTCTGAGTACTCTTTATTATCTTCTCCGAGGCTATGGGTCCCTACACTTGCACCAGAGGTGGTACCCAAAAAAAAAAAAATATATATATATATATATATATAGATATAAATAAATAAATATAATATTGAAATGCTGCCAGAATCAATCTAACTAGGAAGGTTGTACCAGTTCCTCCTGGTGCATCTAAGAAGATTTCTCCAAACCCGTTACTGACAGTTTGAATTATTTGATTGTAAACGACTTTTCATTCAGGCGTTAGCTTAGGAATATTTGATTGCACATACTACAACAGATCGATCGTGTTGTAATCTTGTTTATGACACAATTCTACATCGAACAAAGCAGCAGCAGATCGATTCGGTGATGGCATTTCCAATTGATTTAGAACTTTGTTCGCGATTTCTAAGCACAAATCTTCAGTCATTATCATCGCTTCGTTGTAGATTTCTGATGTAAAATCCATGTTCATATTTAAATTTTCCTTTGTATTCGATGGATAATATTTTCAGCCATGTGCGATTTATATTTCTCTTATAACTCTATTGGAGATGAATGAGAGCATTCGGTCAATATGATTGCAAACAGTGCCCGAATTTGATTTGGAACACGGGAGACATCTCCCGTCACGCAGGGTGCAGTTGCACCTCCACAGATCTCCAGTATCAGCTCTTGATACTGGTAATGGCTCAAAAGGGCCACCACTTACGGGCTATTCATGCCCGTGCCACCTTTTGGGTGGCTTAATCTTCATCAATCATTCTTGATTTGGAAGTGACGTGTTGGACGTGTCATTAATGCATACATCCCAGTGTCGGTCGTTCTCCAATAATTTCAGAGTTTGACATGCATTACGGAAAGTGCCATGTGTTACTCCATTGACAAATCTCAATAGCTGGAAAGACATTGGACCGGGCACATTTACCAACAGTATGTGAAGAAACAAGCATTCATCTTGATTGGGGTGCACGGTGTACAGTCTGCCTATCGTAGTTTACTTAAATATGCCAGGTTGTCTGTCAAATTGCTCTTCTTGTTTGCGTCGTTCAAATGATTTTCTACTGGCATTCCTTGTGTAATACATGGGCACTTCCGAATTCAGAAGTGTTTTTGCCAACGCGTCATTTTGACATAACGTGGAGAAAGCAGTTAACGTTGTAGCTGGTAAATTCATAGCTGTTTGTTGCACATTTGTTGTTGTTGTTGATTTAGGGGCGACGACGATCGTGGGATCGGATGCGCCCCGGCATACCCATGATGGGTTAATCGCGAAGCCTGGAAGGGTGGAATGCCAAGCTTAATCGCAAAGCAAATGACGGCAATCACTTGAAACTGATACGCCATGTGACGAAAAAACGCAAACGGGCAGATGATTGGGGAGTCCCAGGAGTCCCTCAGGGTGACAAGCACCGGCCCCGCCCCACACAGAGAACACCAGGTAGCAAAACCAAAACTCAGCCCACAACTAAAACGCAAAAGTCATCCAGTGTCCTCCGGCAGAGCAGAAGCCAGCTGCCCATCACGTCTGAGGGCACACCAGGAGCCCACCAAGACCCACCAACTCCCGGCACCTCTTGGCCAAGCCGGACTCCCAAACACCGTCACCTCGCCGGGAGAACCAATCAGAACACTTAAAAAAAATCTTTCAACAATCATGTGACCCAAAACGATATGTGCACCAGGCGTCGTGCAACCGGACCGTTGAATAGGGATGCCAAACGGCAGTAGCAAAGCCTAAACGCGAAAACAGAACGTGCTAGGACGGCCCCCAGGCGAAGGAGGGGTCCAGACGTTCGCTCGTCGTCAAAGTTGAACCAGGAGTCGTCCGTTGCACATTTGCAGCTGTGAAATAAACGTGTTGTCCATTTTTTTCAAAACAAAAACAAAAAATACTAACAAAATATTTCAATTCAAACGCAGATCAATCGACAGAGCTCAATTTTACCACCAATTGCACTGAAAAATAAGAAGAACAGTTAAAAAAGACATGAAAAACAATGAAAAAAGGAACAAATAAGCTATACCCACGAAATTAACAGTATGGTTAAGAACACAGCTCAATTCCAATGCAACGTCACACAAAATAATTCAACAATTCAGGAATTTTAGTAGGGGTAAGCTTCACCCTGCTGAACTTTTGGTAGAGCATACTCAGCCTATCCTCCTTAGTACTTTTCGTCGCTTTTTTGGGCGTCGAAGTGCTCTGCCCTTTACCACGATCCATGTTGTCACGTAATAAGGTGTTTGCAAGACACGGGAACGAATAAACACGGGTATAAAGAGCTGAAAGCTGCACAAATTCTGGACGTGGGAGGGCGGCGTTCCGGTCACGAGAGAGGTAAACAAAGGACTAGGCCGACCGCATGGCGTGACCCAGAATGCCATGCGGCCTATGGAGGATTGTGGAAAAACAATGGCGCTAATTTAAAAAAAAAAAAAACGAAGATCAGATAATATTTAAATTTTTTAACAAATATTATATCAAGCAACGCAACATAGAGTCACTAGAGCAGAATCAGTAGAACATTGAACGACTAGAGATCTAGTTGCTAAGTGCAAAAGTGTTATATATAAATAAAGATAAATCAAAATTAATGAAAATAAAATTTATCAGTGCAATCGGAAACATTGAAATGGGATCATAACATATTAGTATATTATGTGTTGCTCTTACATGCAACAGATGGCACTGTTTTTCAAAAAACGCATGTTTTTACCTGTCACAGGTGTGGCATCTAAATAGTAGGTATATAAAAACATGCACATATGCGAATGGAACGTTGTGTCAAAATTTCAAAGCAATCAGTAAAGAACTTTTAGAGATTACAGCATGTGTTGCTCTTACGTCCTACAGATGGCACTCCTTAAAAAAAAAAACATGTTTTTTCCTGTCACAGGTGAGACATGCATATAGTAGGTATATAAAAACACTCGAATGTTCGAATGCAATGTTGTATCAAAATTTCAAAGCAATCGATAAAGAGGTTTCAAAGATTTCCCTCACATGAAAAACAGCTTTTCAAAAAAGTATGTTTTTTCCCGTCACAGACGTTACGTTTATATAGTATGTATATAAAAACCTGCTCGGATGCGAATGGAACGTTGTGTGAAAATTTCAAGGCAATCGGTGAAAACCTTTCGGAGATTAGCGATTTTGAACAAACGAACATTTCCATTTATATTTATTTAGTTTGGGGCAGCCGGGGCTGGCGTACGCATGGAGAAGGCTCTGTTATTTACTGAGCCATTACCTAGTGACATCCTGGCGTCACCGAGCCTAGCCTGCACAAGGTGCTGTGTGAATATCCTGGGAAGGTGCAGGAGTGGCAGAAAGTGCCTAGAGTGGACCACCTTAACAAAAACAGATCTAACAGGTGGGTTTGCAGTGTGTGGAATACAACGGCAGTGAGGGCCACGCTAGCGCCCTCTAGGCCTCTCACAGCGAAGGTGAGTGGCGGGAGGGGGTGTTGTTGTTCGGTCAGGCGAGGGGGGGAGGTCACCCATGTGCCACCCAGTGTTTATAGAAATATATTTGGGAAAGAAATATTCAAGTTAGCAATCATGTTTAGTGTTAATGGAGCTCACAGTGTGTCAGGCTACACGTGCATGATTCATTCACGATTGTGCAGTGATATACAAGGAAATTGTACCAGTGTTTAAGTGTCGCCCTGACCCCCATCCCCCCCTCAAGCCGAGCTGGACCCGGTCAACACGCCCCCCTCCCCTCCCGCGTGCCTCACCGCACCACTGTACCACCTGTCACCCACCACCCCGCCCACCCTGTGCCTGGGCGTCTCCCACCCACCTATTCACCACCCACACTGTGTGTTTTGCAGAGATGTGTCACCCTCCATGCACACAGATATGGCACAGGTCACAGCAAGCATTCAGGTTCCTCCCAAAAGGGAAGACACAAGTACCTATATGAGTGGTGAGTGTGAGGGACAGCTAACAACCCCTGCTGCCACCACCCGTGTCCACCCCTGTTGCCACCTCCCATGTCCACTCTCCCACGCCCGCCGATGTCACAGCTCGCCCGGGGGATGGAGGAGACTCCCTCAACTAATTAGGAACCCCTCAGACAAGAACAGGGTCCTGGGAACAATGCACCCAGAGGTGCACTCAGACCCAGAGGAACGTGTCGGGTTTGTGACGAATATCAGAGCCTTAGAGAAGATGGAACCCTACGCAGACACCTCAGCTGTGAGGGTTCATGGACAGAACATGTAGAGAGCCCACAACCTTGTAGGCCTGTACGCCCATAGGTCCCCCCGGCACCCCCACACATCCCAGCAAACTTCATGTCATCAGATGACCTCCTGGGAGCCATCAAAGTATTCACCACCCGAACTCTTCCCCACATTCCTGAAGCTGCGCGCCCATTTGCAGCAGGGAAATATACACACCTTCTAAAGAAAGTGAATGAACGGTCAGCAAATCTTAATGCCGCGGCCACCATCAAAGCATGGCGTAATTTGCTCCTGTTTAACAATATTTGCTTAGGCGTACCTGCAAGAGGAGGCAAGTCACTAGCCTCATCAGTCACTAGGGTGATAAATAATTTCCCCAGAGCTGACAACTTGATCCCCATCCCTCCTCAACGCAAAAACCATCGTGGCAGACCGAAGAGTTCCAGTGACATATTTATGCTAGGAACACAAGGGACCCAAAAAATTGAAGACGGCAGCTCAGTAGGGACAATTAGGTTACTTACCAGTGAAGAAACACCCGCACCTAGAAATACTGCTACTGCCATATACTAATACTGAAAGAGAAGCACTCTCCTAGAGTACCATGGGAACCCACTGCTCGGGACACAAATGTCCCAGACGTGGGACCTCTACTCCTCCAAGCGCCAGTGGTATACAAAGCCATCATGTCATTTCCGCCAGACTCAGCAGGGGGATACACTGGAGTAAGACCTCAGCACCTCAAGGATATAGTAAATCCAGTTCTCGGCGAAGTTGCAGAGACACTATTGTCAGAGGTCATGAAGTTTGTCAACGACTGCCTCTCTGAGCTGATCCCAGATACAATTAAACCCTTCTTCTTCGGAGCATCCCTTTGTGCCCTTAAGAAGAAGGGTGGTGGAGTCAGACCCCTTGTTGCTAGGGCAAATGTCAGAAAAATTAGCATAGATGCTGCAACGATGCCTCGACCCCATCAACTAGGTTTTGGTGTCCCCCATGGCTGTGAAGCAGCAGCTCATGCAGAGCAAGCCTATATTGAGCACCTCCCAGAAAATAAAGTATTAATTAAATTAATCAGGTTAAAAGGGATGTGGTACTGGAAGCAATTCGAACATGCTTTCCTTGTCTACTTCCTTTCGTTTCAGCAGGGTACAGTAGGGAATCGATGCTGTTGTTTGGGGAACATGAAGTTGTTTCCGCAGAAGGTGTCCAGCAGGGAGACCCACTTGCCCCTTTTCTTTTTTGCATGGCAGCTAAAGAGGTCACAAGCAGGTTGACCAGCGAACTCAACATCTGGGTTCCTGGACGATGGCACCCTGGCAGGGACACAGGAGTCCCTGCTAGAAGATCTACAGCTGGTGAAATCTAAGGGAGAGGAGTTAGGACTCACCCTAAACCCATCAAAGTGTGAAATCATCTCATCTAGCCAACCAACCATAGATGCAGTACGAACCATATTGCCAGGAGCCCCAGTGATCGCTCCCACCGACAGTGTGCTGCTAGGGGCATCTCTGGGCTCTAACGCCATTGAGGTAGTCCTCGAGGAAAAGCTGAACGATCTGATGAGGTTGGAGGGAAGAATAGGGGCTTTGGGCGCCCACGATGCTTTGTACCTTCTCACAAGGTGCCTGACTTTGCCCAGACTGACCTATTTCCTAAGGTGTGCTCTCTCCTTCGACAGCCCAAAATTAACAGAATATGACTTACTCCTAAGGTCAATAACCATGAAAGTGTTAAACCTCTCCCTGCAAGATGACCAATGGGACCAAGCAAAGTTAGATTCGGGGGTATAGGTATTCGCACGGCGACACAGTTAGCATTGCCAGCATTCTTATCCTCGACCAGTGCTACAGGTGAATTAGTTAAGGAAATACTACCGGAATACCTAAGAGACTCCATTAGGATTCATGATGCCAAATTCGGGGAAGGAGCCGGTCAGTGGGACACTCTTGCCAACTCACACCCTCGACCGACTTTTCCAAATGACTGCAAACAGGTCAAATGGGATAGTAACAGTGAAAAACATAGCCACATCATTGCTGGAGGCAGCTTCTGAGAAAGAGAGTGCATGTCTTCTAGCTGTGCAAGCTCCCCATGCCGGGGACTTCCTGTTGGCAGTCCCTAATTCCGCCTTGGGCACCCGCCTGGATCATCGGACCCTAAGTATTGGTGTTGCCCTGCGCCTTGCCGCCCTTATCTCCACCGAGTACCGGTGTATTTGCGGCCATGCACAGGCAGACCAATACGGCAGCCATGGTCTCATCTGTCGTAAGACACAGGGAAAGATAGCCAGACATGAAGCAGTCAATGACATCATGACATCATCAGGAGAAGTTTGGCTACAGCTGGGTGTCCAGTACAAAAGGAACCTCAGTTCTGCAGACCTGACAACAGCCAAAATCGCCCAGATGGAGACACCCTGCAGCCATGGAGGGAAGGTAAACAGGTCGTATAGGATTACATGTGTGCATCTACAATGGCTGATACCTATCTACGTTACAGCTCAGCGGAGGGAGGTGGGGCAGCCACCTTCAGGGAGACCCAGAAAATCAACACGTACAGAGATCAAAAAATATATCTTTATGATCTCCATACAGTAGTAATATAGATAAAATCCAGATTGAACAGTTGACCGTTGATGTATTTGTCTGATGATCTTACTCAGCATGAGCCAATAAGTCCCGCCCACTTAATGTATGGCAGACCTTTGATTCCAGTGTCATCTCTGATGGATGATGACACTAGAGAGTCCTCATATGTGAGTCAGAGTGAGTTGGTTCAGAGGTACAAGTATCTGTCATGCATAATCCAAACATGGAATGATTTATGAACAAAAAAGTTTTTAACTTCTCTGTGAGAGTATCATTATGGGGCCACGCTTACGCCTAATAAAGTTAATCTTCAACCTGGTGACATTTACTTGTTAGACTGTGATGGTCTGTGAGCCAAATGACCATTGGAAAATGTCGTCTGGGGTCCATCCAGACAGCCAGGGGGATTTTGAGAATGGTCAAAATCCTGTCTAAATGAACTACTTTCCCGAAGATATTGGACAAACTAATTCACATGGACTCAGTAGGTCAGGTAGATTCTGGGAGACCCCAGCATCCCTAACTACAAATGACGCTGAGACACCAAACAGGCGCATTCGTCCACAAGAGACAGCCACATAGAGGTGCAAACAAAGATTGCGCTTTACATATTATCAATTCGATGGGGAGTAATTGAACATAGATGGTTAATGTCAGCCCTAAAATATGGACTCTGTGCCAGTTCTTTCCCCACACAAGATGTGGAAAATTCCACCATGCAAATATTTATAATAAATGAAATGATGTTTAAACCTTATTCATCCTGCATCATATTTATACTGTCTACACTACTATGGTCATGTAGGCTTTGTATGCCTACATACAGTAGGCCACGTAGGCCATAACCAAGCACCAACAAACTGATTGGTCAGCAGAATGTGATTTCTTTTGGCGTTATTTCACAATCTTAACTAAAAACTTAATCACATCAAAATTACACTTAATCATCCTAATTATATTAATCCTATAAACTTACATTATCTCAAAATAATCGTCAAGACGTACACATGTTAATCCCACAATTGTCTTCCAAGATGTGAACAGTGTTAGTTTTGTTTGTCTTCAATCTGTGAGCAGTGTTACGTTTTGTTTGTCTCCAAGCTGTGAACAATGTGACGGTTTTTCAGGATCTCTAAAGGGACCAAATCCCGCACCAAAAAAAATCTAATCACAGTGATAGTACCTTAAAATACTCATAGAGGTGCTGTATTATTTACCGATAAAAACTGTTATTTAAATTAGAGAACTTCTCCGTATATGTAGTGGAGGGTGAGCTCACATGTTCAGAGACTCTACCACGCTACCACACACGTCTCAATCTTAAATTATCCTTTGCTACTGCGTGCTTTCTATCCCTCAAGCAAATCTGGCATCTAAATCATAAAAATACTGAGTGCTGTCACGTTAAGAGTGATCATTAAGTCTAGAGTAGACTCATTGCTCTGGTTCTCAGTTTGGTTAAGTATTAAGAGCTTATGTAATGATAAATTGGCCAATTTGCATTGTGATATAGCCTAAATCATACCTAATTACTGTTAGCCGTTAAGATGCAGGGAAAGCCCCAAAATAAAAAGTAAGCATCTACAATAATAATTATCTTAATCCATTAACAGCAGTAATAAATTTATATAAATAAAAATGTAAATGTTCGTTTGTTCACAATCGATAATCTCCGAAAAAATTTCGCCGATTGCTTTCAAATCTTCACACAACGTTCAATTCGCATCCAAGCGGGTTTTTATATACATGCTATATAGATGTCAGACCTGTCACGGTAATTTTTTTTTTAAATGGTGTTTTTCATGTTTTATTCATGTGAGGGAAATCTACGAAACCTCTTTACCGATTGCTTTGAAATTTTGACACAATGTTGCATTCGAATAGGCGCTTCTTTTTTTATATATACCTGCTATATAGATGCCCCTGTGACAGGTAAAAACATGCGTTTTAGAAAAACTGCACCATATGTTGTACGTAAGACCAACACATGCTATACTAAATATATTACGATTCCATTTCAATGTTTCCGTTTTCATTGATAAATGGAATTTTCATAGATTTCGATTTATTTCATTTTGATTTAATTATTTTGTGTGACATTGCACTGGAATTGAGCTGTGTTGTTTACCATACCGTTCATTTCATGATTATGGTTTATGTTTTTATATTTTCATTTTTTCATTTCGTTTTTTAGCTATTTTTCTTATATTTCAGTGATGGGAACATCTGGGGCCAGATTCACGAAGCAGTTACGCAAGTACTTATAAACGTGTACATCTTTCCTCAATCTTTGATGGCTTTGGTTTACATTCATTAAATAGTTTACAAGCATGAAAACTTGCCAATCAACTGTTGTTATTGTTATTAACAGCCTCCTGGTGCTTTGGAGCTCATTAACTGTTTATTAATAAATGTAAACAAAGCCGCCAAAGTTTGAGAAAAGATGTACTGGTTCGTGAGTGTTTGTGAACCTCTTCGTGAATCTAGCCCCAGAACATTTGATGTTTCCAATTTTCTGATGGGAACATCAGATCATTTGATCATCAGACAAGGGACTGGGGAATGGAGGAAAGGACGAGGGGACGGGAGTGGGGGGATGGTGGGGAGGACGAGGGGACGGGGGAGGGGTTAATGGTGCGGGAGGACGAGGGGGACAGGGGAGTTGGGGATGGTGAGGATGAGGGGACAGGGGAGCTGGGGATAATATGGACGAGGGGACAGGGGAATGGAGAATGGTTGAGAGGACAAGGGGACAGGGGAATGAGGGGTTAGTGGGGAAGATGAGGGGACGGGGGAGGGGTAAAATGGTTGGGAGGACGAGGGGACTGGGGATTGAGGAATGGTTGGGATGATGAGGGGACGGGGAAGGGGGGGATAGGTGGGGGGGACTGGGAGACATGGGAAGGTTGCTGGGGCTCAGCAACACGAAAGCATTGCTGAGCCCCAGCAACGCTTGGCCAGGTACAGCTAGTCTATATAAATAAAAATATAAACGTTCATTTGTTCAAAATCACTAATCTCCGAAAGTTCTTCATCGACTGCTTTGAAATTTTCACACAATGTTCCATTTGCATCCGAGCTGGTTTTTATATACATACTATATAGATGTCACGAATGAGACGGGAAAAAATATGTTTTTTTTTATAAAAAAAAAGTGTTTTTCATGTGAGTGAAATCTTGAAATCACCAGTGAAATTGTGAAATCTCTTTACCTTTGTTGAAATTCTGAAACAACATTGCATTCGAATAGGCACGTGTTTTTATATACCTACTATATACATGTCTCATCTGTGACAGGAAAAAACATGCTTTAAAAAAAAAATCAGCGTCATTTGTTGGACGTAAGAGCAATAAATGCTGTAATCTCCAAAAGTTCTTTACCGATTGCTTTGAAATTTTGACACAACGTTCCAGTCAAATACGCGCGTGTTTTGATATCTCTGCTATATAGATGCCACCCCTGTGACAGGTAAAATCATGCATGTTTTTTTAAAACGGCGCCATCTTTTGCATGTAATAGCAATGCACGCTATACTAAATATGTTACGATTTCATTTCAATGTTTCTGATTGCATTGACAAATTTAATTTTCATAGATTTTGATTTATTTTCATTTTGATTTAATTATTTTGTGTGACATTGCGTTGGAATTGAGCTGTGTTGTTTACCATCCTTATATTCATTTCGTGAGTATAGGTATAGATGCCACACCAGTGACAGGTATAAGCATGCTTTTTTGAAAAATAGTGCCATCTGTTGCACGTAAGAGCAACACACATGCTATAGTAAATATGTTACGATTCCATTTCAACGTTTCAGATTGCATTGATAAATTGAATTTTCATGGATTTTGAGTTTTTTAATTTTGATTTAATTATTTTGTGTGACATTGCATTGGAATTAGGTGTGTTGTTTACCATACCGTTTATTTCATGAGTATAATCTATTTTTGTATTTTTTCATTATTTTCAATTTGTTTTTTAACTGTTTTTCTTATATTTCAGTGATGGGAACATCAGATCATTTGGGAATATATCAGACGAAGGAGTGGGGAATGGTGGGGGAGGACGAGGGGGACGGGAGTGGGGGGGATGGTGGGGAGGAGGAGGGGGTAATGATAGGGAGAACAAGGGGACGGGGGAGTTGGGGATGGTGGGTACGATGGGACAGGGGAATGGAGAATGGTGGGGAGGACAATGGGACAGGGAAGTGGGCAATGGTAGGGAGAACGAGGGGATGTGGAGAGAGGGAGATGGTGGGGAAGACGAGGGGACGGTGTTTAGGAGGACGAGGGGATGGGGGAGTAAGGAATAGTTGGGAGGACGAGGGGACGGGGGAGGGGTGAATGGTGGGGAGGGCTGGAAGGCAGAAGGTGTATGTGCTTTACTGAGCCACAGCAATGCATTGCCGGATACAGGTAGTAATAAATAAATATTAATCTAATGTTTAATAAGTTCAATCAAGTGATAATATTAACCTAAATAATCTATTAATCAGTTTTAATATCTTGCTTAAATGATATAACTTAATATTGTTATATTTATTTAATAAAACATTTTTTATTTACAATAACTGTTTAAGAGCTAGTTAGTGTGTGTACAGTCTATCAAACTACTTACGGACCTGAACAGTGAACAAGTAATTTATCTGTCATTGATAGTACTGTTTTTAACTCTTATCATCTTATCTTGAGATGATTTCGGGGCTTAGCGTCCCCACTGCCCGGTCCTCGATTAGGCCTTCTTTTTGTTACAAACACCCAGGAAGCAGCCCGTAGCAGCTGTCTAACTCCTAAGTACCTATTTACTACTAGGTAACAGGGGCATCAGGGTGAAAGGAACTCTGCCATGTTTTTCTGCCTCCACCGGGGATTGAACCCTGAACCTCAGAACTGCGAATGCGAAGCGCTGTCCACTCAGCTGTCAGGTCCCCTCATTAATGCAGATATTGATAACTCTTATCGTTAATACTTTTGTGCTAAGTACAATACTGATGTGAGAATTTTTTTTTTGCAGGGATATTCCTGCGCGGGCCTAAAGCCTCTGGCTGGCCCACTAAGTGTTGCTTGTTTCTGTTTTTTCTTGGCCGGAGTATGAGAATTTATGAATCGTATGGTCGCTTCAGTAAGATTTTGCCATATGTGTTTAACAACTTCTTCTGCTCTGTTGAATCTAAGTTGAAATCTTAATGGGTTTGAAACTGTGCACTGTGTTAGATAATGTTCCAGTGGTCTGTCGGGCATTTCTCCACAGTGCTGACATTTCCTCTCATCTTCCGGAACCTGTAACCCTATTTCCCATGCACATGGGTATCCAAGCCTGATGCGATGTAAGTGTACTTCTGTTGCTCTACTGCTCCCTTTCATCAAACTAAGTGATTCGTAGTTGGTTCAATTCTTGTACCAACCCGCAGATCCTGATGTTGCAACTGCTGTGTTGTGGTCACTGTACATCTTTTGCATTGCTCTGTTTCTAATTACGTTCTTAATCTGTGGTAGACTCTGTGGTAAGTAAATGTCTACATTTCTTCTCTTAGTTGCAAGTTTTGCAGCTTCGTCTGCAATGTCATTTCCTATTATTCCTACGTGACTTGGCACGCAGTAGATAAGTACCCGTCGGCCTTGTCGTTTGAGTGTTTGCATTAATGATATGACATTTGTGATCAGATGTATGTTATCACATATGTGTTCTTGCTGCAAGGTTTCAATGACGGTTCTCGAATCTGTATGAATGATAACATATTGTCGGTGTTCAGCAAGAGCACGCTTCAAAGCCTTTTGAATAGCTAGCATCTCTGTTTGTAAAGTCGAACATCCATTTGAGAGTCTCCAACTATTTACAGAGTTTCCGGCTTTAACTGCAGCTCCAGTTTCTTGTCCCGGCTAGTCTACTGATTTATCTGTGACGTATGCGAAGCTGTAGGATGGCAAGTTTGTGATGTAAGATGAATCTCATGAGGCACTTTCAGAAGTCTCCAATCAGTAACCTTGTTTCCACATCTCTCCCAATCCTCGGGGGGTCCAAAACCGTTTGCAAGCCTTGAACCACCCTGACACACAATCACTCCTTCCCCCCCCCCCCCCCCGCCTACAATCTGAGTCTGCGGGTGGGAAAAAAGGATGTTGTTGATAGACAATACTGCAATCTCTAATGTCACCGGGCAGCGTCTACACCTCTCCTTCCCAGCCTTTTCCTGACAGTTGTTTTCGTGTCTTGCACTCTTCTTTATCATCTATTGGACCCTCTGACGCTCGGTTCCATCTTCCTTTTTTCAGTCCTCCCCTCCAATATTGACCTTCCACCCAACTCTTGTTCTCTCTCTCTCTCTCCAGTTGAGACAACGTCATCAAATTTCACAGTACCCTTACAACACGACCACAGTTGTGGCACTCACTTACAAACGTAAGCATCTCACTCATGTTCCCCAGCTTCTTCTGGTAAAAAACGTCCTTGTTCTTTTGATCCAGAACGATGTTCTTTTTGTTCCCCTTCTTTTTTAGTCACATGATCATTCAACCGCCTCTCGTATCTTTATGAATGAATACCATCTGTTCCATTGATCTCTATGCAAGTGTTATGATTTCTCTTTCCACCTGTTAGACCACTACCGAAGCTTATACTCCTTTTAGGGGATTTTTACTGTCAACACGCCATCAAGTGCGATTTCCTTACAAATACCAGAGCAGTCTTCTAGGATCTTTCGTCCTCTCTTCTCCTTTGTCTCGTGAAATATGGTCCAGCTAACTCTAGTTGTCTGTCGCTCTCGCAGTTTTTCTTACATAGCTCTATCTATATGCTCTTGATTCATATATATAGACCTGGCATAGAGAGTCTTTCATTAATCCCATAACTGATCATTTCCAAAACCTCGTTTCATTCTTTTCCTTTCGTCCTCTTCGCTCTTTCCCTCTTTGAGAAGAGGTGGAGGCTTGACGAGATAGACTGATATCTTTCACTCTTCCAGTGACTCTTCCGTTCCTGGTCTCCTGTCTGTCTCCCGTGAGCCTTCCTTCATTTTCATGACTGCCTAATAGACGCCGATCTTTGCCCCTGACCCTTGAAATGCCTTCTGTGGCCCATGGAAGTGTGTCCCTTGTTGTAATAGAGACTGTGCTTGAGCTGTTCACTGTAAGTATGCGACCTAGATAGGGCAACATAGCAAGAATACATTTGAATCTTTTATACATTTTCGGAAAGCAAGTGTGGTGGCCCATGGCCATCCATATAACTAAAGGTGAAAATTGAAGATCCTACATCTCCACCGATTCTGTTGATACCACTCTCCTTCACATCTGGAAGAGAGTCTGTAAGATTAAGGGTAAATTTGTTCGAGATTTGTCGCCTGTCCTCCATTTCTATGTTTCAGTTTTGGCGGATACTGTTGTCGTGAACGCGTGGATTTGCACTTTTCAGCCATTAGTTCAACTGAAACCAGGAGACCTAATGCTAGTCGACAGTGATGGACCCAGGACAGATTGGCTTATAGGGAAGATTGTCGCTGTTCACCCAAATCGTCAAGGTATCCTACGAATAGTAAAGGTTTTGTGTCGAGGCACTACTACCTTGAAAACACAGAAGAAGTTGGTACCCCCTAGAATTAAATTTTGAATTTAATTCTAGATACAAAAATAATATATAATTTTGTATAATAAATGCAAAAAAGCATCTCTGTAATGCTTTTTGCGCTACCGCTCTCAGGATGAGTATGGGGGTGCACAATAAACTAGCCGCCTCCGGCGGCAACAATAAAAAACCTCTAGAATTAGCTGAACATGAAAGTTCAACAGAGTCAACTTTACCACCAGTTTCAGAAGACAATGATACTGGTCAACAGAGCGCACGACCATCTAGATTCGCTACTCAACAGTGTTAATTGAAACTTCAGCAATACTTTAATTCTGAATAATTGCAGTTAATTTATCATTCGATTTTGAGTCGATCATGATGATACAGTTGGGTTGATGTCCAGTAACTCAATAGTTACAAGTTACTATGACCCTAGACAGTGATCCCACTGTAGATTCAAAGTTGTCTTGATCTTGAATGACATCATAAGATTAAAATTTATAATTTATTTTCATGTGTACTCTTGTGGAATACAGCCTATACATTAATACCATCTATTCTTGAATATTTCGGAGTTTACAGAATCCTTCTGTGACTGAGTAATTTAACCCTTACAAGTCATAAAGACACAAGTCATAGATTCAATGCAGATTTAGAAAGTTCTTGTTTTTAGATGATGTAACACTTTAATGTTATTACACTAATTTATGTTCCAATGAAGACTTGTAGTGTTATCTGCTATAGCAGAATCGGGGCATACGTTACGTGCGTACTAACGTACTAACTTACTAATCTTTTACTATGATTTCCGGGTAGGGATAGGTACGTCAGTACTCAACAGTGAACTGCGACCCAAAATTTCCCACACCCCCCTTTGAGTTATGTTGGAAATAACTATCAGTTTATTCTCCTTTAGCTACTAATATTAGCATTTACTAATATCACTAATGCGTAGAATTAACATAATTAATGTTTTCTATAGTAAGGCAATATTTGCCAGATCCTTCCTAGCCCTCATGACGCAGGGAGGAAGCGTCAAGCTGAAACATGAAATCTTCCACATTTTGTTGGAATTTTGTAGAGTCCAGTTAATTGTCTTTTCTTTCTAAGTATTATTCTTTATGAAAGAGTTTATTTATTTCGCGTACCTTTGAGTACTGAACTCGGTCATTTAGATTGATTATAAGAGTGAATATTACTGCGATGTAAAATAAATACACTTTGACCCTTCTCGTTTTATTTTGTGTAATGTTAATAAAACATATTGCCTTGTGAGAAGAGGTATTATGATTTAATATATTTATCCATGACATCAGTACCTGTCACGATTCCTTTCTTCCCTAATTAATTACCAGTAAATAAAATACTTTAAGCTCAAGATCACTTTGGAATGTTCTGCGCATGCGTATCCGAGTGAAAGGGAAGGAGGGGAGCGTCACTTTTGGCTCACGCACAGACAGGCTTGCAACGTGGACGCTATTACAGAGAGAACAACGTAGTCAAGCAGGCAATACTGCTGTTAATTCTCGTGTCTAGGAGTTTATATTTATACCGTAATCCGACCCTCTGCTTCAGCGAACGTTACTCCTACAATTAGCAGACACGGTCCCGGCGAGCGTAATAAGTATAAAAGTTCCTACGTTAATTATTTCAGTGTGCACACATAAATTAACATGTAGGTTGCTCGTCGTCACATAACAGGAAGACCACAAAACCCACGTTAGTTTCCCTCATATATATGTCCCCACTTTTTCTAATGAATAGTTGAATAATTTATTAGCCTAGGCATTTTCTACAATTTTATTGTGATTCCAGCATGGATCCTGAGGACAAGCTGAGATAATCTTCCCCTCCATGCGGTTCCCATTGCCCTGTGTTCTCAACAATAACCTTGACAACGAGTTTACATCTACGAGTATTAGAGCTGTGAAATAAGCGTTGTGAAGTCTTCTTTACAGCTAAACCCTCATACTAATTTTTCGCAGGTAATTTAGCCACATTATTAATAGATTTATTTCCATGATTTATTACTTATACATGTGCTATTCATTTATTATGCATGTATATAATATTTCCATGTGTAATTAGATAAATTTACATTCATTAATTTTCTAACTATTTACTTCAGTGTAGAACCAGCGCTGAAATAATACTAGGGATATATTTATCTTTTAGTATGTAACCCTTCAGATTTATGTGTTAAGTCTACTCCTTAATTAATTGTAACTACAGTGCATTTAAAGCCCTTAATATTTGATTGATTTAATCTAGGTCCATAGGACACTGGTTCTTTGGGTTATTTCACATTAATATATTTTTCCTTCTTTTTATATAAAAGGAGGTGGTCCTTCGGAGTTATCTTAGTATTCAATTTATTTGATTATTATTAATATTGAGAGTTAGACTTTTCTCACAAGGTACTCGGCTGCACCCGGGCCTCTCTTCCCCATTCCTTCCCTCCCCCGTCCCATCCCAAATCCTTATCCTGAACCCTTCCACGTGCTATATAGTCGTGATGGCTTGGCACTTTCCCCAAATAGTTCAGTTCTTCCCCATCCCATCTCTCTTTTCTGCTCCCCTCTCTCTACTATCTTTTAATGCTGACAAATGTATGGTTTTAAGGCTAGGTAATGATGATAGAGTTACAGGATACGAGCTAGATGTTAATAAGATTGCAAAAGGGATCTGGGAGTTATGATTGGTAAGAATTTAAAACCAAAAATGAATGCATACATGTTCATAATAGGGCAAATAGGACACTAGGATTTACTTATCGAAGCGTTAGTAACAAGACACCTGGTGCTGTTCTTCAGCAATACCTTGCTCTTGTTAGGTCCATTTACATTATTCAGCTTCGTTTAGTCTCCATACTATAGAATGGATATAGGTTCACTAGAACGCGTCCAGCATAGGATGACGAAGTTGATCCTGCAAATTGAAAACCTGTCATATGAGGAGGGATTGACAGGGCTTGAATTACATTTTCTGAAAAGGCGAGAAGTTGGGGGAGACATGAGAGACGTGTGCAGGTGGATGAGTGGACATTACCAAGGGAATATTGAAGGGGTGTTGGGGGGGTATCAATACAAGACGGAGCACGAAACAATGGGGAATAAACTAGATAAATTTGGTTTTTGGAAAGACCTGGGTAAATAGTGGTTCGGTAGCAGAGTTGATGATGTGTGGAACCATTTCCCGCGTAACATAATAGAAGAAGGATCCCTTGATTGTTTCAATCGTAGGTTAAACTTATACATGAGTGAGACTGGGTGGATATAAGTAGGAGCTGCCTCGTATGGGCTAATAGCCTTCTGCAGTTACCTTCATTCTTATGTTCTATCTATCCTTATCCCTCCTTCATTCTTCTCATCTCGGCCCCCTCTCCATTCTTCTAACCTAACATCCCCCTTCTCTCTCCTCTCCCTCAGTCTCTCACTTTTCCCACCCTCTCCACAATCCCCTCCCTCCCCCTTTTCCTCTCTCATCCCCCCTCTCACCCTGCCCCTCTATCTCCCCTTCTCTCTTTATTTATCTCCTTCCTCTCTTCTCCTCCAAAACCCCATCTCCCCCTCCCCTGAATTTCCCCTTCCTCCCCAATTACCCCCTCTCTCCGTCCCCCCCCCCTCAAACTTTTTCTTCCCTTACCCTATTTTTTGTCCTTTCCTCTTTCTCTCTTTCTTTCACTCTACCTCAGTCTCAACTCTTCTCCGTTATCCTCTTTTTCCCATCTCGTCTACACCTCTCTGTCAACAACCTTTCTCCCACATCTTCCCTAACTGTCTTCTTCCTTCTGTCCTAACTGTCCTTCCTTCTGTGTTCTTTCCCAAAATCTCCCTTTTCTCCAATCACTTCTCTCCAACATTTTCCCCAATATCCTCTCTCTTCCACCAATTTTCTCCTCTTTCCCATCTCCTCCAGTTTCTACCTTCTCCACCTTTCTCTACATGTTGTTGTTATAGATTCAGCTACTCGGAACAGGTTCCAAGTAGCACGGGCTATGGTGAGCCCGTAGTGGACTTACCTGGCACGGGAGTGGTGCCGTCTCTGTTTCTCTACACTCTCCCTTTCCTTTTCTATACTATCTCTCCTCAACTCTCCTTCCCTCTCCCCTTCTTTATGTCTGTCTCTGCTCCTCTCCAGGCGTGTTCGGGGACCGGGCCGCCGGGACTTTGAGCCCCGAAATCATCGCAAGGTAACCTCTTTCAGAACATGTAATACTGAATTCACGTTCATCGTTTTTGAGTCAAGAAATCTAGAGATTCGGACAGAAAACTTCTACCGATTTTATTGTGGAGGGGGGGGGTCACTATTGGGTTCAAGTCCCCTCTTAATAGAACGATATAAATCTAAAAATATAAATAAATAAATAAGTATAAATAAAGGATCGTCCTTAACCAGTCTATGACAGTTCCGTACTCCAAGCCATTCACCCTACACAATCGGATTAGGCTAATGCTAGCGTCTTACTTTCAATCTTGGACAAGCAAAATATTCTATTTTCTAGATATAAATTGTTTGCTGAGCATTATCACAGAAGCAATGTGTCAGGTACGACAACTTACCTGGGACGTAGACCATTAGAGTTGTTAACTGTTGCTGATCAATAGTGATGTAGTAAACAAGGGCAACAAAAAACAGAACAAAAGAGAAGAGGAGGATCTGGAGCGGGGCGTGACATCTGCGGAGCGGTATCATCATCATGTGGACAAATATCAGTAGTTATAATTATCCTGTATTATAATGTTGCCACATAGAAGAGTATTTTTGAATTATATATATTATCATACATTACAAAATAACGTGTTTCTGTTTGGTATACCACGAAAAGCATAGCGATGGGACATTCAACTTTATTATATTATTTTAATATAATGAGACTAAAGTTCACCATGTGGTAAGGCAACAAAATTACATTTTAAACAAAATACAAAATAGATCTAACCAAAACTAATATGTTGAAGACCCACTCCCAACCTGATCTCATCTATATCTATGAGAGAATCTGTTTGATCTAAGTTGGGGCCAGATGCTTGCGGCTCACCTCACCCAACTTTGTAAGGTGAGTTGCGATATCCACCCTATTGATGGTTGGGGTAGACGCCTATCCCCTTCTTTAAGTAGGATTAGCTAGGATTATATGTATATATATGTGTGTATATCACGAAAATAAACACGTGATTAAGAATGTGACAATGTCAGACCACGGAGGAAAATGAAACAGGAATTTCCTTAAGTACTTTCGTATATTAAATACATCTTCAGAAGGAGTGATTTTACAGATCGAGTGATGGGTATAAATAGGCAGGAGAGAGTGGTGAAGTAAGGTGAGGTACAATACTTGGACAACGCAGACGGCCCATTGGCCCATCAGATGCACCCAATTGGCCCATCCGATGTAGCCCAATGGCCCATCTGATACAGCAGACATACAAGCACAATACATAGGTAATTATAACATAAAGAGGTAAATATATACAATGAATTAGTGAGATAAATGTTTTCCAATGATCCTACTTAAATCGCCCTTTAGCTGATCTATTAGAAATGGATCTAAGTTATATAGACCACTGCTAATATTCAAATTACTTTCTTTGGTGATTTGTATCAAAGCAGATTCAATTATGTTTCTGTTATAGGTGCTTTTACAATTTGTTATTGAAGAAGCACTCTCCCAATCAATTTGGTGAGCTTTTTCTGACAAATGAACAAACAAAGCATTAGATAATTGGCCATGTCTTACAGAGTATTTATGTTGCGATATTCTACATTTTAAATCTTTAGATGTTTGCCCGACATAGAACTTATTACATTCCTTACAAGGCATTTTATAAATGACGCAATTATCACTACGAGGGCTGTTCCTTACTAATAGCTTACCAACAGTGTTTTCGTAGCTAAACATTACATCTATATTAAAAAGTTTCAAGGCCTTGACAATATTCTCAAACCCAGAGAAATATGGTAAACATAACACATTCTTTGGGCGAATCCTTTCACTGCATACATTATTATAATATGTACGACGTGCTTTGTTACGACAAACTTCCAAAAAATTCAGTGGGTAACAAAGCTTAAGACCAATCGAATCAATATTCTTAAATTCTTCGTCTAAGAATTCTGGACTCACAACTCGAAGAGCTCTTAGATACATTGAAGAAAAAATTGACTGTTTTACATTGTATCTATGCCCTGAAAAATAATGAACATAAGATAAATTATTCGTAGGTTTTCTGTAAACACTAAACTTTAATGAAGAATTTTCCCTATGAATAAGCAAATCTAAGAGTGGCAAACATTTATCAATTTCAGTCTCCAAAGTGAATTTTATGGAGGTGACTTGGTCATTAAGTTTGGCTACAAATTCGTCTGTGTTTACATCTGAAGGCCAAATACACAAGATATCATCAACATATCTAAACCAAGGAATGATTCCAGGAGTTATTTTTGAAACAAATTTCTTTTCGAAGAATTCCATGTACAGGTTTGAGAGCAATGGCGATAGAGGATTCCCCATTGCCATTCCAAAAGTCTGTAAATAATACTCATTATTAAAGGTAAATTTACATTCTTTAATGCACAACTTAACAAGACTGACAATAATATCAGCAGAAAGTGGTAAGATATGGCTCATTAGTTCACGAGCAAGATAATCGAGAATATCATCGACCGGTACCTTTGTGAACAAGGAACAAACGTCAAAACTGATTAACTTTACATCAGGAGTGACAAGAACACTATTCAATTTGTTAACTAAATCAAGAGAATTTGTCAAATGAGAAGAGGAGATAGTTCCTAACAATGGGGACAAGATTTTGGTAAGCCATTTGGAGAGTTTGTAAGAAATGGATCCCACAGAACTGATGATAGGTCTCATGGGATTGTTAGGTTTATGCGTCTAGATAACGCATAAACATAGTTCCGCAGACGCACCTATGTTCGGTGAGGATGGGGGCGGCAAGGCGAAGGGCAACTCCAATGCGGAGAGCGTCATGACTGAGGCGAGTTCCCAGGGCTGCATTCGGCACAGCAAATAAAAAAATCCCCGGCGTGGGGTGCTGTTACCGCTAGGAGGCGGGCTTTGTTTTCAGCATCAGCGTTGTCAATCATTGTTGTGACAGTCTTTTCCATTATGAGGCTATCCCAGTGGGCCTGCTTGTGATCTTTTGGGACTTGTGGTCGGGGTTGAGGGTATGCAATGGTGTCCCATTGTCTGGCTGCTTCGATGAACGTTTGATCATGAGTTCCCGCTGTCTCTCTCATACGCTCTGGTAGGATCTGCCCTACCAATTCGTTGGCTGCTGTACATGAATATATAAATATATATATATATATATATATATATATATATATATATATATATATATATATATATATTAGTATATTTTGGTAGCAGTCTTTCCTGTAGACATATATTATTGAAAATGACCGAAAAAGTAAGATTAATAATTCTAACACGAATTTTCTCAATCTTTCGTACATTACGCTTCACTGTTGGAGGTAAATAAAAAATCACTTCTCCAAAATTCATTTTTATTTCTAGTCTGACGCGACACGGGCGCGTTTCGTAAAACTTATTACATTTTCAAAGACTTCACAAATACACAACTGATTAGAACTTACGTATCTCTGCTATTATATCTACATTTGAGTGAGGTGGGAGGGATGATGTGGCATATAGTGACGTGGCATTAACACAAGACAGAACATGAGGGGATATTAATAGGGTATTAAAAGTATCAACACAAGACAGAACAGAAACAATGGGTATTGAATAGAAGTGTTTGTAGAAAGCCTATTGGTCCATATTTCTTGATGCTTCTATATTGGAGCGGAGTCTTGAGGTGGGTAGAATATAGTTGTGCAATAATTGGCTGTTGATTGCTGGTGTTGACTTCTTGATGTGTAGTGCCTCGCAAACGTCAAGCCGCCTGCTATCGCTGTATCTATCGATGATTTCTGTGTTGTTTACTAGGATTTCTCTGGCGATGGTTTGGTTATGGGAAGAGATTATATGTTCCTTAATGGAGCCCTGTTGCTTATGCATCGTTAAACGCCTGGAAAGAGATGTTGTTGTCTTGCCTATATACTGGGTTTTTTGGAGCTTACAGTCTCCAAGTGGGCATTTGAAGGCATAGACGACGTTAGTCTCTTTTAAAGCGTTCTGTTTTGTGTCTGGAGAGTTTCTCATGAGTAGGCTGGCCGTTTTTCTGGTTTTATAGTAAATCGTCAGTTGTATCCTCTGATTTTTGTCTGTAGGGATAACGTTTCTATTAACAATATCTTTCAGGACCCTTTCCTCCGTTTTATGAGCTGTGGAAAAGAAGTTCCTGTAAAATAGTCTAATAGGGGGTATAGGTGTTGTGTTAGTTGTCTCTTCAGAGGTTGCATGGCTTTTCACTTTCCTTCTTATGATGTCTTCGATGAAACCATTGGAGAAGCCGTTATTGACTAGAACCTGCCTTACCCTACAGAGTTCTTCGTCGACTTGCTTCCATTCTGAGCTGTGGCTGAGAGCACGGTCGACGTATGCGTTAACAACACTCCTCTTGTACCTGTCAGGGCAGTCGCTGTTGGCATTTAGGCACATTCCTATGTTTGTTTCCTTAGTGTAGACTGCAGTGTGGAAACCTCCGCTCTTTTCCATGACTGTTACATCTAGAAAAGGCAGCTTCCCATCCTTTTCCGTCTCGTAAGTGAAACGCAGCACGGAACTCTGCTCAAATGCCTCCTTCAGCTCCTGCAGATGTCTGACATCAGGTACCTGTGTGAAAATGTCGTCAACATACCTGCAGTATATGGCCGGTTTCAAGTTCATGTCGACTAAGACTTTTTGCTCGATGGTACCCATGTAGAAGTTTGCAAACAGGACACCTAGGGGAGAACCCATGGCGACCCCATCTACTTGCTTATACATGTGCCCATCCGGGCTCAAGAAGGGTGCCTCTTTAGTACAAGCTTGGAGTAGTTTCCTCAGAATACTTTCTGGCATGTCAAGAGGAGTACAGGCTGGATCACGATACACTCTGTCGGCTATCATTCCGATTGTCTCGTCCACAGGTACGTTGGTAAACAGCGATTCTACGTCCAACGAGGCTCTTATCCCTGTGGCCCGTGTGCCCCGCAGTAAGTCCACAAATTCCTTTGGAGACTTCAGGCTGAAGGCGCAAGGGACATAAGGAGTCAGCAGGCCGTTGAGTCGCTTCGCCAGTCTGTACGTGGGTGTGGGTATCTGGCTAATGATTGGCCGAAGTGGGTTTCCAGGCTTGTGCGTCTTGACATTTCCATACGCATATCCAGGTTTATATTCCCCAATGATCTTTGGCAGGTGGAGTCCGGATTTCTTGGCGTTCACAGTTTCGATCAGTTTGTTGACCTTTGCTTTTAATTCGGCTGTAGTGTCCTTCGTTACCCTTTGGAACTTAGTTTGGTCAGAGAGTATGATGTTCATTTTCGCCAGATATTCGTCTTTTTTAAGAATGACATATATTGGCGACTTGTCACCTCTCCTGACAACTATCTCCTTGTTCTCACGAAGGCTTTTAGCTGCCGCTTTAAGCTCGGGGGACAGTATGGTGCTTCTGTAGTTGCCTCGATTCTTTCCTCCTTCTGCAATAAGTTCTGCTTGTAAGGTATCTTTGGTAGTGACCTTCTTTTGTGTCTCGAGGTCGAATATGTCGTCCAACAGAATTTCCAACTCTACTTTCCGGGCCATTTCACTCGGTCTGGACATAACATGACAGTTTATGCCCAGGTTTAGGAGAGTGACTTGGTCCTCAGTGAGGTTAATTCCTGCAAGGTTCAGGAAGCCATCTCTTGGTCGTGGAATTGCCATAGGTCCTCCATATAATGTTGTTAGTTTCTTGATAATCCTTGTTTCAGTGCTGAGGTGATGTTGGTTTGTGAGGATGTCGAGGTGTTGTTCAATGCGGGTACGGATACTATGGTCGATGTTGCTATTTCTCCACTCGTTTGTAGCATGAAGTAGTTGCGTTTTGTTGTCTTTGATTTCATTCTCTGCCTTGTATATCTGATCACGAATCAGATCCTGGCGATATTTTATCGTGAAGGCTTGATTCCTTGCTGCTGGGTCGTGCACTTTAATATTAGTATATTTTGGTAGCAGTCTTTCCTGTAGACATATATTATTGAATATGACCGAAAAAGTAAGATTAATAATTCTAACACGAATTTTCTCAATCTTTCGTACATTACGCTTCACTGTTGGAGGTAAATCAAAAATCACTTCTCCAAAATTCATTTTTATTTCTAGTCTGACGCGACACGGGCGCGTTTCGTAAAACTTATTACATTTTCAAAGACTTCACAAATACACAACTGATTAGAACTTACGTATCTCTGCTATTATATCTACATTTGAGTGAGGTGGGAGGGATGATGTGGCATATAGTGACGTGGCATTAACACAAGACAGAACATGAGGGGATATTAATAGGGTATTAAAAGTATCAACACAAGACAGAACAGAAACAATGGGTATTGAATAGAAGTGTTTGTAGAAAGCCTATTGGTCCATATTTCTTGATGCTTCTATATTGGAGCGGAGTCTTGAGGTGGGTAGAATATAGTTGTGCAATAATTGGCTGTTGATTGCTGGTGTTGACTTCTTGATGTGTAGTGCCTCGCAAACGTCAAGCCGCCTGCTATCGCTGTATCTATCGATGATTTCTGTGTTGTTTACTAGGATTTCTCTGGCGATGGTTTGGTTATGGGAAGAGATTATATGTTCCTTAATGGAGCCCTGTTGCTTATGCATCGTTAAACGCCTGGAAAGAGATGTTGTTGTCTTGCCTATATACTGGGTTTTTTGGAGCTTACAGTCTCCAAGTGGGCATTTGAAGGCATAGACGACGTTAGTCTCTTTTAAAGCGTTCTGTTTTGTGTCTGGAGAGTTTCTCATGAGTAGGCTGGCCGTTTTTCTGGTTTTATAGTAAATCGTCAGTTGTATCCTCTGATTTTTGTCTGTAGGGATAACGTTTCTATTAACAATATCTTTCAGGACCCTTTCCTCCGTTTTATGAGCTGTGGAAAAGAAGTTCCTGTAAAATAGTCTAATAGGGGGTATAGGTGTTGTGTTAGTTGTCTCTTCAGAGGTTGCATGGCTTTTTCACTTTCCTTCTTATGATGTCTTCGATGAAACCATTGGAGAAGCCGTTATTGACTAGAACCTGCCTTACCCTACAGAGTTCTTCGTCGACTTGCTTCCATTCTGAGCTGTGGCTGAGAGCACGGTCGACGTATGCGTTAACAACACTCCTCTTGTACCTGTCAGGGCAGTCGCTGTTGGCATTTAGGCACATTCCTATGTTTGTTTCCTTAGTGTAGACTGCAGTGTGGAAACCTCCGCTCTTTTCCATGACTGTTACATCTAGAAAAGGCAGCTTCCCATCCTTTTCCGTCTCGTAAGTGAAACGCAGCACGGAACTCTGCTCAAATGCCTCCTTCAGCTCCTGCAGATGTCTGACATCAGGTACCTGTGTGAAAATGTCGTCAACATACCTGCAGTATATGGCCGGTTTCAAGTTCATGTCGACTAAGACTTTTTGCTCGATGGTACCCATGTAGAAGTTTGCAAACAGGACACCTAGGGGAGAACCCATGGCAACCCCATCTACTTGCTTATACATGTGCCCATCCGGGCTCAAGAAGGGTGCCTCTTTAGTACAAGCTTGGAGTAGTTTCCTCAGAATACTTTCTGGCATGTCAAGAGGAGTACAGGCTGGATCACGATACACTCTGTCGGCTATCATTCCGATTGTCTCGTCCACAGGTACGTTGGTAAACAGCGATTCTACGTCCAACGAGGCTCTTATCCCTGTGGCCCGTGTGCCCCGCAGTAAGTCCACAAATTCCTTTGGAGACTTCAGGCTGAAGGCGCAAGGGACATAAGGAGTCAGCAGGCCGTTGAGTCGCTTCGCCAGTCTGTACGTGGGTGTGGGTATCTGGCTAATGATTGGCCGAAGTGGGTTTCCAGGCTTGTGCGTCTTGACATTTCCATACGCATATCCAGGTTTATATTCCCCAATGATCTTTGGCAGGTGGAGTCCGGATTTCTTGGCGTTCACAGTTTCGATCAGTTTGTTGACCTTTGCTTTTAATTCGGCTGTAGTGTCCTTCGTTACCCTTTGGAACTTAGTTTGGTCAGAGAGTATGATGTTCATTTTCGCCAGATATTCGTCTTTTTTAAGAATGACATATATTGGCGACTTGTCACCTCTCCTGACAACTATCTCCTTGTTCTCACGAAGGCTTTTAGCTGCCGCTTTAAGCTCGGGGGACAGTATGGTGCTTCTGTAGTTGCCTCGATTCTTTCCTCCTTCTGCAATAAGTTCTGCTTGTAAGGTATCTTTGGTAGTGACCTTCTTTTGTGTCTCGAGGTCGAATATGTCGTCCAACAGAATTTCCAACTCTACTTTCCGGGCCATTTCACTCGGTCTGGACATAACATGACAGTTTATGCCCAGGTTTAGGAGAGTGACTTGGTCCTCAGTGAGGTTAATTCCTGCAAGGTTCAGGAAGCCATCTCTTGGTCGTGGAATTGCCATACGTCCAGGATCTGATTCGTGATCAGATATACAAGGCAGAGAATGAAATCAAAGACAACAAAACGCAACTACTTCATGCTACAAACGAGTGGAGAAATAGCAACATCGACCATAGTATCCGTACCCGCATTGAACAACACCTCGACATCCTCACAAACCAACATCACCTCAGCACTGAAACAAGGATTATCAAGAAACTAACAACATTATATGGAGGACCTATGGCAATTCCACGACCAAGAGATGGCTTCCTGAACCTTGCAGGAATTAACCTCACTGAGGACCAAGTCACTCTCCTAAACCTGGGCATAAACTGTCATGTTATGTCCAGACCGAGTGAAATGGCCCGGAAAGTAGAGTTGGAAATTCTGTTGGACGACATATTCGACCTCGAGACACAAAAGAAGGTCACTACCAAAGATACCTTACAAGCAGAACTTATTGCAGAAGGAGGAAAGAATCGAGGCAACTACAGAAGCACCATACTGTCCCCCGAGCTTAAAGCGGCAGCTAAAAGCCTTCGTGAGAACAAGGAGATAGTTGTCAGGAGAGGTGACAAGTCGCCAATATATGTCATTCTTAAAAAAGACGAATATCTGGCGAAAATGAACATCATACTCTCTGACCAAACTAAGTTCCAAAGGGTAACGAAGGACACTACAGCCGAATTAAAAGCAAAGGTCAACAAACTGATCGAAACTGTGAACGCCAAGAAATCCGGACTCCACCTGCCAAAGATCATTGGGGAATATAAACCTGGATATGCGTATGGAAATGTCAAGACGCACAAGCCTGGAAACCCACTTCGGCCAATCATTAGCCAGATACCCACACCCACGTACAGACTGGCGAAGCGACTCAACGGCCTGCTGACTCCTTATGTCCCTTGCGCCTTCAGCCTGAAGTCTCCAAAGGAATTTGTGGACTTACTGCGGGGCACACGGGCCACAGGGATAAGAGCCTCGTTGGACGTAGAATCGCTGTTTACCAACGTACCTGTGGACGAGACAATCGGAATGATAGCCGACAGAGTGTATCGTGATCCAGCCTGTACTCCTCTTGACATGCCAGAAAGTATTCTGAGGAAACTACTCCAAGCTTGTACTAAAGAGGCACCCTTCTTGAGCCCGGATGGGCACATGTATAAGCAAGTAGATGGGGTCGCCATGGGTTCTCCCCTAGGTGTCCTGTTTGCAAACTTCTACATGGGTACCATCGAGCAAAAAGTCTTAGTCGACATGAACTTGAAACCGGCCATATACTGCAGGTATGTTGACGACATTTTCACACAGGTACCTGATGTCAGACATCTGCTGGAGCTGAAGGAGGCATTTGAGCAGAGTTCCGTGCTGCGTTTCACTTACGAGACGGAAAAGGATGGGAAGCTGCCTTTTCTAGATGTAACAGTCATGGAAAAGAGCGGAGGTTTCCACACTGCAGTCTACACTAAGGAAACAAACATAGGAATGTGCCTAAATGCCAACAGCGACTGCCCTGACAGGTACAAGAGGAGTGTTGTTAACGCATACGTCGACCGTGCTCTCAGCCACAGCTCAGAATGGAAGCAAGTCGACGAAGAACTCTGTAGGGTAAGGCAGGTTCTAGTCAATAACGGCTTCTCCAATGGTTTCATCGAAGACATCATAAGAAGGAAAGTGAAAAGCCATGCAACCTCTGAAGAGACAACTAACACAACACCTATACCCCCTATTAGACTATTTTACAGGAACTTCTTTTCCACAGCTCATAAAACGGAGGAAAGGGTCCTGAAAGATATTGTTAATAGAAACGTTATCCCTACAGACAAAAATCAGAGGATACAACTGACGATTTACTATAAAACCAGAAAAACGGCCAGCCTACTCATGAGAAACTCTCCAGACACAAAACAGAACGCTTTAAAAGAGACTAACGTCGTCTATGCCTTCAAATGCCCACTTGGGGACTGTAAGCTCCAAAAAACCCAGTATATAGGCAAGACAACAACATCTCTTTCCAGGCGTTTAACGATGCATAAGCAACAGGGCTCCATTAAGGAACATATAATCTCTTCCCATAACCAAACCATCGCCAGAGAAATCCTAGTAAACAACACAGAAATCATCGATAGATACAGCGATAGCAGGCGGCTTGACGTTTGCGAGGCACTACACATCAAGAAGTCAACACCAGCAATCAACAGCCAATTATTGCACAACTATATTCTACCCACCTCAAGACTCCGCTCCAATATAGAAGCATCAAGAAATATGGACCAATAGGCTTTCTACAAACACTTCTATTCAATACCCATTGTTTCTGTTCTGTCTTGTGTTGATACTTTTAATACCCTATTAATATCCCCTCATGTTCTGTCTTGTGTTAATGCCACGTCACTATATGCCACATCATCCCTCCCACCTCACTCAAATGTAGATATAATAGCAGAGATACGTAAGTTCTAATCAGTTGTGTATTTGTGAAGTCTTTGAAAATGTAATAAGTTTTACGAAACGCGCCCGTGTCGCGTCAGACTAGAAATAAAAATGAATTTTGGAGAAGTGATTTTTGATTTACCTCCAACAGTGAAGCGTAATGTACGAAAGATTGAGAAAATTCGTGTTAGAATTATTAATCTTACTTTTTCGGTCATATTCAATAATATATGTCTACAGGAAAGACTGCTACCAAAATATACTAATATTAAAGTGCACGACCCAGCAGCAAGGAATCAAGCCTTCACGATAAAATATCGCCAGGATCTGATTCGTGATCAGATATACAAGGCAGAGAATGAAATCAAAGACAACAAAACGCAACTACTTCATGCTACAAACGAGTGGAGAAATAGCAACATCGACCATAGTATCCGTACCCGCATTGAACAACACCTCGACATCCTCACAAACCAACATCACCTCAGCACTGAAACAAGGATTATCAAGAAACTAACAACATTATATGGAGGACCTATGGCAATTCCACGACCAAGAGATGGCTTCCTGAACCTTGCAGGAATTAACCTCACTGAGGACCAAGTCACTCTCCTAAACCTGGGCATAAACTGTCATGTTATGTCCAGACCGAGTGAAATGGCCCGGAAAGTAGAGTTGGAAATTCTGTTGGACGACATATTCGACCTCGAGACACAAAAGAAGGTCACTACCAAAGATACCTTACAAGCAGAACTTATTGCAGAAGGAGGAAAGAATCGAGGCAACTACAGAAGCACCATACTGTCCCCCGAGCTTAAAGCGGCAGCTAAAAGCCTTCGTGAGAACAAGGAGATAGTTGTCAGGAGAGGTGACAAGTCGCCAATATATGTCATTCTTAAAAAAGACGAATATCTGGCGAAAATGAACATCATACTCTCTGACCAAACTAAGTTCCAAAGGGTAACGAAGGACACTACAGCCGAATTAAAAGCAAAGGTCAACAAACTGATCGAAACTGTGAACGCCAAGAAATCCGGACTCCACCTGCCAAAGATCATTGGGGAATATAAACCTGGATATGCGTATGGAAATGTCAAGACGCACAAGCCTGGAAACCCACTTCGGCCAATCATTAGCCAGATACCCACACCCACGTACAGACTGGCGAAGCGACTCAACGGCCTGCTGACTCCTTATGTCCCTTGCGCCTTCAGCCTGAAGTCTCCAAAGGAATTTGTGGACTTACTGCGGGGCACACGGGCCACAGGGATAAGAGCCTCGTTGGACGTAGAATCACTGTTTACCAACGTACCTGTGGACGAGACAATCGGAATGATAGCCGACAGAGTGTATCGTGATCCAGCCTGTACTCCTCTTGACATGCCAGAAAGTATTCTGAGGAAACTACTCCAAGCTTGTACTAAAGAGGCACCCTTCTTGAGCCCGGATGGGCACATGTGTAAGCAAGTAGATGGGGTCGCCATGGGTTCTCCCCTAGGTGTCCTGTTTGCAAACTTCTACATGGGTACCATCGAGCAAAAAGTCTTAGTCGACATGAACTTGAAACCGGCCATATACTGCAGGTATGTTGACGACATTTTCACACAGGTACCTGATGTCAGACATCTGCAGGAGCTGAAGGAGGCATTTGAGCAGAGTTCCGTGCTGCGTTTCACTTACGAGACGGAAAAGGATGGGAAGCTGCCTTTTCTAGATGTAACAGTCATGGAAAAGAGCGGAGGTTTCCACACTGCAGTCTACACTAAGGAAACAAACATAGGAATGTGCCTAAATGCCAACAGCGACTGCCCTGACAGGTACAAGAGGAGTGTTGTTAACGCATACGTCGACCGTGCTCTCAGCCACAGCTCAGAATGGAAGCAAGTCGACGAAGAACTCTGTAGGGTAAGGCAGGTTCTAGTCAATAACGGCTTCTCCAATGGTTTCATCGAAGACATCATAAGAAGGAAAGTGAAAAGCCATGCAACCTCTGAAGAGACAACTAACACAACACCTATACCCCCTATTAGACTATTTTACAGGAACTTCTTTTCCACAGCTCATAAAACGGAGGAAAGGGTCCTGAAAGATATTGTTAATAGAAACGTTATCCCTACAGACAAAAATCAGAGGATACAACTGACGATTTACTATAAAACCAGAAAAACGGCCAGCCTACTCATGAGAAACTCTCCAGACACAAAACAGAACGTTTTAAAAGAGACTAACGTCGTCTATGCCTTCAAATGCCCACTTGGGGACTGTAAGCTCCAAAAAACCCAGTATATAGGCAAGACAACAACATCTCTTTCCAGGCGTTTAACGATGCATAAGCAACAGGGCTCCATTAAGGAACATATAATCTCTTCCCATAACCAAACCATCGCCAGAGAAATCCTAGTAAACAACACAGAAATCATCGATAGATACAGCGATAGCAGGCGGCTTGACGTTTGCGAGGCACTACACATCAAGAAGTCAACACCAGCAATCAACAGCCAATTATTGCACAACTATATTCTACCCACCTCAAGACTCCGCTCCAATATAGAAGCATCAAGAAATATGGACCAATAGGCTTTCTACAAACACTTCTATTCAATACCCATTGTTTCTGTTCTGTCTTGTGTTGATACTTTTAATACCCTATTAATATCCCCTCATGTTCTGTCTTGTGTTAATGCCACGTCACTATATGCCACATCATCCCTCCCACCTCACTCAAATGTAGATATAATAGCAGAGATACGTAAGTTCTAATCAGTTGTGTATTTGTGAAGTCTTTGAAAATGTAATAAGTTTTACGAAACGCGCCCGTGTCGCGTCAGACTAGAAATAAAAATGAATTTTGGAGAAGTGATTTTTGATTTACCTCCAACAGTGAAGCGTAATGTACGAAAGATTGAGAAAATTCGTGTTAGAATTATTAATCTTACTTTTTCGGTCATATTCAATAATATATGTCTACAGGAAAGACTGCTACCAAAATATACTAATATTAAAGTGCACGACCCAGCACCAAGGAATCAAGCCTTCACGATAAAATATCGCCAGGATCTGATTCGTGATCAGATATACAAGGCAGAGAATGAAATCAAAGACAACAAAACGCAACTACTTCATGCTACAAACGAGTGGAGAAATAGCAACATCGACCATAGTATCCGTACCCGCATTGAACAACACCTCGACATCCTCACAAACCAACATCACCTCAGCACTGAAACAAGGATTATCAAGAAACTAACAACATTATATGGAGGACCTATGGCAATTCCACGACCAAGAGATGGCTTCCTGAACCTTGCAGGAATTAACCTCACTGAGGACCAAGTCACTCTCCTAAACCTGGGCATAAACTGTCATGTTATGTCCAGACCGAGTGAAATGGCCCGGAAAGTAGAGTTGGAAATTCTGTTGGACGACATATTCGACCTCGAGACACAAAAGAAGGTCACTACCAAAGATACCTTACAAGCAGAACTTATTGCAGAAGGAGGAAAGAATCGAGGCAACTACAGAAGCACCATACTGTCCCCCGAGCTTAAAGCGGCAGCTAAAAGCCTTCGTGAGAACAAGGAGATAGTTGTCAGGAGAGGTGACAAGTCGCCAATATATGTCATTCTTAAAAAAGACGAATATCTGGCGAAAATGAACATCATACTCTCTGACCAAACTAAGTTCCAAAGGGTAACGAAGGACACTACAGCCGAATTAAAAGCAAAGGTCAACAAACTGATCGAAACTGTGAACGCCAAGAAATCCGGACTCCACCTGCCAAAGATCATTGGGGAATATAAACCTGGATATGCGTATGGAAATGTCAAGACGCACAAGCCTGGAAACCCACTTCGGCCAATCATTAGCCAGATACCCACACCCACGTACAGACTGGCGAAGCGACTCAACGGCCTGCTGACTCCTTATGTCCCTTGCGCCTTCAGCCTGAAGTCTCCAAAGGAATTTGTGGACTTACTGCGGGGCACACGGGCCACAGGGATAAGAGCCTCGTTGGACGTAGAATCGCTGTTTACCAACGTACCTGTGGACGAGACAATCGGAATGATAGCCGACAGAGTGTATCGTGATCCAGCCTGTACTCCTCTTGACATGCCAGAAAGTATTCTGAGGAAACTACTCCAAGCTTGTACTAAAGAGGCACCCTTCTTGAGCCCGGATGGGCACATGTATAAGCAAGTAGATGGGGTCGCCATGGGTTCTCCCCTAGGTGTCCTGTTTGCAAACTTCTACATGGGTACCATCGAGCAAAAAGTCTTAGTCGACATGAACTTGAAACCGGCCATATACTGCAGGTATGTTGACGACATTTTCACACAGGTACCTGATGTCAGACATCTGCAGGAGCTGAAGGAGGCATTTGAGCAGAGTTCCGTGCTGCGTTTCACTTACGAGACGGAAAAGGATGGGAAGCTGCCTTTTCTAGATGTAACAGTCATGGAAAAGAGCGGAGGTTTCCACACTGCAGTCTACACTAAGGAAACAAACATAGGAATGTGCCTAAATGCCAACAGCGACTGCCCTGACAGGTACAAGAGGAGTGTTGTTAACGCATACGTCGACCGTGCTCTCAGCCACAGCTCAGAATGGAAGCAAGTCGACGAAGAACTCTGTAGGGTAAGGCAGGTTCTAGTCAATAACGGCTTCTCCAATGGTTTCATCGAAGACATCATAAGAAGGAAAGTGAAAAGCCATGCAACCTCTGAAGAGACAACTAACACAACACCTATACCCCCTATTAGACTATTTTACAGGAACTTCTTTTCCACAGCTCATAAAACGGAGGAAAGGGTCCTGAAAGATATTGTTAATAGAAACGTTATCCCTACAGACAAAAATCAGAGGATACAACTGACGATTTACTATAAAACCAGAAAAACGGCCAGCCTACTCATGAGAAACTCTCCAGACACAAAACAGAACGCTTTAAAAGAGACTAACGTCGTCTATGCCTTCAAATGCCCACTTGGGGACTGTAAGCTCCAAAAAACCCAGTATATAGGCAAGACAACAACATCTCTTTCCAGGCGTTTAACGATGCATAAGCAACAGGGCTCCATTAAGGAACATATAATCTCTTCCCATAACCAAACCATCGCCAGAGAAATCCTAGTAAACAACACAGAAATCATCGATAGATACAGCGATAGCAGGCGGCTTGACGTTTGCGAGGCACTACACATCAAGAAGTCAACACCAGCAATCAACAGCCAATTATTGCACAACTATATTCTACCCACCTCAAGACTCCGCTCCAATATAGAAGCATCAAGAAATATGGACCAATAGGCTTTCTACAAACACTTCTATTCAATACCCATTGTTTCTGTTCTGTCTTGTGTTGATACTTTTAATACCCTATTAATATCCCCTCATGTTCTGTCTTGTGTTAATGCCACGTCACTATATGCCACATCATCCCTCCCACCTCACTCAAATGTAGATATAATAGCAGAGATACGTAAGTTCTAATCAGTTGTGTATTTGTGAAGTCTTTGAAAATGTAATAAGTTTTACGAAACGCGCCCGTGTCGCGTCAGACTAGAAATAAAAATGAATTTTGGAGAAGTGATTTTTGATTTACCTCCAACAGTGAAGCGTAATGTACGAAAGATTGAGAAAATTCGTGTTAGAATTATTAATCTTACTTTTTCGGTCATATTCAATAATATATATATATATATATATATATATATATATATATATATATATATATATATATATATATATTTCGTACCTAGTAGCCAGAACGCATTTCTCGGCCTACTATGCAAGGCCCGATTTGCCTAATAGGCCGAGTGATTTTCTTCATTTTCAATAAATTGTTTCCAATTAGTTTATTTGAATTATTATTATATTATATTAAGAACCTAAATTATTGACATAATTGTCTTAGTTTAGGTTAGGTTGGGTTAGGTAGGGTTGGTTAGGTTCGGTCATATATCTACGTTATTTTTAACTCAAATTTAAAAAAAATTAACTCATACATAATGAAATGGACAGATTTAACATTTCATAAGAAAAAATATTGAAAAATATATAAATTCAAGAAAACTTGGCTTATTAGGCAAACCGGACCTTGCATAGTAGGCCGAGTACGACGTTCTGGCTACTAGGTACAACATATATATATATATATATATATATGTGAACAAGCCTGAATTGTCCCCAGGACAATATGCGACTGAAAACTCACACCCCAGAAGTGACTCGAACCCATACTCCCAGGAGCAACGCAACTGGTAACTACAGGACGCCTTAATCCACTTGACCATCACGACTGGATATACGGAAGTGATAGCCGAAACTATTTGAACCCCCTTCCCCACCGGCACAGATCTGTAAGATCTGTTCACTTGAGAATGAACCATGGAGGTTCGAAACGTTGTGCAAATTATATAAATAAGTGTAATACACTCTATAGTAAATCACTTCTTTTCTTCACCTTAAAAATACGAAAATGAGTTTTGGAAAACTCCTATTTCAATTAAGCCCTGATGCTAAGAAAATAGTTAGAGGGATAGAAGCCCTAAACCAGAAAATAATAAATACAGAATATGCGGCCATATTCAATGAAACATATATATATATATATATATATATATATATATATATATATATATATATATATATATATATATATATATATATATATATATATATATGTCGTACCTAGTAGCCAGAACGCACTTCTCAGCCTACTATGCAAGGCCCGATTTGCCTAATAAGCCAAGTTTTCATGAAATAATTGTTTTTCGACTACCTAACCTACCTAATCTAACCTAACTTTTTCGGCTACCTAACCTAACCTAACCTATAAAGATAGGTTAGGTTAGGTTAGGTAGGGTTGGTTAGGTTCGGTCATATATCTACGTTAATTTTAACTTCAATAAAAAAATATTGACCTCATACATAATGAAATGGGGTAGCTTTATCATTTCATAAGAAAAAAATTAGAGAAAATATATTAATTCAGGAAAACTTGGCTAATTAGGCAAATCGGGCCATGCATAGTAGGCTGAGAAGTGCGTTCTGGCTACTAGGTACGACATATATATATATATATATATATATATATATATATATATATATATATATATATATATATATATATATATATATATATATATATATATATATATATATATATATATATATATATATTTTTTTTTTTATAAATGGAAGGGAGTACCACCTCTAGCTGGAAGAAGGGGGACCCTTAGCCTCGGAGGAAACCACGCATAACGCATTAGAGGGAATGTTTAGATCCCCTCCAATACAGTTTATGTGTGCTTTTCTCCTACCACCCCCTTCCTTTTATATATATATATATATATATATATATATATATATATATATATATATATATATATATATATATATTATTAAATATGAACGAAAAAGTAAGATTAATAATTCTAACACGAATTTTCTCGATCTTTCTTATGTTTCTTTTCACTGTTGATGATAATTGAAAAATCAATTCTCCAAAATTCATTTTTATTTCTTGTCTGACGCGACACTTGAGCGTGTTTTGTAAAACTTATTACATATTCAAAGACTTTAGTTTACACACACACACAACTATAACTGAATAGAGCTTAAACATCTTCGAATTTTTATACCGGCATTTGGGTGATTTGGTATGTTACAACAGTTTTGGATGAGGTGAAAACAAACTTTCAACACAAGCCTGAACACGAAACAATGGGTATTGAAGGTAAGAATGGAAGTAATTGCAGAGGGCCTATTGGCCCATATTTCTTGATGCTTTTATATTGGAGCGGAGTCTTGAAGTGGGTACAATATAGTTGTGCATTAATTGGCTGTTGATTGCTGGTGTTGACTTCTTGATGTGTAGTGCCTCGCAGATGTCAAGCCGCCTGCTATCGCTGTATCTATCGATGATTTCTGTGTTGTTTGCTAAGATTTCTCTAGTGATGGTTTGGTTGTGGGAAGAGATTATATGTTCCTTAATGGAGCCCTGTTGCTTATGCATCGTTAAACGCCTGGAAAGAGATGTTGTTGTCTTGCTGCATAGCCACATCAGGAGAAAAAAAACAGTAAATGAAGAGTTTTATGAAATTAAGGATAGGGTCAGAAGGATTCACTACAAACGACAAGGAAGTGTGTGAGGAACTGAATAAGAAGTTCCAAGAGGTCTTCACCTTAGAGCAAGGAGAAATCCCAGAAATAGGAGAGGGAATAGCTAACCAGGAACCACTGGAAGAGTTTGAGATTACAAGTGGGGAAGTAAGGAAGTGTAAATTAATTACACATCCAACACATCCACACAACACTTTGTCACATCCAACCTAGAGTTGGAAATGACAAAGGCTATAGGCCCAGATGGAATCTCCCCTTGGATACTAAAGGAAGGAGCAGAAGAATTGTGCCTCCCACTCTCCATAGTGTATAACAAATCACGGGCAACAGAGGAACTGCCAGAAATTTGGAAAGCAGCTAACGTAGTCCCGATATACAAAAAAGGGGATAGACAGGAGGCACTGAACTACAGGCCAGTGTCCCTAACCTGCATACCATGCAAGCTGATGGAGAAGATTGTGCGAAGAAAGCTAGTGGAGCATCTGGAGCGAAAGAACTTTGTAACACAGCATCAACATGGATTCAGGCATGGCAGGTCCTGCCTCACAGGGTTACGTGAATTCTACGACCAGGCAAGAAAGAGAAGGGTGGGCAGACTGCATATTTTTGGATTGTCAAAAAGCCTTTGATACAGTGCCACACAAGAGGCTTGTGAAACAGCTGGAGATGCAGGCTGGAGTGAAAGGGAAGGTACTCCGTTGGATACAGGAGTACCTAAGCAACAGGAGACAACGAGTCAGTGTGAGGCTTGAGGTCTCAGATTGGCGATACGTTACGAGTGGAGTCCCGCAGGGGTCAGGCCTTGGACCTATACTGTTTCTGATATATGTAAATGATCTCCCAGAGGGTATAGAATCGTTTCTCTCAATGTTTGCCGATGATGTAAAAATTATGAGGAGGATTGAAACTGAGGACGATAGTAGGAGGCTACAAGATGACCTAGACAGACTGAGTGAATGGTCTAACAAATGGCTGTTGAAGTTCAACCCGAGTAAATGCAAAGTAATGAAACTAGGCAGTGGAAATAGGAGGCCAGACACAGGAATACAGAATAGGAAGGGAAGTACTTAATGAAACGAACAGAGAGAAAGATCTAGGAGTTGATATCACACCAAACCTGTCTCCTGAAGCCCACATAAAAAGAATAACGTCTGCGGCATATGCGAGGCTGGCTAACATCGGAACAGCGCTCAGGAACCTGTGTAAGGAATCATTCAGAATCTTGTACACCACATATGTAAGACTAATCCTGGAGTATGCGGCCCCAGCATGGAGCCCGTACCTTGTCAAGCACAAGAAGAAGCTGGGAAAAAGTCCAAAGGTATGCCACTAGACTAGTCCCAGAACTAAGAGGCATGAGTTACGAGGAAAGGCTGCGGGAAATGCACCTTACGACACTGGAAGACAGAAGAGTAAGGGGAGACATGATCACAATCTACAAAATCCTCAGAGGAATCGACCGGGTAAACAAGGATAAACTATTCAACACTGGTGGGACGCGAACAAGGGGACACAGGTGGAAGCTGAGTACCCACATGAGCCACATAGACGTTAGAAGGAACTTTTTCAGTGTCAGAGTAGTTAACGGATGGAATGCATTAGGCAGTGATGTGGTGGAGGCTGACTCAATGCACAGTTTCAAATGTAGATATGATAGAGCCCAGTAGGCTCAGGAATCTGTACACCAGTTGATTGACAGTTGAGAGGTGGGACCAAAGAGCCAAAGCTCAACCCCCCGCAAACTCAATAGGTGAGTACAAAAAGGTGAGTACAGGGGGAGCAATTATAGCAACAACAAGTCACCACGGAGGGAGGGGGGGGGGGCGATTATAGCAACAAGAAGTCACCAAGGGGGGAGGGGGCGATTATAGCAACAACAAGTCACCACGGAGGGAGGGGGGGGGGCGATTATAGCAACAACAAGTCATTACGTGGGGGGGGGGGATTATAGCAACAAGTCACCACGATGGGGTGGGGGGGGGGTAGCAATTATAGCAACAACAAGTCACCCCGGAGGGGTGGGGGGCGATTATAGGAACACAAAGTCACCACGGGGGGAGATAATAGTAACAACAAGTCACCACTGGGGGGGAGCAATTATAGGAACAACAAGTCACCACTAGGGGGGGCGATTATAGCAACAACAAGACACCACGGGGGGGGGATTATTGCAAAAACAAGTCACCACAGGGGGGACGATTATAGCAACAGCAAGTCACCACGGAGGGGGGGGGCGATTAAAGCAACAACAAGTCACCACGGAGGGGGGGGGGGGCGATTAAAGCAACAACAAGTCACCATTGGGGGCGATTATAGCAACAACAAGTCAACACTGGGTGCGATTAGAGCAAAAACAAGTCACCACGGGGCGATGGCGATTATAGCAACATCATGTTGCCAAAAGGGAGGGATTATAGCAACTACAACTCAGAACGGGGGGAGCAATTATAGCAACAACAAGTCTCCATTGGGGTGAGCGATAATAGCAACAACAAGTCAACACAGGTGGGGGCGATTATAGAAGCAATAAGTCACCACGGGGTGGGGGGATTATAGCAACAACAAGTCACCACGGGGGAGGGGCGATTATAGCAATAACAAGTCACCACTTTGGGCGATTATAGCAACAAAAATTCACCATGGGAGGGGGCGATTATAGCAACAACAAGTCATTACGTGGGGGGGGGGGGATTATAGCAACAAGTCACCACTGGGGGGGGAGCAATTATAGGAACAACAAGTCACCACAAAGGGGGTGATTATAGCAACAACAAGTCACCACGGGGGAGGGGCGATTATAGCAACAACAAGTCACCACGGGGGAGGGGCGATTATAGCAACAACAAGTCACCACGGGGGGGAGGATTATTGCAAAATAAATCACCACAGGGGGGACGATTATAGCAACAGCAAGTCAACACGGGGGGGGGGGGGCGATTATAGCAACAACAAGTCATTACGTGGGGGGGAGCAATTATAGCAACAACAAGTCACCACAATGGTCGATTATAGCAACAAGAAGTCACCACGGGAGGGGGGGGCGATTATAGCAACAACAAGTCATTACGTGGGGGGGATTATAGCAACTAGTCACCAAGGGGGGATTATAGCAACAACAAGTCACCGCTGGGAAGGGGCGATTATAGCAACAACAAGTCGCCACAATGGTCGATTATAGCAACAAGAAGTCACCACGGGAGGGGGGGGGCGATTATAGCAACAACAAGTCACCACGGGGGGGACGATTATAGCAACAGCAAGTCAACACGAGGGGGGGGGATTATAGCAACAACAAGTCACCACGGGGGGGAGGGCGATTATAGCAACAAGTCACCACCTTGGGGGGATTATAGCAACAACAACTCACCACGGGGGGAACAATTATAGCAACAACAAGTGACCTCAGGGGGATTATAGCAACAAGAACTCACCACGGGGGGGGGGGGTGGAGGACGATTATAGCAACAACAATTCTCCATGGAGGAGGGGGGGGCGATTATAGCAACAAGAAGTCACCACGGGGGGGGACGATTATAGCAACAACAATTCTCCATGGAGGAGGGGGGGGGCGATTATAGCAACAAGAAGTCACCACGGGTGGAGGGGATTATAGTAACAACAAATCTTCACGGAGGGAGCGATTATAGCAACAACAAGTCACAACGGGGGGACGATTATAGCAGCAACAAGTCACCACGGGGAGGGGGGGGATTAAAACAACAATAAGTCACCACGGGGGGGGGGGCGATTATAGCAACAATAAGTCACCATAATAATGTTTCAGGATGGCTTGATAATTGACCCGGATGGCTTGATAATGGTCCAGGACGGATTGATAATGGTCCAGGATGGCTTGATAATTGTCCAGGACTGCTTGATAATGGTCCAGGATTGCTTGATAATGGTCCAGGATGGCTTGATAATGGTCCAGGACGGCGGCTTGCTAATGGTCCAGGACGGCTTGATTATGGTCCAGGATGGCTTGATAATGGTCCAGGATGGCTTGATAATGGACCAGGATGACTTGATAATTGTTCAGGATGGCCTGATAATGGTCCAGGACGGCTTGATAATGTTCCAGGATGGCTTGGTAATGGTCCGGGTCGGCTTGATAATGGTCCAGGATGGCATGGTAATGGACCAGGATGGCTTGATAATGGTCCAGGACGGCTTGATAATGGTCCAGGATGGCTTGGTAATGGTCCAGGTCGGCTTGATAATGGTCCAGGATGGCATGGTAATGGACCAGGATGGCTTGATAATGGTCCAGGATGGCTTGATAATGGTCCAGGATGGCTTGGTAATGGTCCAGGTCGGCTTGATAATGGTCCAGGGTGGCCTGATAATGGTCCAGGATGGCTTGATAATGGTCAAGGATGGCTTGATAATGGTCCAGGACGGCTTGATAATGGTCCAGGGTGGCTTGATAATGGTCCAGGACGGCTTGATAATGGTCCAGGACGGACGGAAACGGTGTCGCCTCCTCATCTTCTGGAGTGTGGTTTAGTTCTCATATAATCGAGCAAAGTTATTGCGACTCATCGTCTGCATTCTCCCACTTACTTATAAACACTACTGTATATTTTTTAAAGTTATATAATAACTATGAAGATTCGTCTTCTGTTTGGCTGAAACATTTAATTACAATTTATTAACGCATAAATTAAATAACTATGAAAAATTCCTCTCAATTATTTGGGCTCAATAATGGGATGATAAAATTCATATGTTCGTCAGTACATTCCACGTCACCATTGAGAGTTAATAACTAAACTAAGGAAATTTACTCTCTTGTTAAATAACTATAGTGCATAGCCTTATAATGTTCAAAGTACTTTAAAAAACTAACCAATACGATCCAGGATGGATTTCACTTCAAATCACCTCATTCCCGAATTAAAGCAAATATTCCCGCACACCTGAACACAGATGGTGAAGGAGACGCCATATTGCAGCTGCGGAGGAGTAGGAACTTGTTAGACGTGAGGTGGCCTCCACGTTTAATTGTTTAGCTACTTGATGAACAACGTGGTGAACATTACCTTTTGACAGACTTTGTTTCCCAAGACATTTGCAGTTGTTTCCAGTTTCATTAGCTATGTAATAAGTAAAATTTGGACAATTTCTCATAATTACCTTATGATCCCAGTTGTGATGAATGTCTACTCCCAGAATTAAATAAATAAATTTTCTTTATAATCCAAATTACCTTCATAACCCAGGGTTGTCCTGGCGACCCTTGCTAGTTGATGATACCACTTGAAACACACGACCATTCGTCTGCTGAACAGCAAAGCTGTCATAGTTTTAACTATCCAATGGACACAGCATTTATTAATTGAGTTAATTTAATAGTAATAAAAACACAAATAATTAACTAAATCTTAATACATGCTCAATTCTGCTGTATCCACAATTTTTCTAACATTATAACCACCAACTGTGGCTTTATGTGGAATTACCTCTATAGAATACAGTCCATTAACTAACATTAAATATACAGTCCATTGGAACGGGTGGAAAACCATTAACAAATTCAACACGTTAAGGCTGAACAACCATCAACAACGTCATGGCAGAAGTGGTCAAGTACTGTCAACAACGTCATGGCAGAAGTGGTCAAGTACTGTCAACAACGTCATGGCTGAAGTGGTCAAGTACTGTCAACAACGTCATGGCAGAAGTGGTCAAGTACTGTCAACAACGTCATGGCAGAAGTGGTCAAGTACTGTCAACAACGTCATGGCAGAAGTGGTCAAGTACTGTCAACAAAGGCGTTACAGCAGAAGTGAACTGCAGTCAACAAAAACATTACGGAAAAATTTAACTATCATAAAAGAGTTTCCAGGAACGGGTGAAGATCCTCACGTCTCGCTAATTAAAACAAATTGTATCTCATTTAATTTACTCTCAGCTAAATGCATGTTTGACTTGATACATTCCTTTATGGTGAGGCGTCAATCTGGCTTTCCTCTGCCCTAAAACACGGGGGGATTTTTCTTGGTGTTGGGTTTCAGATCTTTCAACCACGGGAGGGATAACGCGGCCATCAAAGTAATTTATTCACTAATTAAGCAAGAATATTTTATTCCTGAATCAGTTAAATATAAATTCTAAATGTCTATACCACGGTAAATTGATATACACATCTCAGTGTATTTGTCGGAAAATCCGACACCATTTACTAATATTCATTACAATAGGCAGATAATATTGCTGCTGTTGTATATATAAATTAACTCGTAGAAGACTTAGCGCAGTGGAATTTTAAGTCAATAGAAAATGAGATATCATTGCCACGTCGCTAGTAATTTCACCAGCTATTCTGCTGGGAATTATTCTTAATACAGCAGTCTTTGGACTGTTAACATCATAAAACCATTTCACTTGAATGAACTTAATTATTAGTACCAAAATAGAATAAATGTGACCTTTCTACCACTTACTGACATCTGGACAAAGCCAGGGGGTCAGTGGAGGAGGGCCAGTAGTCAGCCATTATTGTTAGACCAGAGTCGCAGGAGCAAAACAGCTCCAGCTAATTCTCCCTTAGACGAAGTGTTATGGAGAATAAATTAGTGCTTCTTCCATCATCGACACGCAGTCAGCATCTAAACAAGGGAAGTGTCTATCCGAAATCTTATCTAGTCATTCCTATCGAGTAATGTTAGATAGATAGGACTATTTCCGGTTAGGACGAGGGGCCGCGACTTAACCCAGGTAATTATTCCTTGGTCCTTATCTTATAATATACCAATATTTCCTCTGATATAGCTGTCATATATATAGGATTACTGCTATTATTGCAAGTGCCATTTGACAAGAACAATTGAAGAGGAAGCAAGAATTAATCCTTGTAAACCAGTACATTGTGTTGATGCCAGCCTCAACCACGAGGATTATTTGGTGTCATCATACTTGTTTATACCTGGTGGACCAGGCCTGCCTGATAATAAGATAAGACTTCCCAGTGTTAATTACCAATATATGGAGTCTGATACTGTAATTTGATTGACTACACATATAAATTTAATATAAACCTCCCCTAATGTGTAATGAGATATCTGAGATTTTGCAGAAATACAGTCCGCTCCATCATACAATTGTTATCGAAATATACATATTAACGTAAAAATAAATTCCATATAAATCATATAAATTAAATAAATATATATCTCACAGGTCGATTCCCCACAGTATATACACAGAAGTGGAATACTCTTCTTAGTGTATATATCCATCAACACAATAACAAAACAAACAAAACTTGTAACAAAGACAGCTTTGAAAAACATTGTTTCCATTGATAAATGTGTTTGCTTCGTATTGCTATTAGTTAAAATGCATATGAATAAATAGTGATATGGAAAAATAAGTTAGAGTCGTAGTACGTACCCTGCGTGTTCTGGTACAACCTTCTGCAACGAAGTTAGCGGCATCAGTGAGAGCTGTTGACCATGAGGGTGAATCATTTGATCAAAACAGGTGTTGATGCATCTGCTATTACGTGGCCTGCATATGATTATGAGTAGAGAGGGGAGACGGAGCTAGTACGTCAGCAGAGATTGGAGACTGTGATAATAATTCAGCAGAGAGGGGAGACGGAGTTAGTACGTCAGCAGAGATTGGAGATTGTGATACTACTTTAGTAGAGAGAGAAGACGGAGTTAGTACATCAGCAGAGATTGGAGACTGATAATAATTCAGCAGAGAGGGGAGACGGAGTTAGTACGTCAGCAGAGATTGGAGACTGTGATAATACTTCAGCAGAGAGGGGAGACGGAGTTAGTACTTCAGCAGAGATTGGAGATTGTGATAATACTTTAGTAGAGAGAGAAGACGGAGTTAGTACGTCAGCAGAGATTGGAGACTGATAATAATTCAGCAGAGAGGGGAGACGGAGTTAGTACGTCAGCAGAGATTGGAGGCTGTGATAATACTTCAGCAGAGAGGGGAGACGGAGTTATAGTACGTCAGCAGAGATTGAAGACTGTGATAATACTTCAGCAGAGAGGGGAGACGGAGCTAGTCCGTCAGCAGAGATTGGAGACTGTGATAATACTTTAGCATTGTATTGGTAGTAGTGTGGAGGTGTTAGTGTGTGGTGGTGATGGTGGTGGTAGTGTGTGGTGGTGGTAGTGTGTGGTGGTGGTAGTGTGTGTGGTGGTAGTGTGTGGTGGTGGTGGTGGTAGTGTGTGGTGGTGGTAGTGTGTGTGGTGGTAGTGTGTGTGGTGGTGGTAGTGTGTGTGGTGGTGGTAGTGTGTGTGGTGGTAGTGTGTGGTGGTGGTAGTGTGTGTGGTGGTAGTGTGTGTGGTGGTGGTAGTGTGTGTGGTGGTGGTAGTGTGTGTGGTGGTAGTGTGTATAGTGGTGGTATTAGTGTGTTTGGTGGTGGTAGTGTGTTTGGTGGTACTCACCTAGTTGTACTCACCTAGTTGTGTTTGCGGGGGTTGAGCTCTGGCTCTTTGGTCCCGCCTCTCAACCGTCAATCAACAGGTGTACAGATTCCTGAGCCTATCGGGCTCGGTCATATCTACACTTGAAACTGTGTATGGAGTCAGCCTCCACCACATCACCCCCTAATGGTGGTAGTGTGTTTGGTAGTGTGTGGTGGTAGTGTCTGGTGGTAGTAGTGTGTGGTAGTGTTAGTGTGTAAAGGTGTTAATGTGTGGTGGTGGTAATTTGTGTGGTGGTAGTGTGTGCTGGTTGTAGTGTGTGGTGGTGGCAGTGTGTGTGGTGGTGGTGGTAGTGTGTGGTGATGATAGTGTGTGGTGGTGGTAGTGTGTGTGGTGGTGGTAGTGTAAAGTAAGGGAAGACATGATCACAACCTACAAAATCCTCAGAGGAATTGACTGGGTAAACAAGGATAAACTATTCAACACTGGTGGGACGCGAACAAGGGGACGCGAACTAGTGTGTGTGGTGGTGGTAATGTGAGGTGGTGGTAGTGTGTGGTGGTGGTGGTGGTAGTGTGTGATGGTGGTAGTGTTTGGTGGTGGTGGTAGTGTGTGGTGGTGGTTGAGTGTGTGGTGGTGGTAGTGTGTTTGGTGGTAGTGTGTGGTGATGATAGTGTGTGGTGGTGGTAGTGTGTGTGGAGGTGGTAGTGTGTGGTAGTGGCAGTGTATGGTGGTGGTGGTAGTGTGTGTGGTGGTGGTAGTGTGTGGTAGTGGCAGTGTGTGGTGGTGGTGGTAGTAGTGTGTGGTGGTAGTAGTGTGAATTGGTAGTAGAGTGTGGTGGTGTTAGTGTGCGGTGGTGGTGGTAGTGTGTGGTGGTAGTAGTGTGTGTGGTGGTGGTAGTGTAAAGTAAGGGGAGACATGATCACAACCTACAAAATCCTAAGAGGAATTGACTGGGTAAACAAGGATAAACTATTCAACACTGGTGGGACGCGAACAAGGGGACGCAAACTAGTGTTTGTGGTGGTGGTAATATGTGGTGGTGGTAGTGTGTGGTGGTGGTGGTGGTAGTGTGTGATGGTGGTAGTGTGTGGTGGTGGTGGTAGTGTGTGGTGGTGGTTGAGTGTGTGGTGGTGGTAGTGTGTGTGGTGGTAGTGTGTGGTGATGATAGTGTGTGGTGGTGGTAGTGTGTGTGGTGGTGGTAGTGTGTGGTAGTGGTAGTGTGTGGTGGTGGTGGTAGTGTGTGGTGGTGGTAGTAGTGTGTGGTGGTAGTAGTGTGAATTGGTAGTAGAGTGTCGTGGTGTTAGTGTGCGGTGGTGGTGGTAGTGTGTGATGGTAGTAGTAGTGTGTGGTGGTGATGGTAGTGTGTGGTGGTGGTGGTGGTAGTGTGTGGTGGTGGTGGTAGTGTGTGGTGGTGGTGGTAGTGTGTGGTGGTGGTAGTAGTGTGTGGTGGTAGTAGTGTGAATTGGTAGTAGAGTGTGGTGGTGTTAGTGTGCGGTGGTGGTGGTAGTGTGTGGTGGTAGTAGTAGTGTGTGGTGGTGATGGTAGTGTGTGGTGGTGGTGGTGGGAGTGTGTGGTGGTGGTGGTAGTGTGTGGTGGTGGTGGTAGTGTGTGATGGTTGTGGTAGTATGTGGTGGTGGTGGTGGTGGTAGTGTGTGGTGGGGGTGTAGGTAGTGTGTGGTTGTGCGAGTGTGTGTGGTGGTAGTGTGTGATGGTGGTGGTAGTGTGTGGTGGTGGTGGTGGTAGTGTGTGGTGGTTGTAGTAGTGTATTGTGGTAGTAGTGTGTATTGGTAGTTGTGTGTGGTGGTGGTAGTAGTGTGTTGTGGTGGGAGTGTGTGTGGTGGTGGTAGTGTGTGGTGGTGGTTGTGTGTGTGGTGGTAGTGTGTGTGGTAGTGGTAGTGTGTGGTGGTGGTAGTGTGTGTGGTGGTAGTGTGTGTGGGGGTATCGTGTGCTGGTGGTAGTGTTTGGGAGTGGTAGTGTGTGTGGTGGTAGTGTGTTTGGTGGAGGTAGTGTGTGGTGGTGGTAGTATGTGGTGGTAATGTGTGGTGATTGTGGTAAAAGTGTGAGGTGGTGGTAGTATGTAGTGGTAGTAGTGTGTGGTGGTAATGTGTGGTGATTGTGGTTTTAGTGTGTGGTGGTGTTAGTGTGTGGTGGTGTTAGTGTGGTGGTGTTAGTGTGTGTGGTGGTGGTTGTGTGTGGTGGTGGTAGTGTGTGTGGTGGTAGTGTGTGGTGGAGGTAGTGTGTGGTGGTTGTAGTGTGTGGTGGTGGTAGAATGTGGTTGTATTAGTGTGTGGTGGTGGTAGTGTGTTGTTGTGGTAGTGTGTGGTGGTGTTAATGTTTGGTGGTTGCAGTGTGTGGTGGTGGTACTGTGATGTGGTAGTGTGTGGTGGTGGTGGTGGTAGTGTGTGGTGGTGGTGGTGGTAGTGTCTGGTGGTGGTAGTGTGTGGTGGTGGTTGAGTGTGTGGTGGTGGTAGTGTGTGGTGGTAGTGTGTGGTGATGATAGTGTGTGGTGGTGGTAGTGTGTGTGGTGGTGGTAGTGTGTGGTGGTGGAAGTATGTAGTGGTGGTGGTAGTGTGTGGTGGTGGTAGTAGTGTGTGGTGGCAGTAGTGTGAATTGGTAGTAGAGTGTGGTGGTGTTAGTGTGCGGTGGTGGTGATAGTGTGTAGTGGAAGTGGTAGTGTGTGGAGGTGATGGTAGTGTGTGGTGGTGGTGGTGCTAGTGTGTGGTGGTGGTGGTAGTGTGTGGTGGTGGTGGTAGTGTATGATGGTTGTGGTAGTGTGTGGTGGTGGTGGTGGTGGTAGTGTGTGGTGGTGGTGTTGGTAGCGTGTGGTTGTGGGAGTGTGTTTGGTGGTAGTGTGTGATGGTGGTGGTAGTGTGTGGTGGTGGTGGTAGTGTGTGGTGGTTGTAGTAGTGTATTGTGGTAGTAGTGTGTATTGGTAGTAGTGTGTGGTGGTGGTAGTGTATGGTGGTGGTGGTAGTAGTGTGTGGTGGTGGTTGTGTGTGGTGGTAGTGTGTATTGGTAGTAGTGTGTGGTATTGTTGGTGTGTGGTGGTAGTGGTAGTGTGTTGTGGTGGTTGTGGTGGTAGTAGTGTGTTGTGGTGGTAGTGTGTGTGGTAGTGATAGTGTGTGGTGGTAGTGTGTGTGGGGGTGGCGTGTGCTGGTGGTAGTGTGTGGGAGTGGTAGTGTGTGTGGTGGTAGTGTGTTTGGTGGAGGTAGTGTGTGGTGGTGGTAGTATGTGGTGGTAGTAGTGTGTGGTGGTAATGTGTGGTGATTGTGGTAGCAGTGTGTGGTGGTGTTAGTGTGTGGTAGTAGTGTTTGTAGTGGTAGTGTGTGTAGTGGTGGTAGTGTGTGGTGGAAGTAGTGTGTGGTGGTGTTAGTGTGGTGGTGGTAGTGTGTGTGGTGGTGGTTGTGTGTGGTGGTGGTAGTGTGTGTAGTGGTAGTGTGTGGTGGAGGTAGTGTGTGGTGGTTGTGGAGTGTGGTGGTGGTTGAGTGTCGTGGTATTAGTGTGTGGTGGTGGTAGTGTGTGGTGGTGGTAGTGTGTGGTTGTGGTAGTGTGTGGTGGTGTTAATGTTTGGTGGTCGTAGTGTGTGGTGTTGGTACTGTGATGGTGGCAGAGTGTGGTGGTTGTAGTGTGTGTGGTGGTAGTGTGTGGTGTTTGTAGTGTGTGGTGATAGTAATGCGTGTGGTGGTAGTGTGTAGTGGTGGAAGTGTCTGGTGGTGGTAGTGCGTGGTGGTGGTAGTGTGTGGTTGTGGATGTGTGTGGTGGTGGTAATATGTGGTGGTCGTAGTGGGTGGTGGTGGTAGTGTGTGGTGGTGATAGTGTGTGTGGTGGTAGTGTGTGGTGATGGTAGTGTGTGGTGGTGGAAGTGTGTTTTGGTGGTAGTATGTGGTGGTGCTAGTAGTATGTGGTGGTGGTAGTGTGTGCTGGTTGTAGTGTGTGGTGGTGGTGGTTGTGTGTGGTGGTGGTAGTGTGTGTGGTGGTTATGGTAGTGTGTGGTGATGGTAGTGTGTGGTGGTAGTAGTGTGTTTGGTGGTGGTAGTGTGTTTGGTGGTACTCACCTAGTTGTACTCACCTAGTTGTGTTTGCGGGGGTTGAGCTCTGGCTCTTTGGTCCCGCCTCTCAACCGTCAATCAACAGGTGTACAGATTCCTGAGCCTATCGGGCTCTGTCATATCTACACTTGAAACTGTGTATGGAGTCAGCCTCCACCACATCACCCCCTAATGGTGGTAGTGTGTTTGGTAATGTGTGGTGGTAGTGTCTGGTGGTAGTAGTGTGTGGTAGTGTTAGTGTGTAAAGGTGTTAATGTGTGGTGGTGGTAATTTGTGTGGTGGTAGTGTGTGCTGGTTGTAGTGTGTGGTGGTGGCAGTGTGTGTGGTGGTGGTGGTAGTGTGTGGTGATGATAGTGTGTGGTGGTGGTAGTGTGTGTGGTGGTGGTAGTGTAAAGTAAGGGGAGACATGATCACAACCTACAAAATCCTCAGAGGAATTGACTGGGTAAACAAGGATAAACTATTCAACACTGGTGGGACGCGAACAAGGGGACGCGAACTAGTGTGTGTGGTGGTGGTAATGTGAGGTGGTGGTAGTGTGTGGTTGTGGTGGTGGTAGTGTGTGATGGTGGTAGTGTTTGGTGGTGGTGGTAGTGTGTGGTGGTGGTTGAGTGTGTGGTGGTGGTAGTGTGTTTGGTGGTAGTGTGTGGTGATGAGAGTGTGTGGTGGTGGTAGTGTGTGTGGTGGTGGTAGTGTGTGGTAGTGGCAGTGTGTGGTGGTGGTGGTAGTAGTGTGTGGTGGAAGTAGTGTGAATTGATAGTAGAGTGTGGTGGTGTTAGTGTGCGGTGGTGGTGGTAGTGTGTAGTGGTAGTGTGTGGTGGTGATGGTAGTGTGTGGTGGTGGTGGTGCTAGTGTGTGGTGGTGGTGGTAGTGTGTGGTGGTAGTAGTGTGTGTGGTAGTGGTAGTGTAAAGTAAGGGGAGATATGAACACAACCTACAAAATCCTCAGAGGAATTGACTGGGTAAACAAGGATAAACTATTCAACAATGTTGGGACGCGAACAAGGGGACGTAAACTAGTGTGTGTGGTGGTGGTAATTTGAGGTGGTGGTTGTGTGTGGTGGTGGTGGTGGTAGTGTGTGATGGTGGTAGTGTGTGGTGGTGGTGGTAGTGTGTGGTGGTGGTTGAGTGTGTGGTGGTGGTAGTGTGTGTTGTGGTAGTGTGTGGTGATGATAGTGTGTGGTGGTGGTAGTGTGTGTGGTGGTGGTAGTGTGTGGTAGTGGTAGTGTGTGGTGGTGGTGGTAGTGTGTGGTGGTGGTAGTAGTGTGTGGTGGTAGTAGTGTGAATTGGTAGTAGAGTGTGGTGGTGTTAGTGTGCGGTGGTGGTGGTAGTGTGTGATGGTAGTAGTAGTGTGTGGTGGTGATGGTAGTGTGTGGTGGTGGTGGTGGTAGTGTGTGGTGGTGGTGGTAGTGTGTGGTGGTGGTGGTAGTGTGTGATGGTTGTGGTAGTGTGTGGTGGTGGTGGTGGTGGTAGTGTGTGGTGGTGGTGTTGGTAGTGTGTGGTTGTGCGAGTGTGTGTGGTGGTAGTGTGTGATGGTGGTTGTAGTGTGTGGTGGTGGTGGAAGTGTGTGGTGGTTGTAGTAGTGTATTGTGGTAGTAGTGTGTATTGGTAGTTGTGTGTGGTGGTGGTAGTAGTGTGTTGTGGTGGTAGTGTGTGTGGTGGTAGTGTGTGGTGGTAGTGTCAGGTGGCTGTAGTGTGGTGTAGGTAGTGTGTGGTGGTAGTGTGTGTGGTAGTGGTAGTGTGTGGTGGTGGTAGTGTGTGTGGTGGTAGTGTGTGTGGGGGTATCGTGTGCTGGTGGTAGTGTTTGGGAGTGGTAGTGTGTGTGGTGGTAGTGTGTTTGGTGGAGGTAGTGTGTGGTGGTGGTAGTATGTGGTGGTAATGTGTGGTGATTGTGGTAAAAGTGTGAGGTGGTGGTAGTATGTAGTGGTAGTAGTGTGTGGTGGTAATGTGTGGTGATTGTGGTTTTAGTGTGTGGTGGTGTTAGTGTGTGGTGGTAGTGTGTGGTGGAAGTAGTGTATGGTGGTGTTAGTGTGGTGGTGGTAGTGTGTGTGGTGGTGGTTGTGTGTGGTGGTGGTAGTGTGTGTGGTGGTAGTGTGTGGTGGAGGTAGTGTGTGGTGGTTGTAGTGTGTGGTGGTGGTAGAATGTGGTTGTATTAGTGTGTGGTGGTGGTAGTGTGTTGTTGTGGTAGTGTGTGGTGGTGTTAATGTTTGGTGGTTGCAGTGTGTGGTGGTGGTACTGTGATGTGGTAGTGTGTGGTGGTGGTGGTGGTAGTGTGTGGTGGTGGTGGTGGTAGTGTCTGGTGGTGGTAGTGTGTGGTGGTGGTTGAGTGTGTGGTGGTGGTAGTGTGTGGTGGTAGTGTGTGGTGATGATAGTGTGTGGTGGCGGTAGTGTGTGTGGTGGTGGTAGTGTGTGGTGGTGGAAGTATGTAGTGGTGGTGGTAGTGTGTGGTGGTGGTAGTAGTGTGTGGTGGTAGTAGTGTGAATTGGTAGTAGAGTGTGGTGGTGTTAGTGTGCGGTGGTGGTGATAGTGTGTAGTGGAAGTGGTAGTGTGTGGAGGTGATGGTAGTGTGTGGTGGTGGTGGTGCTAGTGTGTGGTGGTGGTGGTAGTGTGTGGTGGTGGTGGTAGTGTATGATGGTTGTGGTAGTGTGCGGTGGTGGTGGTGGTGGTAGTGTGTGGTGGTGGTGTTGGTAGCGTGTGGTTGTGGGAGTGTGTTTGGTGGTAGTGTGTGATGGTGGTGGTAGTGTGTGGTGGTGGTGGTAGTGTGTGGTGGTTGTAGTAGTGTATTGTGGTAGTAGTGGGTATTGGTAGTAGTGTGTGGTGGTGGTAGTGTATGGTGGTGGTGGTAGTAGTGTGTGGTGGTGGTTGTGTGTGGTGGTAGTGTGTATTGGTAGTAGTGTGTGGTATTGTTGGTGTGTGGTGGTGGTGGTAGTGTGTGGTGGTGGTGGTGGTGGTAGTAGTGTGTTGTGGTGGTAGTGTGTGTGGTAGTGATAGTGTGTGGTGGTAGTGTGTGTGGGGGTGGCGTGTGCTGGTGGTAGTGTGTGGGAGTGGTAGTGTGTGTGGTGGTAGTGTGTTTGGTGGAGGTAGTGTGTGGTGGTGGTAGTATGTGGTGGTAGTAGTGTGTGGTGGTAATGTGTGGTGATTGTGGTAGCAGTGTGTGGTGGTGTTAGTGTGTGGTAGTAGTGTGTGTAGTGGTAGTGTGTGTAGTGGTGGTAGTGTGTGGTGGAAGTAGTGTGTGGTGGTGTTAGTGTGGTGGTGGTAGTGTGTGTGGTGGTGGTTGTGTGTGGTGGTGGTAGTGTGTGTAGTGGTAGTGTGTGGTGGAGGTAGTGTGTGGTGGTTGTGGAGTGTGGTGGTGGTTGAGTGTCGTGGTATTAGTGTGTGGTGGTGGTAGTGTGTGGTGGTGGTAGTGTGTGGTTGTGGTAGTGTGTGGTGGTGTTAATGTTTGGTGGTCGTAGTGTGTGGTGTTGGTACTGTGATGGTGGCAGAGTGTGGTGGTTGTAGTGTGTGTGGTGGTAGTGTGTGGTGTTTGTAGTGTGTGGTGATAGTAATGCGTGTGGTGGTAGTGTGTAGTGGTGGAAGTGTCTGGTGGTGGTAGTGCGTGGTGGTGGTAGTGTGTGGTTGTGGATGTGTGTGGTGGTGGTAATATGTGGTGGTCGTAGTGGGTGGTGGTGGTAGTGTGTGGTGGTGATAGTGTGTGTGGTGGTAGTGTGTGGTGATGGTAGTGTGTGGTGGTGGAAGTGTGTTTTGGTGGTAGTATGTGGTGGTGCTAGTAGTATGTGGTGGTGGTAGTGTGTGCTGGTTGTAGTGTGTGGTGGTGGTGGTTGTGTGTGTGGTGGTGGTAGTGTGTGTGGTGGTTATGGTAGTGTGTGGTGATGGTAGTGTGTGGTGGTAGTAGTGTGTTTGGTGGTGGTAGTGTGTTTGGTGGTACTCACCTAGTTGTACTCACCTAGTTGTGTTTGCGGGGGTTGAGCTCTGGCTCTTTGGTCCCGCCTCTCAACCGTCAATCAACAGGTGTACAGATTCCTGAGCCTATCGGGCTCTGTCATATCTACACTTGAAACTGTGTATGGAGTCAGCCTCCACCACATCACCCCCTAATGGTGGTAGTGTGTTTGGTAGTGTGTGGTGGTAGTGTCTGGTGATAGTAGTGTGTGGTAGTGTTAGTGTGTAAAGGTGTTAATGTGTGGTGGTGGTAATTTGTGTGGTGGTAGTGTGTGCTGGTTGTAGTGTGTGGTGGTGGCAGTGTGTGTGGTGGTGGTGGTAGTGTGTGGTGATGATAGTGTGTGGTGGTGGTAGTGTGTGTGGTGGTGGTAGTGTAAAGTAAGGGGAGACATGATCACAACCTACAAAATCCTCAGAGGAATTGACTGGGTAAACAAGGATAAACTATTCAACACTGGTGGGACGCGAACAAGGGGACGCGAACTAGTGTGTGTGGTGGTGGTAATGTGAGGTGGTGGTAGTGTGTGGTGGTGGTGGTGGTAGTGTGTGATGGTGGTAGTGTTTGGTGGTGGTGGTAGTGTGTGGTGGTGGTTGAGTGTGTGGTGGTGGTAGTGTGTTTGGTGGTAGTGTGTGGTGATGAGAGTGTGTGGTGGTGGTAGTGTGTGTGGTGGTGGTAGTGTGTGGTAGTGGCAGTGTGTGGTGGTGGTGGTAGTAGTGTGTGGTGGAAGTAGTGTGAATTGATAGTAGAGTGTGGTGGTGTTAGTGTGCGGTGGTGGTGGTAGTGTGAAGTGGTAGTGTGTGGTGGTGATGGTAGTGTGTGGTGGTGGTGGTGCTAGTGTATGGTGGTGGTGGTAGTGTGTGGTGGTAGTAGTGTGTGTGGTAGTGGTAGTGTAAAGTAAGGGGAGATATGATCACAACCTACAAAATCCTCAGAGGAATTGACTGGGTAAACAAGGATAAACTATTCAACAATGTTGGGACGCGAACAAGGGGACGTAAACTAGTGTGTGTGGTGGTGGTAATTTGAGGTGGTGGTAGTGTGTGGTGGTGGTGGTGGTAGTGTGTGATGGTGGTAGTGTGTGGTGGTGGTGGTGGTTGAGTGTGTGGTGGTGGTAGTGTGTGTTGTGGTAGTGTGTGGTGATGATAGTGTGTGGTGGTGGTAGTGTGTGTGGTGGTGGTAGTGTGTGGTAGTGGTAGTGTGTGGTGGTGGTGGTAGTGTGTGGTGGTGGTAGTAGTGTGTGGTGGTAGTAGTGTGAATTGGTAGTAGAGTGTGGTGGTGTTAGTGTGCGGTGGTGGTGGTAGTGTGTGATGGTAGTAGTAGTGTGTGGTGGTGATGGTAGTGTGTGGTGGTGGTGGTGGTAGTGTGTGGTGGTGGTGGTAGTGTGTGGTGGTGGTGGTAGTGTGTGATGGTTGTGGTAGTGTGTGGTGGTGGTGGTGGTGGTAGTGTGTGGTGGTGGTGTTGGTAGTGTGTGGTTGTGCGAGTGTGTGTGGTGGTAGTGTGTGATGGTGGTTGTAGTGTGTGGTGGTGGTGGAAGTGTGTGGTGGTTGTAGTAGTGTATTGTGGTAGTAGTGTGTATTGGTAGTTGTGTGTGGTGGTGGTAGTAGTGTGTTGTGGTGGTAGTGTGTGTGGTGGTAGTGTGTGGTGGTAGTGTCAGGTGGCTGTAGTGTGGTGTAAGTAGTGTGTGGTGGTAGTGTGTGTGGTAGTGGTAGTGTGTGGTGGTGGTAGTGTGTGTGGTGGTAGTGTGTGTGGGGGTATCGTGTGCTGGTGGTAGTGTTTGGGAGTGGTAGTGTGTGTGGTGGTAGTGTGTTTGGTGGAGGTAGTGTGTGGTGGTGGTAGTATGTGGTGGTAATGTGTGGTGATTGTGGTAGTAGTGTGAGGTGGTGGTAGTATGTAGTGGTAGTAGTGTGTGGTGGTAATGTGTGGTGATTGTGGTTTTAGTGTGTGGTGGTGTTAGTGTGTGGTGGTAATGTGTGGTGGAAGTAGTGTGTGGTGGTGTTAGTGTGGTGGTGGTAGTGTGTGTGGTGGTGGTAGTGTGTGTGGTGGTAGTGTGTGGTGGAGGTAGTGTGTGGTGGTTGTAGTGTGTGGTGGTGGTAGAATGTGGTGGTATTAGTGTGTGGTGGTGGTAGTGTGTTGTTGTGGTAGTGTGTGGTGGTGTTAATGTTTGGTGGTTGCAGTGTGTGGTGGTGGTACTGTGATGGTGGTAGTGTGTGGTGGTGGTGGTGGTAGTGTGTGGTGGTGGTTGTGGTAGTGTGTGATGGTGGTAGTGTGTGGTGGTGGTGGTGGTAGTGTGTGGTGGTGGTAGTGTGTGGTGGTGGTGGTAGTGTGTGGTGGTGGTAGTGTGTGGTGGTGGTTGAGTGTGTGGTGGTGATAGTGTGTGTGGTGGTAGTGTGTGGTGATGATAGTGTGTGGTGGTGGTAGTGTGTGTGGTGGTGGTAGTGTGTGGTGGTGGTAGTGTGTAGTGGTGGTGGTAGTGTGTGGTGGTGGTAGTGTGTGGTGGAAGTAGTGTGTGGTGGTGTTAGTGTGGTGGTGGTAGTGTGTGTGGTGGTGGTTGTGTGTGGTGGTGGTAGTGTGTGTAGTGGTAGTGTGTGGTGGAGGTAGTGTGTGGTGGTTGTGGAGTGTGGTGGTGGTTGAGTGTCGTGGTATTAGTGTGTGGTGGTGGTAGTGTGTGGTGGTGGTAGTGTGTGGTTGTGGTAGTGTGTGGTGGTGTTAATGTTTGGTGGTCGTAGTGTGTGGTGTTGGTACTGTGATGGTGGCAGAGTGTGGTGGTTGTAGTGTGTGTGGTGGTAGTGTGTGGTGTTTGTAGTGTGTGGTGATAGTAATGCGTGTGGTGGTAGTGTGTAGTGGTGGAAGTGTCTGGTGGTGGTAGTGCGTGGTGGTGGTAGTGTGTGGTTGTGGATGTGTGTGGTGGTGGTAATATGTGGTGGTCGTAGTGGGTGGTGGTGGTAGTGTGTGGTGGTGATAGTGTGTGTGGTGGTAGTGTGTGGTGATGGTAGTGTGTGGTGGTGGAAGTGTCTTTTGGTGGTAGTATGTGGTGGTGCTAGTAGTATGTGGTGGTGGTAGTGTGTGCTGGTTGTAGTGTGTGGTGGTGGTGGTTGTGTGTGTGGTGGTGGTAGTGTGTGTGGTGGTTATGGTAGTGTGTGGTGATGGTAGTGTGTGGTGGTAGTAGTGTGTTTGGTGGTGGTAGTGTGTTTGGTGGTACTCACCTAGTTGTACTCACCTAGTTGTGTTTGCGGGGGTTGAGCTCTGGCTCTTTGGTCCCGCCTCTCAACCGTCAATCAACAGGTGTACAGATTCCTGAGCCTATCGGGCTCTGTCATATCTACACTTGAAACTGTGTATGGAGTCAGCCTCCACCACATCACCCCCTAATGGTGGTAGTGTGTTTGGTAGTGTGTGGTGGTAGTGTCTGGTGATAGTAGTGTGTGGTAGTGTTAGTGTGTAAAGGTGTTAATGTGTGGTGGTGGTAATTTGTGTGGTGGTAGTGTGTGCTGGTTGTAGTGTGTGGTGGTGGCAGTGTGTGTGGTGGTGGTGGTAGTGTGTGGTGATGATAGTGTGTGGTGGTGGTAGTGTGTGTGGTGGTGGTAGTGTAAAGTAAGGGGAGACATGATCACAACCTACAAAATCCTCAGAGGAATTGACTGGGTAAACAAGGATAAACTATTCAACACTGGTGGGACGCGAACAAGGGGACGCGAACTAGTGTGTGTGGTGGTGGTAATGTGAGGTGGTGGTAGTGTGTGGTGGTGGTGGTGGTAGTGTGTGATGGTGGTAGTGTTTGGTGGTGGTGGTAGTGTGTGGTGGTGGTTGAGTGTGTGGTGGTGGTAGTGTGTTTGGTGGTAGTGTGTGGTGATGAGAGTGTGTGGTGGTGGTAGTGTGTGTGGTGGTGGTAGTGTGTGGTAGTGGCAGTGTGTGGTGGTGGTGGTAGTAGTGTGTGGTGGAAGTAGTGTGAATTGATAGTAGAGTGTGGTGGTGTTAGTGTGCGGTGGTGGTGGTAGTGTGTAGTGGTAGTGTGTGGTGGTGATGGTAGTGTGTGGTGGTGGTGGTGCTAGTGTGTGGTGGTGGTGGTAGTGTGTGGTGGTAGTAGTGTGTGTGGTAGTGGTAGTGTAAAGTAAGGGGAGATATGATCACAACCTACAAAATCCTCAGAGGAATTGACTGGGTAAACAAGGATAAACTATTCAACAATGTTGGGACGCGAACAAGGGGACGTAAACTAGTGTGTGTGGTGGTGGTAATTTGAGGTGGTGGTAGTGTGTGGTGGTGGTGGTGGTAGTGTGTGATGGTGGTAGTGTGTGGTGGTGGTGGTAGTGTGTGGTGGTGGTTGAGTGTGTGGTGGTGGTAGTGTGTGTTGTGGTAGTGTGTGGTGATGATAGTGTGTGGTGGTGGTAGTGTGTGTGGTGGTGGTAGTGTGTGGTAGTGGTAGTGTGTGGTGGTGGTGGTAGTGTGTGGTGGTGGTAGTAGTGTGTGGTGGTAGTAGTGTGAATTGGTAGTAGAGTGTGGTGGTGTTAGTGTGCGGTGGTGGTGGTAGTGTGTGATGGTAGTAGTAGTGTGTGGTGGTGATGGTAGTGTGTGGTGGTGGTGGTGGTAGTGTGTGGTGGTGGTGGTAGTGTGTGGTGGTGGTGGTAGTGTGTGATGGTTGTGGTAGTGTGTGGTGGTGGTGGTGGTGGTAGTGTGTGGTGGTGGTGTTGGTAGTGTGTGGTTGTGCGAGTGTGTGTGGTGGTAGTGTGTGATGGTGGTTGTAGTGTGTGGTGGTGGTGGAAGTGTGTGGTGGTTGTAGTAGTGTATTGTGGTAGTAGTGTGTATTGGTAGTTGTGTGTGGTGGTGGTAGTAGTGTGTTGTGGTGGTAGTGTGTGTGGTGGTAGTGTGTGGTGGTAGTGTCAGGTGGCTGTAGTGTGGTGTAGGTAGTGTGTGGTGGTAGTGTGTGTGGTAGTGGTAGTGTGTGGTGGTGGTAGTGTGTGTGGTGGTAGTGTGTGTGGGGGTATCGTGTGCTGGTGGTAGTGTTTGGGAGTGGTAGTGTGTGTGGTGGTAGTGTGTTTGGTGGAGGTAGTGTGTGGTGGTGGTAGTATGTGGTGGTAATGTGTGGTGATTGTGGTAGTAGTGTGAGGTGGTGGTAGTATGTAGTGGTAGTAGTGTGTGGTGGTAATGTGTGGTGATTGTGGTTTTAGTGTGTGGTGGTGTTAGTGTGTGGTGGTGTTAGTGTGTGGTGGTAATGTGTGGTGGAAGTAGTGTGTGGTGGTGTTAGTGTGGTGGTGGTAGTGTGTGTGGTGGTGGTAGTGTGTGTGGTGGTAGTGTGTGGTGGAGGTAGTGTGTGGTGGTTGTAGTGTGTGGTGGTGGTAGAATGTGGTGGTATTAGTGTGTGGTGGTGGTAGTGTGTTGTTGTGGTAGTGTGTGGTGGTGTTAATGTTTGGTGGTTGCAGTGTGTGGTGGTGGTACTGTGATGGTGGTAGTGTGTGGTGGTGGTGGTGGTAGTGTGTGGTGGTGGTTGTGGTAGTGTGTGATGGTGGTAGTGTGTGGTGGTGGTGGTGGTAGTGTGTGGTGGTGGTAGTGTGTGGTGGTGGTGGTAGTGTGTGGTGGTGGTAGTGTGTGGTGGTGGTTGAGTGTGTGGTGGTGATAGTGTGTGTGGTGGTAGTGTGAGGTGATGATAGTGTGTGGTGGTGGTAGTGTGTGTGGTGGTGGTAGTGTGTGGTGGTGTTAGTGTGCGGTGGTGGTGATAGTGTGTGGTGGTAGTGGTAGTGTGTGGAGGTGGTGGTAGTGTATGATGGTTGTGGTAGTGTGTGGTGGTGGTGGTGCTAGTGTGTGGTGGTGGTGGTAGTGTGTGGTGGTGGTGGTAGTGTATGATGGTTGTGGTAGAGTGTGGTGGTGGTGGTGGTGGTAGTGTGTGATGGTGGTGTTGGTAGTGTGTGGTTGTGGGAGTGTGTTTGGTGGTAGTGTGTGATGGTGGTGGTAGTGTGTGGTGGTGGTGGTGGTGGTAGTGTGTGGTGGTTGTAGTAGTGTATTGTGGTAGTAGTGTGTATTGGTAGTAGTGTGTGGTGGTGGTAGTGTATGGTGGTGGTAGTAGTAGTGTGTGGTGGTGGTTGTGTGTGGTGGTAGTGTGTATTGGTAGTAGTGTGTGGTAGTGTTGGTGTGTGGTGGTGGTGGTAGTGTGTGGTGGTGGTGGTGGTGGTAGTAGTGTGTTGTGGTGGTAGTGTGTGTGGTAGTGGTAGTGTGTGGTGGTGGTAGTGTGTGTGGTGGTAGTGTGTGTGTGGGGGTAGCGTGTGCTGGTGGTAGTGTGTGGGAGTGGTAGTTTGTGTGGTGGTAGTGTGTTTGGTGGAGGTAGTGTGTGGTGGTAGTAGTATGTGGTGGTAGTAGTGTGTGGTGGTAATGTGTGGTGATTCTGGTAGTACTGTGTGGTGGTGTTAGTGTGTGGAAGTAGTGTGTGTAGTGGTAGTGTGTGTACTGGTGGTAGTGTGTGGTGGAAGTAGTGTGTGGTGGTGTTAGTGTGGTGGTGGTAGTGTGTGTGGTGGTGGTTGTGTGTGGTGGTGGTAGTGTGTGTGGTGGTAGTGTGTGGTGGAGGTAGTGTGTGGTGGTTGTGGAGTGTGGTGGTGGTTGAGTGTCGTGGTATTAGTGTGTGGTGGTGGTAGTGTGTGGTGGTGGTAGTGTGTGGTTGTGGTAGTGTGTGGTGGTGTTAATGTTTGGTGGTCGTAGTGTGTGGTGTTGGTACTGTGATGGTGGCAGTGTGTGGTGGTTGTAGTGTGTGTGGTGGTAGTGTGTGGTGTTTGTAGTGTGTGGTGATAGTAATGCGTGTGGTGGTAGTGTGTAGTGGTGGAAGTGTGTGGTGGTGGTAGTGTGTGGTAGTGGTAGTGTGTGGTTGTGGAAGTGTGTGGTGGTGGTAATATGTGGTGGTCGTAGTGGGTGGTGGTGGTAGTGTGTGTGGTGGTAGTGTTTGGTGGTGGTAGTGTGTGGTGGTGGTAGTGTATGGGGGTGGTAGTGTGTGGTGGTGATAGTGTGTGTGGTGGTAGTGTGTGGTGATGGTAGTGTGTGGTGGTGGAAGTGTGTTTTGGTGGTAGTATGTGGTGGTGGTAGTGTGTGGTGGTGGTGGTGGTGGTAGTGTGTGGTGGTGGTATTGTGTGGTGGTGTTAGTGTGTGTGTGGTTGTAGTGTGTGGTGGTAGTAGTGTACGTTGTGGTAGTGTGTTGTGGTAGTGTGTGGTGGCAGTGTGTGGTGGTTGTAGTGTGTGTGGTGGTAATGTGTGGTGGTGTTAGTGTGTGTGTGGTGGTAGTGTGTGGTGATGGTAGTGTGTGGTGGTGTTAATTTGTGGTGGTGGTAATTTGTGGTGGTGGTAATTTGTGGTGGTGGTAGTGTGTGTGGTGGTAGAGTGTGGTGGTGGTAGAGTGAGGTGGGGGTTCTGTGCGGTGGTATTAATGTGTTGTGGTGGTAATTTGTGGTTTGTGGTAGTGTGTGGTGCTAGTAGTATGTGGTGGTGGTATTATGTGGTGGTGATAGTGTGTGGAGGTGGTAGTATGTGGTGGTGGTAGTATGTGATGGTGATAGTGTGTGGTGGTGTTAGTGTGTGGAGGTGGTAATGTGTGGTGGTGGTAATTTGTAGTGGTGGAAGTGTTTGCTGGTTGTAGTGTGTGGTAGTGGTTGTGTGTGTGGTGTTGGTAGTGTGTGGGGTGGTTATGGTAGTGTGTGATGATGGTAGTGTGTGGTGGTAGTAGTGTGTTTGGTGGTGGTAGTGTGTTTGGTGGTGGTAGTGTGTGGTGGTGGTGGTAGTGTGTGGTGGTGGTGGTAGTGTGTGGTGGTGTTGGTAGTGTGTGGTGATGATAGTGTGTGGTGGTGGTAGTGTGTTTGGTTGCGGTAGTGTGTTTGGTGGTGGTAGTGTGTGGTGGTGGTGGTAGTGTCTGGTGGTGGTGGTAGTGTGTGGTGGTGGTGGTGGTAGTGTGTGGTGGTGGTAGTAGTGTGTGGTGGTATTATGCGGTGGTGGTAGTGTGTGGAGGTGGTAGTGTGTGGTGGTGGTAGTGTGTGGTAGTGTTAGTGTGTGAAGGTGTTAATGTGTGGTGGTGGTAATTTGTGGTGGTGGTAGTGTGTGCTGATTGTAGTATGTGGTGGTAGTAGTGTGTGTGGTGGTGGTGGTAGTGTGTGGTGATGACAGTGTGTGATGGTGGTAGTGTGTGTGGTGGTGGTAGTGTAAAGTAACTGGAGACATGATCACAACCTACAAAATCCTCAGAGGAATTGACTGGGTGAACAAGGATAAACTATTCAACACTTGTGGGACGCGAACAAAAGAGCGCGAACTAGTGTGCGTGGTGGTGGTAATGTGAGGTGGTGGTAGTGTGTGGTGGTGGTGGTGGTAGTGTGTGATGGTGGTAGTGTGTGGTGGTGGTTATTGGTGGTGGTAGTGTGTGGTGGTGGTAGTGTGTGGTAATGGTGGTAGTGTGTGGTGGTGGTTGAGTGTGTGGTGGTGGTAGTGTGTGTGGTGGTAGTGTGTGGTGATGATAGTGTGTGATGGTGGTAGTGTGTGTGGTGGTGGTAGTGTGTGGTGGTGGTAGTGTGTGGTTGTGGTGGTAGTTTGTGGTGGTAATGTGTGGTGATTGTGGTAGTAGTATGTGGTGGTGGTAGTATGTGGTGGTAGTAGTGTGTGGTGGTAATGTGTGGTGATTGTGGTAGTAGTGTGTGGTGGTGGTAGTATGTGGTGGTAGTAGTGTGTGGTGGTAATGTGTGGTGATTGTGGTAGTAGTGTGTGGTGGTGTTAGTGTGTGGTGGTAGTGTGTGTAGTGGTAGTGTGTGGTGGTGGTAGTGTGTGGTGGAAGTAGTGTGTGGTGGTGTTAGTGTGGTGGTGGTAGTGTGTGTGGTGGTGGTTGTGTGTGGTGGTGGTAGTGTGTGTGGTGGTAGTGTGTGGTGGAGGTAGTGTGTGGTGGTTGTAGTGTGTGGTGGTGGTAGAGTGTGGTGGTATTAGTGTGTGGTTGTGGGTGGGGGCTGGTGGCAGTGTGTGGTTGTGGTAGTGTGTGGTGGTGTTAATGTTTGGTGGTTGTCGTGTGTGTTGGTGGTAGTGTGATGGTGGTAGTGTGTGGTGGTGGTAGTGTGTGTGGTGGTAGTGTGTGGTGGTTGTAGTGTGTGGTGGTGGTAGTGTGTGGTGGTGGTAGTGAGTAGTGGTATTGTGTGGTTGTGGAAGTGTGTGGTGGTGGTAATATGTGGTGGTCGTAGTGGGTGGTGGTGGTAGTGTGTGTGGTGGTAGTGTTTGGTGGTGGTAGTGTGTGGTAGTGGTAGTGTATGGGGGTGGTAGTGTGTGGTGGTGATAGTGTGTGTGGTGGTAGAGTGTGGTGATGGTAGTGTGTGGTGGTGGAAGTGTGTTTTGGTGGTAGTATGTGATGGTGATAGTGTGTGGTGGTGGTGGTAGTGTGTGGTGGTGGTGGTAGTGTGTGGTGGTGGTGGTAGTGTGTGGTGGTGGTGGTAGTGTGTGGTGGTGGTATTGTGTGGTGGTAATAATGTGTGTGGTTGTAGTGTACTCACCTAATTGTACTCACCTAATTGTGCTTGCGGGGGTTGAGCTTTGGCTCTTTGGTCCCGCCTCTCAACTGTCAATCAACTGGTGTACAGATTCCTGAGCCTACTGGGCTCTATCATACCTACATTTGAAACTGTGTATGGAGTCAGCCTCCACCACATCACTTCCTAGTGCATTCCATTTATTAACTACTCTGACACTGAAAAAATTCTTTCTAACGTCTCTGTGGCTCATCTGGGTACTAAGTTTCCACCTGTGTCCCCTTGTTCGTGTCCCACCCGTGCTGAAGAGTTTGTCTTTGTCCACCCTGTCAATTCCCCTGAGAATTTTGTAGGTGTAGTGTGTGGTGGTAGTAGTGTGTGTGGTGGTAGTGTGTTGTGGTAGTGTGTGGTTTCAGTGCGTGGTGGTTGTAGTGTGTGTGGTGGTAATGTGTGGTGGTGTTAGTGTGTGTGTGGTGGTTGTGTGTGGTGATGGTAGTGTGTGGTGGTGGTAATTTGTGGTGGTGGTAGTGTGTGTGGTGGTAGAGTGTGGTGGTGGTAGAGTGTGGTGGGGGTTCTGTGTGGTGGTATTAATGTGTTGTGGTGGTAATTTGTGGTTTGTGGTAGTGTGTGGTGCTAGTAGTATGTCGTGGTGGTATTATGTGGTGGATAGTGTGTGGAGGTGGTAGTATGTGGTGGTGGTAATTTGTAGTGGTGGAAGTGTGTGCTGGTTGTAGTGTGTGGTGGTGGTTGTGTGTGTGGTGTTGGTAGTGTGTGTGGTGGTTATGGTAGTGTGTGGTGATGGTAGTGTGTGGTGGTAGTAGTGTGTTTGGTGGTGGTAGTGTGTTTGGTGGTGGTAGTGTGTGGTGGTGGTGGTAGTGTGTGATGGTGGTGGTAGTGTGTGGTGGTGATAGTGTGTTGTGGTGGTAGTGTGTTTGGTGGTGGTAGTGTGTTTGGTGGTGGTAGTGTGTGTGTGGTGGTGGTAGTGTCTGGTGGTGGTGGTAGTGTGTGGTGGTGGTGGTAGTGTGTGGTGGTGGTAGTAGTGTGTGGTGGTATTATGCGGTGGTGGTAGTGTGTGGAGGTGGTAGTGTGTGGTGGTGGTCGTGTGTGGAGGTGGTAGTGTGTCCTGGTTGTAGTGTGTGGTGGTGGTAGTGTGTGTGGTTGTGGTGGTAGTGTGTGGTGATGACAGTGTGTGAGGGTAGTAGTGTGTGTGGTGGTGGTAGTGTAAAGTAAGGGGAGACATGATCACAACCTACAAAATCCTCAGAGGAATTGACTGGGTAAACAAGGATAAACTATTCAACACTTGTGGGACGCGAACAAGGGAACGCGAACTAGTGTGTGTGGTGATGGTAATGTGAGGTGGTGGTAGTGTGTGACAGTGGTGGTGGTAGTGTGTGATGGTGGTAGTGTGTGGTGGTGGTTATTGGTGGTGGTAGTGTGTGGTGGTGGTAGTCTGTGGTGGTGGTAGTGTGTGGTGGTGGTTGAGTATGTGGTGGTGGTAGTGTGTGTGGTGGTAGTGTGTGGTGATGATAGTGTGTGGTGGTGGTAATGTGTGTGGTGGTGGTAGTGTGTGGTGGTGGTAGTGTGTGGTGGTAATGTGTGGTGATTGTGGTAGTAGTGTGTGGTGGTGGTAGTATGTGGTGGTAGTAGTGTGTGGTGGTAATGTGTGGTGATTGTGGTAGTAGTGTGTGGTGGTGGTAGTATGTGGTGGTAGTAGTGTGTGGTGGTAATGTGTGGTGATTGTGGTAGTAGTGTGTGGTGGTAGTGTGTGTAGTGGTAGTGTGTGGTGGTGGTAGTGTGTGGTGGAAGTAGTGTGTGGTGGTGTTAGTGTGGTGGTGGTAGTGTGTGTGGTGGTGGTTGTGTGTGGTGGTGGTAGTGTGTGTGGTGGTAGTGTGTGGTGGAGGTAGTGTGTGGTGGTTGTAGTGTGTGGTGGTGGTAGAGTGTGGTGGTATTAGTGTGTGGTTGTGGTAGTGTGTGGTGCTGGCAGTGTGTGGTTGTGGTAGTGTGTGGTGGTGTTAATGTTTGGTGGTTGTAGTGTGTGGTGGTGGTAGTGTGATGGTGGTAGTGTGTGGTGGTGGTAGTGTGTGTGGTGGTAGTGTGTGGTGGTTGTAGTGTGTGGTGGTGGTAGTGTGTGGTGATAGTAATGCGTGTGGTGGTAGTGTGTAGTGGTGGAAGTGTGTGGTGGGTATAGTGTGGTGGTGGTAGTGTGTGGTGCTGGTAGTGTGTGGTGGTGGTAGTGTGTAGTGGTATTGTGTGGTTGTGGAAGTGTGTGGTGGTGGTAATATGTGGTGGTCGTAGTGGGTGGTGGTGGTAGTGTGTGTGGTGGTAGTGTTTGGTGGTGGTAGTGTGTGGTAGTGGTAGTGTATAGGGGTGGTAGTGTGTGGTGGTGATAGTGTGTGTGGTGGAAGTGTGTGGTGATGGTAGTGTGTGGTGGTGGAAGTGTGTTTTGTTGGTAGTATGTGATGGTGGTAGTGTGTGGTGGTGGTGGTAGTGTGTGGTGGTGGTGGTAGTGTATGGTGGTGGTATTGTGTGGTGGTAATAATGTGTGTGGTTGTAGTGTGTGGTGGTAGTAGTGTGTGTGGTGGTAGTGTGTTGTGGTAGTGTGTGGTGGCAGTGTGTGGTGGTTGTAGTGTGTGTGGTGGTAATGTGTGGTGGTGTTAGTGTGTGTGTGGTGGTTGTGTGTGGTGATGGTAGTGTGTGGTGGTGGTAATTTGTGGTGGTGGTAGTGTGTGTGGTGGTAGAGTGTGGTGGTGGTAGAGTGTGGTGGGGGTTCTGTGTGGTGGTATTAATGTGCCGTGGTGGTAATTTGTGGTTTGTGGTAGTGTGTGGTGCTAGTAGTATGTGGTGGTGGTATTATGTGGTGGATAGTGTGTGGAGGTGGTAGTATGTGGTGGTGGTAATTTGTAGTGGTGGAAGTGTGTGCTGGTTGTAGTGTGTGGTGGTGGTTGTGTGTGTGGTGTTGGTAGTGTGTGTGGTGGTTATGGTAGTGTGTGGTGATGGTAGTGTGTGGTGGTAGTAGTGTGTTTGGTGGTGGTAGTGTGTTTGGTGGTGGTAGTGTGTGGTGGTGGTGGTAGTGTGTGATGGTGGTGGTAGTGTGTAGTGATGATAGTGTGTTGTGGTGGTAGTGTGTTTGGTGGTGGTAGTGTGTTTGGTGGTGGTAGTGTGTGGTGGTGGTGGTAGTGTCTGGTGGTGGTGGTAGTGTGTGGTGGTGGTGGTAGTAGTGTGTGGTGGTATTATGCGGTGGTGGTAGTGTGTGGAGGTGGTAGTGTGTGGTGGTGGTAGTGTGTGGAGGTGGTAGTATGTGGTGGTGGTGGTAGTGTGTGGTAGTGTTAGTGTGTGAAGGTGTTAATGTGTGGTGGTGGTAATTTGTGGTGGTGGTAGTGTGTCCTGGTTGTAGTGTGTGGTGGTGGTAGTGTGTGTGGTGGTGGTGGTAGTGTGTGGTGATGACAGTGTGTGATGGTAGTAGTGTGTGTGGTGGTGGTAGTGTAAAGTAAGGGGAGACATGATCACAACCTACAAAATCCTCAGAGGAATTAACTGGGTAAACAAGGATAAACTATTCAACACTTGTGGGACGCGAACAAGGGAACGCGAACTAGTGTGTGTGGTGATGGTAATGTGAGGTGGTGGTAGTGTGTGGTGGTGGTGGTGGTAGTGTGTGATGGTGGTAGTGTGTGGTGGTGGTTATTGGTGGTGGTAGTGTGTGGTGGTGGTAGTCTGTGGTGGTGGTAGTGTGTGGTGGTGGTTGAGTGTGTGGTGGTGGTAGTGTGTGGTGGTAGTGTGTGGTGATGATAGTGTGTGGTGGTGGTAGTGTGTGTGGTGGTGGTAGTGTGTGGTGGTGGTAGTGTGTGGTGGTAATGTGTGGTGATTGTGGTAGTAGTGTGTGGTGGTGGTAGTATGTGGTGGTAGTAGTGTGTGGTGGTAATGTGTGGTGATTGTGGTAGTAGTGTGTGGTGGTGGTAGTATGTGGTGGTAGTAGTGAGTGGTGGTAATGTGTGGTGATTGTGGTAGTAGTGTGTGGTGGTAGTGTGTGTAGTGGTAGTGTGTGGTGGTGGTAGTGTGTGGTGGAAGTAGTGCGTGGTGGTGTTAGTGTGGTGGTGGTAATGTGTGTGGTGGTGGTTGTGGTGGTGGTGGTAGTGTGTGTGGTGGTAGTGTGTGGTGGAGGTAGTGTGTGGTGGTTGTAGTGTGTGGTGGTGGTAGAGTGTGGTGGTGGCAGTGTGTGGTTGTGGTAGTGTGTGGTGGTGTTAATGTTTGGTGGTTGTAGTGTGTGGTGGTGGTAGTGTGATGGTGGTAGTGTGTGGTGGTGGTAGTGTGTGTGGTGGTAGTGTGTGGTGGTTGTAGTGTGTGGTGGTGGTAGTGTGTGGTGATAGTAATGCGTGTGGTGGTAGTGTGTAGTGGTGGAAGTGTGTGGTGGTGGTAGTGTGTGGTGGTTGTAGTGTGTGGTGGTGGTAGTGTGTGGTGATAGTAATGCGTGTGGTGGTAGTGTGTAGTGGTGGAAGTGTGTGGTGGTGGTAATATGTGGTGGTCGTAGTGGGTGGTGGTGGTAGTGTGTGTGGTGGTAGTGTTTGGTGGTGGTAGTGTGTGGTGGTGGTAGTGTATGGGGGTGGTAGTGTGTGGTGGTGATAGTGTGTGTGGTGGTAGTGTGTTGTGGTAGTGTGTGGTGGCAGTGTGTGGTGGTTGTAGTGTGTGTGGTGGTAATGTGTGGTGGTGGTAATTTGTGGTGGTGGTAATTTGTGGTGGTGGTAGTGTGTGTGGTGGTAGAGTGTGGTGGTGGAAGAGTGTGGTGGGGGTTCTGTGTGGTGGTATTAATGTGTTGTGGTGGTAATTTGTGGTTTGTGGTAGTGTGTGGTGCTAGTAATATGTGGTGGTGGTATTATGTGGTGGTGATAGTGTGTGGTGGTGGTAGTGTGTGGTGGTGGTAGTGTGTGGTGGTGTTAGTGTGTGGTGGTGTTAGTGTGTGGAGGTGTTAATGTGTGGTGGTGGTAATTTGTAGTGGTGGTAGTGTGTGCTGGTTGGAGTGTGTGGTGGTGGTTGTGTGTGTGGTGGTGGTAGTGTGTGTGGTGGTTATGGTAGTGTGTGGTGATAGTAGTGTGTGGTGGTTGTAGTGTGTTTGGTGGTGGAAGTGTGTTTGGTGGTGGTAGTGTGTGGTGTGGTGGTAGTGTCTGGTGGTGGTGGTAGTGTGTGGTGGTGGTGGTAGTGTTTGGTGATGATAGTGTGTGGTGGTGGTAGTGTGTTTGGTGGTGGTAGTGTGTTTGGTGGTGGTAGTGTGTTTGGTAGTGGTAGTGTGTGGTGGTGGTGGTAGTGTCTGGTGGTGGTGGTAGTATGTGGTGGTGGTGGTAGTGTGTGGTGGTGGTAGTAGTGTGTGGTGGTAGTAGTGTGTGTTGGTAGTTGTGTGTGGTGGTGTTAGTGTAACAAACTAGGCTGTTGTAAGAATTATTCCAGAAGGTTCCAGAAGTTTCGAGTAGGGACCTGACGCTCAACAACGCACATTCCTCTGGGAATTAGCAGGTCTGAGTCACAAATGGCGGGCATCTTTGTTCATAGCTGCGTATAATGAACCATCCTATAGTATTCAGTAATTTAGAGAAATTAGCCTTTATTCATTTTGCATTAAAATTGTATTGTATAATAGTACTGGATACAATATCAAGAGTATTCTAATTATTGAGTTTAAGTCACCATCAGTGACGTCACGAATCAGATCTAACTTGTAAGGCGGAGTGACCGGCGGTCATAGGTCATCAGGGTTGACAGGTCTACTATTTCTCAAAGTTCAATTAACCATTTTTGGGGGATCGGGAACAGCTCTGCTGTTAAATGTTTGTGTAATTTAATTTCAGTAAAATAATTCAACCAGTCTGGATCAATTCAGTACAAACAGAGGTTAATTGTTATAACTTAAACCTTGCTAGTAACTTGGTGAAACTTTGACTAGGCGGAAGGTTACAATGCTCTAGCCTGGGCTAGGCCAGACGAGGAAGAGATCAGTGTGGACACAAGAGCAACTGGGATAAGAGGTCAACCATCTTACCTCTCCCCAAGACCAGCCCAACATCTTTAGCTGGTTGCCCAAGGTATAGTTGCTATGGTTATGTATAGGAATAGTCTTCATTGCCACTCAGGTCAAGTAGGGAGTGTTAAAGTGACAGGGAGTGAACATATTTAGATTTTGTTTTAGTTTTTCTTTTAATAAATTAATTAGGTAATAAATTGCATTTTTATTATTTCCATGTGTTTTATGTGTATACTTGTCCTGGTCCACACGAGGCAGAGTTGGATTGGGCGCCAATTCTAACACCGATTCTAACATCGAATCATTCCCGTGTAATTAATTTCACACCCTTAAGTTTCCACGGTCATCGGTTATAGTGGGGATCAAGCCCCAAGGTTGATTAATTAGCGTGATCGATCCAGACCTCGATCATTGCTCGGTGTTGCTGGTCTGGTGGTGGCAGCGTAGAGGCGACTCTAGGGTTTTGCTCAAAGCCTAGGTCACGTCATAATGGGTGTAGAATCCTAAGTCGGTCAATCGTCTTAGGACCACGTGGCGTGGAGTTGGCTTTGGTAAAAGTTTTGGAGTCCCTTGGTAGAGAATAAAAAGTAAGAATACGGGTAGAGGGAAAAGAAGGAAAGATAAGTAGAGAGGTACCCTACCCCGTGTTACAATGGTGCACAGCGGTGGTTTCAACAATTTTGTTGGAAATTGTTGAAAGGCTCACGCGTCTAGCCGTTCGAACACGTGCGCGGATGCTAAGGAGACAGCCGCGGGCCAGGATTAGCAGTGCGCCTCACAACAGTGCGTTTGAGTGGGGATTGGCGAATCTTGGGTCATGCGGGCTGATATGATTAAGGTTTAGTTAGTACGATTAGGCTGTTAAAATAGATTTATTGAAAAGGAGACCGCTCCGAGTTGATTGGACTGGGTACCATACTCGACCCATTGCAATTAATTCAGAGGTGTTGGGAGCCGCCATACTCTCAACAGCAGTTCCGTGTGGGCTGTCGGGGCGGATATATCTGTGGGACGCCAGTAGATAGTCCGAGGGCGTTATTAGACGACCCAAAACGCTAGGAGAAACGGAAATCCGTGAAGGGCGTTGCGGCCTCCGAGGGACGGACTAGTAACCTACCTAGCAGCGATTCAACAACTAAGTGATCGCACACTTAGTGGAGGTTGAGTCGTCCCTAGTCATAATTGTTGCTGAAAGCTGCGTGTTGCTCTGTTGGAACCTAGATGGTCGTGGCCCCTAGGCTAGGTGTGGTAGGGCGAGCCGGTAGGAACAATTATAAGATTAAGTCGAGTGCATTTTTGAATTAAGTATACTTCAATTTATAAAGTAATTTCCGTTTATTTTCGTTGTTCTAGAGATTAATTTTTTTTTCCTTACATTCAATCCCCGGTTAAATTTTTTTTTATCAAAGTGTTTAGCATTTTCTTGCATATTAGGCTAAGTGCGTACATTAAGTTTTGCTATTCCCTGTTGTATTAGTCTAAGTCAGAGGCGTTGTTACTAGAGTGTAGTTAATCCTCTGGACTTAGGGCTATTGGTCGGTCACTATAGTAAGTGAAGGAGTTTAAGGGATAGTAAGTTGTGTGTAAATGCTTAATAGAGTCCGTGGAATATTTCTAAGTATTTTGGGATAAGTTTTCGGCTAAGTCAATGTCGGAAAGCCGTTAACTGTAATTAATTTGTATTCGTGGGTCACGTGTATGATCTGGGTATCATTAGGATTCTCCAGTCGATGCGAGTGATAGTTTCTAGTTTTTTACCAGTAAGACGGTAGAATTGTGTTTTTAGACTTAGAATTCTGTTTTCAGTAGAAACGTAGGTGGAAAATTTTCTAAGTCCAGCTTGGGCTAGAATCTGACTTTTTTGGCGAAATTCGAATTTTCATGTTTTGTGTATATTCTAGGGTCAGTATTACTCTCTAGTGCGCGCAAGGGACGTAATTCTGTCCGTAAGCATTAAACAGTGATAAGTACATTTTTGCCGAATTAAAGTATTTTTTCGAGAAAATCGTGTTGTAATTTTGTCAGAGTCCATGTGAGGTGAAAATCTCGGATTTTGACGAAAATTCGAATTAGTGAGTGTTAAAACCGCCCGAGGTGTCAGTATTGTTCTGTATACAACGTCAGTATTAAATAATAACTTATTTATATCGGGAAACGAGAAACCCAAATTTTTGTGAATTAAAGGAGTTTTGTGATATTTGGGGTGATAGAATATTTTTCCCTCGGAGTCAGGAAAATTGGCAGAGTCCAGCAATTGAGTAAAAACGCATTTTTTGATAAAAAATTCAATCTTTGGTAAGCAAATATATATGTCCTGGGTGTCTATATCAATCGCTAGAGCGGTTTATTAACGTAAAACTAGTTATTTTCCTTCAGAACAAAAATTTTGATTTTTCAGCGTTTAAGCGAAAAAGCGCGGGACTTAGTTTTTTTTCAGCGCAGCTGGTCCCGCTCCATCAGTCATCAGGGGCCACGCTGCTCACTTCAAGTGCATTTAGTATTCAAGTACAGTAAATATTCTTTATTAATCCATCACGAGTGCTGCGCGTTAGTTGCGTTATCATTTAAATTGTTTTATATAAATTAGATTCTTCAATTTTTTTAACGTAAAGGACTAGGTTTCAGCAATAGAACTGCGGGATATTTCACGGTCAGACACGAGTGCGGGGCAGACACACATTCATTGGATTCACTTCAGCGATTCTCTCGATAAATCGGTGTATTTCCTACTTTGGGGATTTAGTAGTTGTTTCTTGGAAAAGAGTTGTGATTTTTTTTATTATTTGTGTAAGATCACGGTTGTAGTGAGTCCGGGTCGAGGGTGCACTAAAGGGCAGTTTAGAAGAGACGTGGCACACCAGAAACCTCAGAAAATGTTTAAGCCAGACAGTGACCAGTCAGTACGGACCAGTGGGAGTGGAAGTGTAGAGGATAGCACCTCCTCCGACACCACTGGAGACCGCTCAGGTAGCTCAACTGGCACCACAGGTGGGGTCAGTGGGACTGAAGCGACGAGTTCACGGGTTCTGCATGGGACTGGGCAGTCGAGGGTATCTTTCCATCCCAGTAGCGATACTATTATTGACATGAGTGGGGAGTCTTGCGAGGAGTCGTCCCATGAGTGGGGGAGAGCCGTCTTGGGTTCCCCCACAAATAACATCGACGCCATGCCAGCAGGGCAGACAGGGGGCCTCAGTTAGTATGGCAGGACGTCCCACTTCGCTCGGTAGAGAACAGCAACCCGTTCAACGGGAAAATGAACAACCACACCAACAGCAGGAACTACCTAACATAACACCAATACCACAACACCTAGGTACACCTCATCCGTCACTACAACCACCCCAACCCCACCACCCATACCAACCCCATCCTCAATTCCCATACCAACCCCATCCTCAATTCCCATACCAACCTCACCCTCAATTCCCATACCAACCCCATCCTCAATTCCCATACCCACCCCATCCTCAATTCCCATACCAACCCCATCCTCAGTTCCCATACCAACCCTTCCCCCAACCCCAGGCCACTCCATACCCATTCCAACCCCAGGCCACCCCATACCCATACCCATACCCATTCCAACCCCAGGCCAACCCATACCCATTCCAACCCCAGGACACCCCATACCCACCTCAACCTCCATCCACACCCCAACCCGAGGCCACCCACGCCAAACCTCAACCCCAACCTCCATCCACACCCCAACCCGAGGCCACCCACACCATACCTCAGCCTCAGCCCCAACCTCAATCCACATCCCACCGCTGCCACCATAGTGGTAGTGTGTGGTGGTAGTAGTGTGTATAGGTAGTAGTTTGTGGTGGTGTTAGTGTGTGGTGGTGGTAGTGTGTGGTGGTGGTGGTAGTGTGTGTTGGTGGTGGTAGTGTGTGGTGTTGGTGGTAGTGTGGTGATGATAGTGTGTGGTGGTGGTAGTGTGTGTGGTGGTGGTATTGTGTGGTGGTGTTAGTGTGTGGTGGTGGTGGTAGTGTGTGGTGGTGGTGGTACTGTGTGTTGGTGGTGGTAGTGTGTGGTGGTGGTAGTGTGTGGTGGTGGTAGTATGTGGTTGTGTTAGAGTGTGGTAGTGGTAGTGTGTGGTGGTGGTGTTAGTGTGAGGTGGTGGTGGTAGTGTGTGATGGTGGTGGTGGTAGTTTGTGGTGGTGGTGGTAGTGTGTAGTGGTGGTGGTAGTGTGTGGTGGTGCTGGTAGTGTTTGGTTGTGCTGGTAGTGTGTGGTGGTGGTGGTGGTAGTGTATTGTGGTAGTAGTGTGTGGTGATGGTGGTAGTGTGTTTGGTGATGGTGGTAGTGTGTGTGGTGGTGGTTGTGTAATGGTGGTAGTTGTTTGTGTGGTGGTGGTAGTGTGTGGTGGTGGTAGTAGTGTGTGGTGATGATAGTGTGTGGTGGTGGTAGTGTGTGTGGTGGTGGTAGTGTGTGGTGGTGGTCGTAGTGTGTGGTGGTGGTGGTAGTTTGTGGTGGTGGTGGTAGTGTGTGGTGGTGGTAGTAGTGTGTGGTGGTAGTAGTGTGTTTTGGTAGTAGTGTGTGGTTGTGTTAGAGTGTGGTAGTGGTAGTGTGTGGTGGTCGTGGTGGTAGTGTGAGATGGTGGTGGTAGTGTGTGGTGGTGGTGGTGGTAGTGTGTGGTGGTGGTGGTAGTGTGTGGTGGTGGTAGTAGTGTGTTTACTAGTTGTGTTTTTACGGGGGTTGAGCTTTGCTCTTTCGGCCCGCCTCTCAACTGTCAATCAACTGTTCACTAACTACTACTTTTTTTTTTTTCCACACCACACACACACACCCCAGGAAGCAGCCCGTGACAGCTGACCAACTCCCAGGTACCTATTTACTGCTAGGTAACAGGGGCACTTAGGGTGAAAGAAACTTTGCCCATTTGTTTCTGCCTAGTGCGGGAATCGAACCCGTGCCACAGAATTACGAGTCCTGCGCGCTATCCACCAGGCTACGAGGCCCCCCGAGGCGAGTGTGTGGTGATGATAGTGTGTGGTGGTGGTAGTGTGTGTGGTGGTGGTATTGTGTGGTGGTGTTAGTGTGTGGTGGTGGTGGTGGTGGTAGTGTGTAGTGGTGGTGGTACTGTGTGGTGGTGGTAGTAATGTGTGGTGGTAGAGGAGTAGGAGGACGAAGAGGAAGGAGGGAGGAGGAGGTCGAGGAGGAAGAGGTCAAGGAGGAAAGAAGGAAAAATTCCAGGTAGAAGGATGAGATCGAGGAGGAAGGAGGATGAAAAAGAGGAAGGAGTAGGTCTAAGAGGAAGGAATAAGAAGGGGGAGAGGAAAGGAGGATGGGGGAAAGAGCAGGACGTCTGGGGGGAAAAGAGGGGTAAGAGAAGGAAGGGGCTGAGCAGGGGGAGGGGTAAGAGAAGGAAGGGGAAGAGCAAGGGGTGGGTAAGAGGAGGAAGGGGAAGAGCAGGGGAAGGAGTAAGAGAAGGAAGGGGCTGAGCAGGGGGAGGGGTAAGAGAAGGAAGGGGAAGAGCAAGGGGTGGGTAAGAGGAGGAAGGGGAAGAGCAGGGGAAGGAGTAAGAGAAGGAAGGGGCTGAGCAGGGGGAGGGATAAGAGAAGGAAGGCGAAGAGCAGGGGGAGGTGTAAGAGAAGGCAGGGGCTGAGCAGGGGGAGGGGTAAGAGAAGAAAGGGGAAGAGCTGGGCGAGGGGTAAGAGAAGAAAGGGGAAGAGCTGGGCGAGGGGTAAGAGAAGGGTGGGGCTGAGCAGGGGGAGGGGTAAGAGAAGGAAGGGGAATAGCAGGGGGAGGGGTAAGAGAAGGAAGTGGAAGAGAAGGGCGAGGGGTAAGAGAAGGCAGGGGCTGAGCAGGGAGAGGGGTAAGAGAAGGAAGGGGAATAGCAGGGGGAGGGGTAAGAGAAGGAAGGGGTTGAGCAGGGGGAAGGGTAAGAGAAGGAAGGGGAATAGCAGGGGAGGGGTAAGAGAAGGAAGGGGAAGAGCAGGGGGAGGGGTAAGAGAAGGAAGGGGGAGGTGTAAGGGAAGGCAAGGGCTGAGCAGGGGGAGGGGTAAGAGAAGGGAGGGGAATAGCAAGGGGAGGGGGTAAGAGAAGCAAGGGGAAGAGCAGGGGGAGGGGTAAGAGAAGGAAGGGGAAGAGCAAGGGGAGGGGTAAGAGAAGGAAGGGGCTGAGCAGGGGGAGGGGTAAGAAAAGGAAGGGGAAGAGCAGGGGGAGGGGTAAGAGAAGGAAGGGGAAGAGCAGGTGGAAGGGGAAGAGAAGGAAGGGGAAGAGCAGGGAGAGGGGTAAGAGAAGGAAGGGGAAGAGCAAGGGGAGGGGTAAGAGAAGGCAGGGGCTGAGCAGGGGGAGGGATAAGAGGAGGAAGGGGAAGAGCAGGGGGAGGGGTAAGAGAAGGAAGGGGAAGAGAAGGGAGAGGGGTAAGAGAAGGAAGGGGCTGAGCAGGGGGAGGGGTAAGAACATAAGAACATAAGAACAAAGGTAACTGCAGAAGGCCTATTGGCCCATACGAGGCAGCTCCTATTCTATAACCACCCAATCCCACTCATATACTTGTCCAACCCGTGCTTGAAACAATCGAGGGACCCCACCTCCACAATGTTACGCGGCAATTGGTTCCACAAATCAACAACCCTGTTACTGAACCAGTATTTACCCAAGTCTTTCCTAAATCTAAACTTATCCAATTTATATCCATTGTTTCGTGTTCTGTCCTGTGTTGATACTTTTAATACCCTATTAATATCCCCCCGGTTATGTCCATTCATCCACTTGTAAACCTCTATCATGTCACCCCTAACTCTTCGCCTTTCCAGTGAATGCAACTTAAGCTTTGTTAATCTTTCTTCATATGAAAGATTTCTAATTTGGGGAATTAACTTAGTCATCCTACGCTGGACACGTTCAAGTGAATTTATATCCATTCTATAATATGGCGACCAAAACTGAACTGCATAATCTAAATGGGGCCTAACTAGAGCAAGATATAGCTTGAGAACCACACCAGGTGTCTTGTTACTAACGCTGCGATTAATAAATCCAAGTGTCCGATTTGCCTTATTACGAACATTTATGCATTGATCCTTTTGTTTTAAATTCTTACTAATCATAACTCCCAGATCCCTTTCGCAATCCGACTTCGCAATCACAACACCATCTAGCTCGTATCTTGTAACTCTATCATCATTACCTAACCTCAGAACTTTACATTTATCAGCATTAAACTGCATCTGCCAATCCTTTGACCATTTCAAAACCCTATCTAGATCAACTTGAAGTGATAGTGAGTCCTCCTCCGAATTAATTTCCCTACCGATTTTCGTATCATCGGCAAATTTGCAAATGTTGCTACTCAAACCTGAATCTAAATCATTTATATATATTATAAACAACAGAGGTCCCAGGACAGAGCCTTGAGGCACTCCACTTACAACATTTTCCCACTCTGACTTGATTCCATTTATACTAACTCTCTGTTTCCTTTGGTATAGCCATGCCCTAATCCAGCTTAATATAGCACCCCCAATACCATGAGACTCTATTTTTTTAATCAGTCTTTCATGTGGCACTGTATCAAAAGCTTTGCTAAAGTCAAGGTATACAACATCGCAATCCTTACCACTATCAACTGCCTCAACAATGCTAGAATAAAAAGATAACAAATTTGTTAAACATGAACGGCCATTTATAAAACCATGTTGCGACTCAATTATTAATTTATGTTTTTCAAGATGAAGACGAATTTTATTTGCTATTATAGATTCGAGTAACTTTCCCACAATAGACGTTAGGCTAATTGGTCGATAGTTAGACGCAAGTGATCTATCTCCTTTCTTAAAAACTGGTATCACATTAGCAACTTTCCAAAACTCTGGCACTCTGCCTGACTCTATTGATTTATTAAATATGGTTGACAGTGGGTCACAAAGCTCCTCTTTGCATTCTTTAAGCACCCTAGCAAACACTTCATCCGGCCCTGGGGATTTGTTTGGTTTGAGTTTTACTATTTGTTTAAGAACATCCTCCCTGGTAACTGCTAAACTCGTCAACCTGTCCTCGTCCCCACCCACATAGACTTGTTCGGCTGAAGGCATATTGTTAAGTTCCTCTTTAGTAAATACAGATACAAAATATTTATTAAAAATACTACTCATCTCTTCATCACTATCTGTTATTTGACCTGTCTCAGTTTTTAATGGACCTATCCTTTCCCTAGTCTTAGTACGATATAACTGAAAAAACCCTTTAGGATTTGTCTTTGCTTGCCCTGCTATGCGAACTTCATAGTTTCTTTTTGCTTTCCTTATCTCTTTTTTAACATTACTAACCAGTTGTACGAATTCCTGTTCTAAAGTGACCTCCCCATTTTTAATCCTTTTGTACCAAGCTCTCTTTTTACCTATAAGGTTCTTCAAATTCTTTGTTATCCACTTTGGGTCATTAGTATACGATCTATTCAATTTGTATGGTATACTACGTTCCTGTGCTTTGTTTAGAATATTCTTAAATAAGTTATATATTGAATCCACATCGAAATCCCCATTTAAGTCACCTATCGCTGGGTTCATGTCTCGCTCCAAGACCGGCCCACACCCCATACCCAAGCCTTTCCAATCAATTTGACCCAAAAAATTTCTTAGGCTATTAAAATCAGCTTTTCGAAAATCTGGCACTTTAACAGAATTTTCTCCTACTGGTCTATTCCATTCTATGCTAAATCTGATTTCTTTGTGATCACTGCTCCCTAGCTCACTCCCTATTTCGATGTCATTAATTTGCGTTTCCCTGTTAGTTAACACTAAATCTAAAATATTATTTTCCCGTGTTGGTTCCTTAATGTGTTGCGTAAGAAAGCAATCGTCAATTAATTCTAGAAAATCTTCTGCTTCACTATTCCCTGTTTTGTTCAACCAGTTTATTCCGCTAAAATTAAAGTCACCCATGACATAAATACTGTTAGATCTAGATGCTCTAGATATTTCATCCCATAGATGCTTTGCTTCCATTCTGTCTAAATTTGGTGGCCTATATATTACTCCTATTATAATATTATTAGCTTTTTCGTTTAATTCAATCCAAATAGTTTCTGTGTGTGGCTCTGTTTTGATTCCCTCTTTGAGACTACATTTCAAATTGTCCCTAACATATATGGCTACTCCACCTCCTCGTCTAATATATCTATCTGTGTGAAATAGTTTAAATCCATATATTTGATATTCAGCTAATAGTTCTCTATTTTCTACATTCATCCACGTTTCGGTAAGTGCAATAATATCTATTTTTTCTGTGCAGACAAGAGCATTTAATTCGTTAATTTTATTTCTTAGACTTCTACTGTTAGTGTAATATACCCTAAGTGAATTGTTATTTTGCGGACCTTCTCTTTCCCTGATCGTTTTGCCAATTCCTTTCTCCCACAAACACATACTTTTATTACCTCCTTCCTCCAAATCAAATCCCATACCTCTATCTACTAACAGTTTAAACCCAAACAAACACCTCTAACCACTTCTTCTAGCGAGTTCGCAACAGCAACAACCCCAGCTCTCGATAGATGCACCCCATCACGAGCATACATTTCATTTCTTCCATAGAAGTGTTCCCAGTTGTCTATGAAAGATATTGCATTTGATTTGCAATATCTTTCCAGCCGGCAATTGACACCAAGTGCCCTCGATATCCATTCATTTCCCACTCCCTTTCTTGGAAGAATGCCACATATGATCGGGATTCCTCCCTTGCTCCTAACTAACTCTATGGCTGTTTTATACCTCTGAATCAGTTCCTCACTCCTGACTCGACCAACATCATTTCCTCCCACGCTAATACAAATAATGGGATTGTTCCCATTACCAGCCATAATATCATTCATGTTGTTTATAATATCACCAATGCCAGCTCCGGGATAGCAAACCCTTAACCTGTTCCCCCTATCTCTAGCACAAAACGTTCTATCCAAATACCTTATCTGGGAATCTCCCACAACTAATGTTTGCTTAGGTACTTCCTTTACTTTCTGAGGGGCCTGCGCTTCCTTTCTCTTCGTTGCTTTCCCTTTTGCGCGATCCACAGTCTCTCCACAGCACTCGTCCTCCAAAACGTCAAATGAATTTGAAGTTGCTATGGCGTTTGAAGGCGGCTTTATCAAAGTCTTCTTAAGGCCCCTGTCTTTCGCAACTCTCCAAGACGAGGTCCCTTTACTGCTGGTCTCCTCCTTCGTTACTTCTCGTTGTTTTTTAAGCTGACGCACCTCCTCCCGCAGAGAGTCCAACTCTGTCCTCAGGGCTCCCACTAGAGTCACCAGGTAAGAGAAGGATCGGGAAGAGCAGGGGAAGGGGTAAGGGAAGGAAGGGGCTGAGCAGGGGGAGGGGTAAGAGAAGGAAGGGGAAGAGCAGGGGGAGGGGTAAGAACATAAGAACATAAGAACAAAGGTAACTGCAGAAGGCCTATTGGCCCATACGAGGCAGCTCCTATTCTATAACCACCCAATCCCACTCATATACTTGTCCAACCCGTGCTTGAAACAATCGAGGGACCCCACTTCCACAATGTTACGCGGCAATTGGTTCCACAAATCAACAACCCTGTTACTGAACCAGTATTTACCCAAGTCTTTCCTAAATCTAAACTTATCCAATTTATATCCATTGTTTCGTGTTCTGTCCTGTGTTGATACTTTTAATACCCTATTAATATCCCCCCGGTTATGTCCATTCATCCACTTGTAAACCTCTATCATGTCACCCCTAACTCTTCGCCTTTCCAGTGAATGCAACTTAAGCTTTGTTAATCTTTCTTCATATGAAAGATTTCTAATTTGGGGAATTAACTTAGTCATCCTACGCTGGACACGTTCAAGTGAATTTATATCCATTCTAAGAAATGTAAGTAAGAGGAGGAAGGGGAAGAGCAGGGGGAGGGGGTTAGAGAAGGCAGGGGCTGAGCAGGGGGAGGGGTAAGAGAAGGAAGGGGAAGAGCAGGGGGAGGGGTAAGAGAAGGAAGGGGATGAGCATGGGGAGGGGTAAGAGAAGGAAGGGGAAGAGCAGGGGGAGGGGTAAGAGAGGGAAGGGGAAGAGCAGGGGAAGGGGTAAGAGAAGGCAGGGCCTGAGCAGGGGGAGGGGTAAGAACAGGAAGGGGAAGAGCAGGGAGAGGGGAATGAGAAGGGAGGGGCAGAGCAGGGCGAGGGGTAAGAGAAGGCAGGGGATGAGCAGGGGAGGGGTAAGAGAAGGCAGGGGATGAGCAGGGGGAGGGGTAAGAGAAGGAAGGGGAAGAGCAAGGGGAGGGGAAAGAGATGGAAGAGGAAGAGCAGGGGGAGGGGTAAGAGAAGGCAGGGGCTGAGAAGGGGGAGGGGTAAGTGATGGAAGTGGAAGAGCAGGGGGAGGGGTAACAGAAGGCAGGGGCTGAGCAGGGTGAGGGGTAAGTGAAGGAAGGGTTAGAGCAGAGGGAGGGGTAAGAGAAGGCAGGGGCTGAGCAGGGGGAGGGGTAAGAGAAGGAAGGGGAATAGCAAGGGGAGGGGTAAGAGAAGGAAGGGGAAGAGCAGGGCGAGGGGTAAGAGAAGGCAGGGGCTGAGCAGGGGGAGGGGTAAGAGAAGGAAGGGGAATAGCAAGGGGAGGGGTAAGAGAAGGAAGGGAAATAGCAAGGGGAGGGGTAAGAGAAGGAAGGGGAAGAGCAGGGGGAGGGATAAGAGATGGAAAAGGAAGAGCAGGGGGAGAGGTAAGAGAAGGAAGGGGATGAGCAGGGGGAGGGGTAAGAGAAGGAAGGGGAAGAGCAGGGGGATGGGTAAGAGAAGAAAGGGGAAGAGCAGGGAAAGGGGTAAGAGAAGGCAGGGGCTGAGCAGGGAGAGGGGTAAGAGAAGGAAGGGGAATAGCAGGGGGAGGGGTAAGAGAAGGAAGGGGTTGAGCAGGGGGAAGGGTAAGAGAAGGAAGGGGAATAGCAGGGGGAGGGGTAAGAGAAGGAAGGGGTTGAGCAGGGGGAAGGGTAAGAGAAGGAAGGGGAATAGCAGGGGAGGGGTAAGAGAAGGAAGGGGAAGAGCAGGGGGAGGGGTAAGAGAAGGAAGGGGGAGGTGTAAGGGAAGGCAAGGGCTGAGCAGGGGGAGGGGTAAGAGAAGGGAGGGGAATAGCAAGGGGAGGGGGTAAGAGAAGCAAGGGGAAGAGCAGGGCGAGGGGTAAGAGAAGGAAAGGGAATAGCAAGGGGAGGGGTAAGAGAAGGAAGGGAAAGAGCAGGAGGAGGGGTAAGAGAAGGAAGGGGAAGAGCAGGGAGAGGGGTAAGAGTAGGCAAAGAAAGAGCAGGGGGAGGGGTAAGAGAAGGAAGGGGAAGAGCAGGGAGAGGGGTAAGAGAAGGAAGGAGAAGAGCAGGGCGAGGGGTAAGAGAAGGAAGGGGAAGAGCAGGGGGAGGGGTAAGAGAAGGAAGGGGAAGAGAAAGGGGAGGGGTAAGAGAAGGAAGGGGCTGAGCAGGGGGAGGGGTAAGAAAAGGAAGGGGAAGAGCAGGGGGAGGGGTAAGAGAAGGAAGGGGAAGAGCAGGTGGAAGGGGAAGAGAAGGAAGGGGAAGAGCAGGGAGAGGGGTAAGAGAAGGAAGGGGAAGAGCAAGGGGAGGGGTAAGAGAAGGCAGGGGCTGAGCAGGGGGAGGGATAAGAGGAGGAAGGGGAAGAGCAGGGGGAGGGGTAAGAGAAGGAAGGGGAAGAGAAGGGAGAGGGGTAAGAGAAGGAAGGGGCTGAGCAGGGGGAGGGGTAAGAGAAGGAACGGGAAGAGCAGGGGAAGGGGTAAGGGAAGGAAGGGGCTGAGCAGGGGGAGGGGTAAGAGAAGAAAGGGGAAGAGCAGGGGGAGGGGTAAGAGGAGGATGGGGAAGAGCAGGGGGAGGGGGTTAGAGAAGGCAGGGGCTGAGCAGGGGGAGGGGTAAGAGAAGGAAGGGGAAGAGCAGGGGGAGGGGTAAGAGAAGGAAGGGGATGAGCATGGGGAGGGGTAAGAGAAGGAAGGGGTAAGAGAGGGAAGGGGAAGAGCAGGGGAAGGGGTAAGAGAAGGCAGGGCCTGAGCAGGGGGAGGGGTAAGAACAGGAAGGGGAAGAGCAGGGAGAGGGGTATGAGAAGGGAGGGGCAGAGCAGGGCGAGGGGTAAGAGAAGGCAGAGGATGAGCAGGGGAGGGGTAAGAGAAGGCAGGGGATGAGCAGGGGGAGGGGTAAGAGAAGGAAGGGGAAGAGCAAGGGGAGGGGAAAGAGATGGAAGAGGAAGAGCAGGGGGAGGGGTAAGAGAAGGCAGGGGCTGAGAAGGGGGAGGGGTAAGTGATGGAAAAGGAAGAGCAGGGGGAGGGGTAACAGAAGGCAGGGGCTGAGCAGGGTGAGGGGTAAGTGAAGGAAGGGTTAGAGCAGAGGGAGGGGTAAGAGAAGGCAGGGGCTGAGCAGGGGGAGGGGTAAGAGAAGGAAGGGGAATAGCAAGGGGAGGGGTAAGAGAAGGAAGGGGAAGAGCAGGGCGAGGGGTAAGAGAAGGCAGGGGCTGAGCAGGGGGAGGGGTAAGAGAAGGAAGGGGAATAGCAAGGGGAGGGGTAAGAGAAGGAAGGGGAATAGCAAGGGGAGGGGTAAGAGAAGGAAGGGGAAGAGCAGGGGGAGGGATAAGAGATGGAAAAGGAAGAGCAGGGGGAGAGGGAAGAGAAGGAAGGGGATGAGCAGGGGGAGGGGTAAGAGAAGGAAGGGGAAGAGCAGGGGGATGGGTAAGAGAAGGAAGGGGAAGAGCAGGGAAAGGGGTAAGAGAAGGCAGGGCCTGAGCAGGGGGTGGGGTAAGAACAGGAAGGGGAAGAGCAGGGGGAGGGGTATGAGAAGGGAGGGGCAGAGCAGGGCGAGGGGTAAGAGAAGGCAGGGGATGAGCAGGGGAGGGGTAAGAGAAGGAAGGGGAAGAGCAAGGGGAGAGGTAAGAGATGGAAGGGGAAGAGCAAGGGGAGGGGTAAGAGATGGAAGGGGAAGAGCAGGGGGAGGGGTAAGAGAAGGAAGGGGAAGAGCAGGGGGAGGGATAAGAGATGGAAAAGGAAGAGCAGGGGGAGAGGGAAGAGAAGGAAGGGGCTAAGCAGGGGGAGGGGTAAGAGAAGGAAGGGCAATATCAGGGGGAGTGGTAAGAGAAGGAAGGGGAAGAGCAGGGGGAGGGGTAAGAGAAGGAAGGGGAAGAGCACGGGGAGGGGTAAGAGAAGGAAGGGGAAGAGTAGGGGGAGGGGTAAGAGAAGGAAGGGGAAGAGCAGGGGAGGGGTAAGAGAAGGAAGGGAAAGAGCAGGGGGAGGGGTAAGAGAAGGCAGGGGCGGAGCAGGGGGAGGGGTAAGAGAAGGAACGGGAAGAGCAGGGGGAGGGATAAGAGAAGGAAGCGGAAGAGCAGTGGGAGGGGTAAGAGAAGGAAGGGGCTAAGCAGGGGGAGGGGTAAGAGAAGGAAGGGCAATATCAGGGGGAGTGGTAAGAGAAGGAAGGGGAAGAGCAGGGGGAGGGGTAAGAGAAGGAAGGGGAAGAGCAGGGGGAGGGGTAAGAGAAGGAAGGGGCTAAGCAGGGGGAGATGTAAGAGAAGGAAGGGGAAGAGTAGGGGGAGGGGTAAGAGAAGGAAGGGGAAGAACAGGGGGAGGGGTAAGAGAAGGAAGGGGAAGAGCAGGGGGAGGGGTAAGAGTAGGAAGGGGAAGAGCAGGGGGAGGGGTAAGAGAAGGAAGGGGAAGAGCAGGGGAAGGGCTAAGAGAAGGAAGGGGAAGAGCAGGGGGAGGGGTAAGAGAAGGCAGGGGCTGAGCAGGGGGAGGGGTAAGAGATGGAAGGGGAAAAACAGGGGGAGGGGTAAGAGAAGGCAGGGGCTGAGCAGGGGGAGGGGTAAGAGAAGGAAAAGAAAGAGCAGGGGGAGAGGTAAGAGAAGGAAGAGGCTGAGCAAGGGGAGGGGTAAGAGAAGGAAGGGGAAGAGCACGGGGAGGGGTAAGAGAAGGAAGGGGAAGAGCAGGGGGAGGGGTAACAGAAGGCAGGGGCTGAGCAGGGTGAGGGGTAAGAGAAGGAAGGGGCTAAGCAGAGGGAGGGGTAAGAGAAGGAAGGGGCTAAGCAGGGGGAGATGTAAGAGAAGGAAGGGGAAGAGTAGGGGGAGGTGTAAGAGAAGGAAGAGGAAGAGCAGGGGGAGGGGTAAGAGAAGGAAGGGGAAGAGCAGGGGGAGGGGTAAGAGAAGGCAGGGGCTAAGCAGGGGGAGAGGTAAGAGAAGGAAGGGGAAGAGGTAAGAGAAGGAAGGGGAAGAGTAGGGGGAGGGGTAAGAGAAGGAAGGGGAAGAGCAGGGGGAGGGGTAAGAGAAGGAAGGGGAAGAGCAGGGGGAGGGGTAAGAGAAGGAAGGGGAAGAGCAGGGGGAGGGGTAAGAGAAGGAAGGGGAAGAGCAGGGGGAGGGGTAAGAGAAGGAAGGGGAAGAGCAGGGGTAAGAGAAGGAAGGGGAAGAGCAGGGGGAGGGCTAAGAGAACGAAGGGGTAGAGCAGGGGAAGGGGTAAGAGAAGGAAGGGGTAGAGCAGGGGAAGGGGTAAGAGAAGGAAGGGGAAGAGCAGGGGAAGGGGTAAGAGAAGGAAGGGGTAGAGCAGGGGAAGGGGTAAGAGAAGGAAGGGGAAGAGCAGGGGGAGGGCTAAGAGAAGGAAGGGGAAGAGCAGGGGGAGGGGTAAGAGAAGGCAGGGGTAGAGCAGGGGGAGGGGGGTGATGGTCACTACGCGCGGGTATAAACACTGGACCACCCGGGTGATGGTCATCTGGGTACTACTGGCCCTCGCCTTGTGGGACCCACATCACAACCCTCGATGCCTCACCAACTTGCAGTGTTCACTTAATAATATTAATTTAATTCATTAGTAAAATCAGAGATAAATTAATGTAAAACATTATTATCTTATTCTTTATTTTTCTTGCTGTATTTGATGAAGATGAACACACCATAGTCATCTACCAAGACATGCCTGTTTAATCCAGCGCCCTAACACGTCATGGCAACTCTGTAGGCCTATAGTCAACCCACTGTCAACCATATTTAATAAATCAATAGAGTCAGGCAGAGTGCCAGAGTTTTGGAAAGTTGCTAATGTGATACCAGTTTTTAAGAAAGGAGATAGATCACTTGCGTCTAACTATCGACCAATTAGCCTAACGTCTATTGTGGGAAAGTTACTCGAATCTATAATAGCAAATAAAATTCGTCTTCATCTTGAAAAACATAAATTAATAATTGAGTCGCAACATGGTTTTATAAATGGCCGTTCATGTTTAACAAATTTGTTATCTTTTTATTCTAGCATTGTTGAGGCAGTTGATAGTGGTAAGGATTGCGATGTTGTATACCTTGACTTTAGCAAAGCTTTTGATACAGTGCCACATGAAAGACTGATTAAAAAAATAGAGTCTCATGGTATTGGGGGTGCTATATTAAGCTGGATTAGGGCATGGCTATACCAAAGGAAACAGAGAGTTAGTATAAATGGAATCAAGTCAGAGTGGGAAAATGTTGTAAGTGGAGTGCCTCAAGGCTCTGTCCTGGGACCTCTGTTGTTTATAATATATATAAATGATTTAGATTCAGGTTTGAGTAGCAACATTTGCAAATTTGCCGATGATACGAAAATCGGTAGGGAAATTAATTCGGAGGAGGACTCACTATCACTTCAAGTTGATCTAGATAGGGTTTTGAAATGGTCAAAGGATTGGCAGATGCAGTTTAATGCTGATAAATGTAAAGTTCTGAGGTTAGGTAATGATGATAGAGTTACAAGATACGAGCTAGATGGTGTTGTGATTGCGAAGTCGGATTGCGAAAGGGATCTGGGAGTTATGATTAGTAAGAATTTAAAACAAAAGGATCAATGCATAAATGTTCGTAATAAGGCAAATCGGACACTTGGATTTATTAATCGCAGCGTTAGTAACAAGACACCTGGTGTGGTTCTCAAGCTATATCTTGCTCTAGTTAGGCCCCATTTAGATTATGCAGTTCAGTTTTGGTCGCCATATTATAGAATGGATATAAATTCACTTGAACGTGTCCAGCGTAGGATGACTAAGTTAATTCCCCAAATTAGAAATCTTTCATATGAAGAAAGATTAACAAAGCTTAAGTTGCATTCACTGGAAAGGCGAAGAGTTAGGGGTGACATGATAGAGGTTTACAAGTGGATGAATGGACATAACCGGGGGGATATTAATAGGGTATTAAAAGTATCAACACAGGACAGAACACGAAACAATGGATATAAATTGGATAAGTTTAGATTTAGGAAAGACTTGGGTAAATACTGGTTCAGTAACAGGGTTGTTGATTTGTGGAACCAATTGCCGCGTAACATTGTGGAGGTGGGGTCCCTCGATTGTTTCAAGCACGGGTTGGACAAGTATATGAGTGGGATTGGGTGGTTATAGAATAGGAGCTGCCTCGTATGGGCCAATAGGCCTTCTGCAGTTACCTTTGTTCTTATGTTCTTATGTTCTTAGTGTACATGCCCCAGCTGTCACACAGATCCTGTTACACTCCCTCCCCATCTTCTCCTTCCCACCTTCCTCTCTTCCCTCCTACCCTCTTCCCCCCTCCTCTTCCCCTTCCTCCTTCTCATTCCCTTTCTCTCACCCCTTCCCTCTTCCCCTCCTCTTTCCCTTCCTTCACATCCCCCCTTCTCTTACCCCTCCCCACTCCTCATCCCCCTTCCCTTACCCCTCCCCCTCCTCCTCCCACTTCTCTTACCCCTACCCCATTCTCTTTCCCTTTCTCTTACCCCCTCCCTTCTTCCCCCTCCTCTTCCCATTCCTCCTCATCCCCCTTCTCTTTCCCCTCCCTTCTTTCCATTCCTCCTCATTTTCATCCTCCTTCTCTTCCCCATTCTCCTCATCCTCCTCCTCATCCACCCTTCTCTTACCCCTCCCCCCCTTTTTACCCCTTTCTTTTACCCCTCCCTCTCCTCTTCCCCTTCTCTTACCCCTCCTCTTCCCCTTCCTCCTCATCCCCGTCTGTTACCCCTCCTTTTCGCCCTCCTCCCCATCCCCCCTTCTCTTACCCCTCCCCCCTCCTTACCGCCTCGTTCTCTTACTTCTTCCCCCTACCCTCACCCCCTTCCACTTCCCTTCCTCTTCCTTCTCATCCCTTCCCTCACTCCTTCTCTTCGCCCTCCCCTGTTTCCCTTAACTACTTCTACCCCTGCTATTCTCCTCCTCCTCTTCTTCTCTGTCACTTAGTTCCCCCCTCCCCGAGGTCCTCCTCCTTCCCCCCTTCCTCCAAGACCTACTCCTTCTTCCTAGCTCTCCTCCTTCTCCTTCCTCCTCGTTCTGTTCCTTACTCCTCTTCCTTAATTCTCGCCCTCTTCCTCCTTTCTCCTTGCCCTCCTCATTCCACCTCTCCTTCCTCCTCGCCCACCTCCTCCTTCCTCTTTGCCCTCCTCCTCCTCCTTCCTCCTCGCCCTCCTCCTCCTTCTTCCTCGCTCTTCTTCTCCATCCTCCTCGCCCTCCTCCTTCCTTCTCACCATCCTCCTTCCTCCTCGTCCTCGTCCTCCTTCCTCCTTGCCCCCTCCTCCTTCCTCTCCGCCCTCCTCCTCCTCCTAATTCCTCCTTCCTTCCTAGCCCTCCTCCTCCTTTCTCCTTGCCCTCCTCCTCCTCGCCCTCCTCCTCCTCCTTCCTCCTTGCTCTCCTCCAATATAAAAGACAACAAAACGTTTTTAGATTCTTTCACACCACTTTCCAGCAACATTTATAATTTATATCAATTATTGTAGGGAATAATACATAAATTATATATTTAAACATGATATTAGTGTTTAGTGGAATGCATAAGGAGTCAAATTGTGTTAAAAAGAGCGATTTTTAGAAAGTTTGGAAAACTACTTTTTTCTGATAATTGAATAACTAAATGTATTTTGAAGGTTTCATTCAGCCATTAAATATCATTCACAATTTATTAATGAATTTAAAAAAAAACACCATATATTTTATATTTAAACATGTAAAAACTATTTGTAATACATTAGGAACAAAATAGTCATAGAATTTTTTTTTATTATAAAACCTATGTGTTTGGATTTTTGTATTAAAAGGTGGTAGTGTACTCACCTAGTTGTGTTTGCGGGGGTTGAGCTCTGGCTCTTTGGTCCCGCCTCTCAACCGTCAATCAACAGGTGTACAGATTCCTGAGCCTATCGGGCTCTATCATATCTACACTTGAAACTGTGTATGGAGTCAGCCTCCACCACATCACTTCCTAATGCATTCCATTTGTCAACCACTCTGACACTAAAAAAGTTCATTCTAATATCTCTGTGGCTCATTTGGGCACTCAGTTTCCACCTGTGTCCCCTTGTGCGTGTTCCCCTTATGTTAAATAGACTGTCTTTATCTACCTTATCAATTTCCTTCAGAATCTTGAATGTGGTGATCATGTCCCCCCTAACTCTTCTGTCTTCCAGCGAAGTGAGGTTTAATTCCCATAGTCTCTCCTCGTAGCTCATACCTCTCAGCTCGGGTACTAGTCTGGTGGCAAACCTTTGAACTTTTTCCAGTTTAGTCATCCTTGACTAGATATGGACTCCATCCTGGGGCTGCATACTCCAGGATTGGCCTGACATATGTGGTATACAAAGTTCTGAATGATTCTTTACACAAGTTTCTGAATGCCGTTCGTATGTTGGCCAGCCTGGCATATGCCGCTGAAGTTATCCGCTTGATATGTGCTGCAGGAGACAGGTCTGGCGTGATATCAACCCCAAGTCTTTTTCCTTCTCTGACTCCTGAAGAATTTCCTCTCCCAGATGATACCTTGTATCTGGCCTCCTGCTCCCTACACCTATCTTCATTACATTACATTTGGTTGGGTTAAACTCTAACAACCATTTGTTCGACCATTCCTTCAGCTTGTCTAGGCCTTCTTGAAGCCTCAAACAGTCCTCTTCTGTTTTAATCCTTCTCATAATTTTAGCATCGTCTGCAAACATTGAGAGAAATGAATCGATACCCTCTGGGAGATCATTTACATATATCAGAAACAAGATAGGACCGAGTACAGAGCCCTGTGGGACTCCACTGGTGACTTCACGCCAATCGGAGGTCTCACCCCTCACCGTAACTCTCTGTTTCCTATTGCTTAGATACTCCTTTATCCACTGGAACACCTTACCAGCTACACCTGCCTGTCTCTCCAGCTTATGTACCAGCCTCTTATGCGATACTGTGTCAAAGGCTTTCCGACAATCCAAGAAAATGCAGTCCGCCCAGCCCTCTCTTTCTTGCTTAATCTTTGTCACCTGATCGTAAAATTCTATCAAGCCTGTAAGGCAAGATTTACCCTCCCTGAACCCATGTTGGCGATTTGTCACGATGTCCCATCTCTCCAGATGTGTTACCAGGTTTTTTCTCACGATCTTCTCCATCACCTTGCATGGTATACAAGTCATGGACACTGGCCTGTAGTTCCGCGACTTCTGTCGCCCTTTTTGTATATTGGGACCACATTCGCCGTCTTCCATATTTCTGGGAGGTCTGCCGTCTCCAGTGACTTACTATACACTATGGAGAGTGGCAAGCAAAGTGCCTCTGCACACTCTTTCAGTACCCATGGTGAGATCCCATCTGGACCAACAGCCTTTCTAACATCCAGATCCAGCAGGTGTCTCTTTACCTCCTCTCTCGTAATTTCGAACTCTTCCAAGGCCGCCTGGTTTACCTCCCTTTCTCCTAGCAGAGTGACCTCACCTTGTTCTATTTTGAAGACCTGGAACCTCTTGTTGAGTTCCTCACACACCTCTCTGTCATTCTCTGTATACCTGTTCTCGCCTGTTCGAAGTTTCAATACCTGTTCTTTCACTGTTGTTTTCCTTCTGATGTGACTGTGGAGTAGCTTTGGTTCGGTCTTGGCTTTGTTTGCTATATCATTTACAAAACTTTTCTCTGCTTCTCTTCTCACCCTGACGTACTCATTCCTGGTTCTCTGGTATCTCTCTCTGCTTTCTGGTGTTCTGTTATTCCGGAAGTTCCTCCACACCCTTTTGTTCAGTTTCTTCGCTTCCATACATGCCCTATTATACCACGGATTCTTCTGTTACTTCTTGGATTTTTCCCTTTGGGCCGGGATGAACCTGTTTACTGCCTCCTGACACTTTTGGGTAACATAGTCCATCATACCCTGTACAGACTTATCTCTGAGGTGTGTGTGTGGTGGTAGTGGTGGTGGTGGTGTGTGGTGGTGGTGGTGGTAGTGTGTGGTGTTGGTGGTGGTAGTGTGTGGTGGTGGTGGTAGTGTGTGGTGGTGGTGGTAGTGTGTGGTGGTGTTGGTAGTGTGGTGCTGGTGTGTGGTGGTGGTTGTAGTGTTTAGTGGTAGTGTGTGATGGAAGTGTGTGGAGGCAGTGTGTGGAAATAGTGTGTGGTGGTAGTGTGTGTGGTGGTGGTAGTGTGTGGTGGTAGTGGTGGTGGTAGTGTGTGTGGTGGTGGTAGTGTGTGGTGGTAGTGGTGGTGGTGGTGTGTAGTGGTGGTGGTAGTGTGTGGTGTTGGTGGTGGTAGTGTGTGGTGGTATTAATACAACTTACTACCATTGTCTTAGTGGTAGTAAGTTGTATGTCAGTGTGGTGGAAAGTTGCTTGTCTTAGTGGTAAAAAGTTGTACCTTACCTTGAGGTTACCTTGAGGTGCTTCCGGGCCTTAGTGTCCCCGCAACCCGGTCGTCGACCAGGCCTCCTGGTTGCTGGACTGATCAACCAGGCTGTTAGACGCAGCTGCTCGCAGCCTGACGTATGAGTCACAGCCTGGTTGATCAGGTATCCTTTGGAGGTGCTTATCCAGTTCTCTCTTGAACACTGTGAAGGGTCGGCCAGTTATGCCCCTTATGTGTAGTGGAAGCGTGTTGAACAGTCTCGGGCCTCTGATGTTGATAGAGTTCTCTCTCAGAGTACCTGTTGCACCTCTGCTCTTCAACGTGGGTATTCTGCACATCCTGCCATGCCTCCTGGTCTCATGTGATGTTATTTCTGTGTGCAGATATGGGACCAGCCCCTCAATTATTTTCCACGTGTAAATTATTATGTACCTCTCCCGCCTGCGCTCAAGGGAGTACAGATTTAGGCTCTTTAGTCGGTCCCAATAGTTTAGATGTTTTACTGAGTGGATTCTAGCAGTAAAGGATCTCTGCACGCTCTCCAGGTCAGCAATTCCTCCAGCTTTGAAAGGTGCTGTCATTGTGCATCAGTACTCCACTCTAGAGAGCACAAGCGTTTTGAAAAGTATCATCATCGGTATAGCATCTCTAGTGTGAAAAGTTCTTGTTATCCAACCTGTCATTTTTCTTGCAGTTGTGACGGCTACTTTATTGTGTTCTTTAAAGGTAAGGTCTTCCGACATGAGTACACCCAGATCCTTTACATTGCCTTTTCGTTCTATGTTATGATTTGCCTGAGTTTTGTACCTGGTTTCTGTTTTTATATTTTCAATTAATTTTTCTATTTTCCGCAGCGCATGAGCTGAAACTTATCCTCGTTAAACACCATATTATTTTCTGTAACCCATAGAAAGACGTGTATGTCACAGTGGTGGTAAGTTGTCTGTCACAGTGGTGGTAACCCAGGAAACACAAAACGTTGTGACAACCTCCAATAATGTTTGAATAGGGTTGTGGGAAAGATATGTGTCATGTGTGGTTCAACTGGCACATGAGCAACCTTTAACCCAAGAATGGTAAAATTAATTCTTTATGTAATAAAGAAAAAATGCCGCCTTTTCTAACACTAGTTTCACCTTTATATATAACAAAAATATTATGTTTGTTTAATTATTAAATTTATGTACTTTACATATACAAAATGTAAATGTTGTTCCATAGCTGTATGAAATAGTTTTAAAGCATTTAGTTACTCGATGATTGGATTATATTTTTTGGTAAATATTGCTAATATATTGACCTAGATACTATTGTTTGTTCCCTTTTATATTAAAACTATTTTTCAGGTATGTTATTAAATTTATGTAATTTTGTAATGCTCAATTATAATCATAATAATAATAATTGAAAGGTTGTGTCTTAGTTGTAGGTTGGGTGTGCAAAATATTTACTTAAACCAAACTTTTATTGAATTTTTTAATATTATTTGCTAAAAAAATATATAACACTATTTTCTAAATGATATATTAAATAATATTGTTTTCATATTTAAATTTAAATTGATGTACAGTACAACTGACACACTAGTCCCAATTAGTGTGGTGTACAATACCAGTACAACTGACACACCTGGCCACACAGTGTGTGTGGCCAGGTGAGGGTGTAGCCAGGTGTGTGTAGACGAATACAGCAATAAAAGGGGAGGCTTGGTGAATTGACACAGGATGTTGGCAAACCGTCAGTGCGTGCTTCCAATGCCATATTTGTTTTTTTTTATTAAGGACATGTTATATATGTTCATTTGTTCTAACTTATATTACAAGACAGCAAGGAAAAAAGTTATTACACGGTTTTAAATGATTGTCTTGCTATAAATTGCTTGTTGTGATTAAAATTAAATAGGTAAATAGAAATGGCAGCCAAGAATACGACCACATTTACTGGAAAGTCAAATTGTCCCCCCCCCCTCCCTCTCAGTGTGTCTCCAACATAAGTCCTGGCAGGAAACATGCACACCCTCCTCTGTTTGGAAAGATAACTGAACTACATACATCACATACACTACCACACACCACCACTGCCACACACACCACCACTGCTACACACACACCACCACTGCCACACACACCACCACTGCCACACACACCACCACTGCACACACACCACCACTGCTACACACACCACCACTGCCACACAACCACTGCACACACAACACTGCACACACACCACTGCCACACACACCACCACTGCTACACACACCACCACTGCCACACACACACCACCACTGCCACACACACCACCACTGCACACACACCACCACTGCTACACACACCACCACTGCCACACACACCACCACTGCACACACACACACCACTGCACACACACACCACCACTGCCACACACACCACCACTGCCACACACACCACCACTGCCACACACACCACCACTGCACACACACCACCACTGCCACACACACCACCACTGCACACACACCACCACTGCACACACACCACCACTGCCACACACAACCACTGCACACACACACCACTGCCACACACACACCACCACTGCCACACACACCACCACTGCTACACACACACCACCACTGCCACACACACCACCACTGCACACACACACTGCACACACACCACCACCACTGCCACACACACACCACCACTGCACACACCACCACCACTGCCACACACACCACCACTGCCACACACACCACCACTGCACACACACCACCACTGCACACACACACCACCACTGCCACACACCACCACTGCACACACACCACCACTGCCACACACACCACCACTGCTACACACACCACCACTGCCACACACACCAACTGCACACACACACCACCACTGCACACACACCACCACTGCCACACACACCACCACTGCCACACACACACCACCACTGCCACACACACCACCACTGCTACACAACACCACCACTGCCACACACACCACCACTGCTACACACACACCACCACTGCCACACACACCACCACTGCTACACACACACCACCACTGCCACACACACCACCACTGCTACACACACCACCACTGCCACACACACCACCACTGCTACACACACACCACCACTGCCACACACACCACCACTGCCACACACACCACACTGCCACACACACCACCACTGCACACACACCACCACTGCCACACACACCCACCACTGCCACACACACCACCACTGCTACACACACACCACCACTGCCACACACACCACCACTGCCACACACACCACCACTGCCACACACACCACCACTGCTACACACACACACCACTGCCACACACACCACCACTGCCTACACACACCACCACTGCCACACACACCACCACTGCTACACACACCACCACTGCCACACACACCACCACTGCTACACACACCACCACTGCCACACACACACCACCACTGCCACACACACCACCACTGCCACACACACCACCACTGCCACACACACCACCACTGCTACACACACCACCACTGCCACACACACCACCACTGCCACACACACCACCACTGCCACACACACCACCACTGCACACACACCACCACTGCCACACACACACCACTGCCACACACACACCACCACTGCCACACACACCACCACTGCCACACACACCACCACTGCCACACACACACCACCACTGCACACACACCACCACTGCCACACACACACCAATGCTACACACACCACCACTGCCACACACACCACACTGCCACACACACCACCACTGCCACACACACCACCACTGCCACACACACCACCACTGCACAACACACCACCACTGCCACACACACCACCACACCACACACACCACCACTGCACACACACACACCACCACTGCCACACACACCACCACTGCCACACACACCACCACTGCCACACACACACCACTGCACACACACACCACCACTGCCACACACACCACCACTGCCACACACACACCATGCTACAACACACCACCACTGCCACACACACCACCACTGCACACACACACCACCACTGCCACACACACACCACCACTGCACACACACCACCACTGCCACACACACCACCACTGCTACACACACCACCACTGCCACACACACCACCACTGCCACACACACACCACACTGCCACACACACCACCACTGCTACACACCACCACTGCACACACACCACCACTGCACACACACCACCACTGCACACACACCACTGCCACACACACCACCACTGCACACACACCACCACTGCCACACACACACCACCACTGCACACACACCACCACTGCCACACACACACCACTGCCACACACACACCACCACTGCACACACACACCACCACTGCCACACACACACCACTGCACACACACCACCACTGCACACACACCACCACTGCCACACACACCACCACTGCCACACACACCACCACTGCCCACACACACCACACTGCACACACACCACCACTGCCACACACACCACCACTGCACACACACACCACACTGCCACACACACCACCACTGCACACACACCACCACTGCCACACACACCACCACTGCACACACACCACCACTGCCACACACACCACCACTGACACACCACCACTGCACACACACCACCACTGCCACACACACCACCACTGCACACACACCACCACTGCCACACACACACCACCACTGCCACACACACCACCACTGCACACACACACCACCACTGCCACACACACCACCACTGCCACACACACCACCACTGCCACACACACCACCACTGCCACACACACCACCACTGCCACACACACCACCACTGCACACACACACCACCACTGCCACACACACCACCACTGCTACACACACACACCACTGCCACACACACCACCACTGCCACACACACCACCACTGCCACACACACCACCACTGCCACACACACCACCACTGCACACACACCACCACTGCACACACACACCACCACTGCCACACACACCACCACTGCTACACACACCACCACTGCCACACACACCACCACTGCCACACACACCACCACTGCCACACACACCACCACTGCCACACACACCACCACTGCACACACACCACCACTGCCACACACACCACACCCACTGCCACACACACACACCACTGCCACACACACCACCACTGCACACACACACCACTGCCACACACACCACCACTGCACACACACACCACCACTGCCACACACACACCACTGCACACACACACCACCACTGCCACACACACCACCACTGCTACACACACCACCACTGCACACACACCACCCACTGCCACACACACACACACCACTGCCACACACACACACACTGCACACACACACCACCACTGCCACACACACCACCACTGCTACACACACCACCACTGCCACACACACCACCACTGCCACAACACACCACCACTGCACACACACCACCACTGCCACACACACCACCACTGCACACACACCACCACTGCCACACACACCACCACTGCACACACACACCACCACTGCCACACACACCACCACTGCACACACACCACCACTGCCACACACACCACCACTGCACACACACCACCACTGCCACACACACACCACTGCTACACACACCACCACTGCACACACACCACCACTGCTACACACACCACCACTGCCACACACAACCACTGCCACACACACACCACCACTGCCACACACACACACACTGCCACACACACCACCACTGCCACACACACCACCACTGCTACACACACCACCACTGCCACACACACCACCACTGCCACACACACCACCACTGCCACACACACCACCACTGCCACACACACCACCACTGCCACACACACCACCACTGCACACACACACCACCACTGCCACACACACCACCACTGCCACACACACACCACTGCACACACACCACCACTGCCACACACACCACCACTGCTACACACACACACCACTGCCACACACACCACCACTGCCACACACACACCACCACTGCCACACACACCACCACTGCCACACACACCACCACACTACCACACACACCACTGCCACACACACCACCACTGCCACACACACCACCACTGCCACACACACCACCACTGCCACACACACCACCACTGCTACACACACCACCACTGCCACACACACCACCACTGCACCACACACCACCACTGCACACACACCACCACTGCACACACACCACCACTGCCACACACACACCACCACTGCCACACACACACCACCACTGCACACACACACACCACTGCCACACACACCACCACTGCACACACACACCACCACTGCCACACACACCACCACTGCCACACACACACCACTGCCACACACACCACCACTGCCACACACACCACCACTGCCACACACACCACCACTGCCACACACACCACCACTGCACACACACCACCACTGCCACACACACCACCACTGCTACACACACCACCACTGCCACACACACACCACTGCCACACACACACCACCACTGCACACACACACACCACTGCCACACCACACCACCACTGCCACACACACCACCACTGCACACACACCACCACTGCCACACACACCACCACTGACCACACCACACCACCACTGCCACACACACCACCACTGCCACACACACCACCACTGCCACACACACCACCACTGCCACACACACACCACCACTGCCACACACACACCACTGCACACACACACCACCACTGCACACACACCACCACTGCCACACACACCACCACTGCACACACACCACCACTGCCACACACACCACCACTGCCACACACACACCACCACTGCCACACACACACCACCACTGCCACACACACCACCACTACACACACACCACCACTGCCACACACACACACCACTGCCACACACACCACCACTGCCACACACACCACCACTGCCACACACACCACCACTGCACACACACCACCACTGCCACACACACCACCACTGCACACACACCACCACTGCCACACACCACCACCACTGCCACACACACCACCACTGCCACACACACCACCACTGCCACACACACCACCACTGCCACACACACCACCACTGCCACACACACCACCACTGCACACACACACCACCACTGCCACACACACCACCACTGCCACACACACCACCACTGCCACACACACCACCACTGCTCCAACACACCACCACTGCCACACACACACCACTGCACACACACACCACACTGCCACCACACACCACCACTACACACACCACCACTGCCACACACACACCACCACTGCTACACACACCACCACTGCCACACACACCACCACTGCCACACACACCACCACTGCCACACACACACCACTGCACACACACACCACCACTGACACACACACCACCACTGCCACACACACCACCACTGCCACACACACCACCACTGCACACACACCACCACTGCCACACACACACCACCACTGCCACACACACCACCACTGCCACACACACCACCACTGCACACACACACCACCACTGCCACACACCACCACTGCCACACACACCACCACTGCCACACACACCACCACTGCACACACACACCACCACTGCACACACACACCACCACTGCACACACCACCACTGCCACACACACACCACCACTGCCACACAACCACCACTGCACACACACACCACCACTGCCACACACACCACCACTGCCACACACACACCAACTACACACACCACCACTGCCACACACACACCACTGCACACACACCACCACTGCCACACACACCACCACTGCCACACACACCACCACTGCTACACAACCACCACTGCCACACACACACACCACTGCCACACACACCACCACTGCACACACACCACACTGCCACACACACCACCACTGCACACACACCACCACTGCCACACACACCACCACTGCCACACACACACCACTGCACACACACCCACCACTGCCACACACACCACCACTGCCACACACACACCACCACTGCCACACACACCACCACTGCCACACACACCACCACTGCCACACACACCACCACTGCCACACACACCACCACTGCCACACACACACCACCACTGCCACACCACACCACCACTGCCACACACACACACCACTGCACACACACACCACCACTGCCACACACACACCACTGCCACACACACACCACCACTGCCACACACACCACCACTGCACACACACACCACCACTGCCACACACACCACCACTGCCACACACACACCACTCACCACACACCACCACTGCCACACACACCACCACTGCACACACACCACCACTGCACACACACCACCACTGCCACACACACACCACCACTGCTACACACACCACCACTGCCACACACACCACCACTGCCACACACACCACCACTGCACCACACCACCACTGCTACACACACCACCACTGCACACACACACACCACACTGCCACACACACCACCACTGCACACACACACCACCACTACCACACACACACACTGCCACACACACACCACTGCTACACACCACCACTGCCA